>NC_064639.1:814461494-814776913 GCF_023864345.2 Schistocerca serialis cubense | reverse complement strand
GCCCGGAAGATCGGCAGCAGCGACAGGACTGGCTTCTCGGGCTGGTGGAGACGAAAAAAGGGGCGGTGGTACCGGCGTGGCCACCACTCGTGGGCGCATCTGGTCGTAATGGCGAACAACCATGCCGTCGTCCGTACGTATTTCACAAAGCCGGCGGCCGCGAAGAGCCTGGACCACCCCTGGAATCCATTTAGGGCGAGATCCATACCCCCGTGCCCACACGTCGGCGCCCACCTGGTATTTTCCCGCACTAGGGGACACAGTACAAGGCCTGACAGGGTGAAGCAGATGCAGTAGGGTGCGCGGTTGGCGGCCATGCAAGAGTTCAGCAGGGCTGCGATCACCCAGAGGCGGGAAGCGATAAGAACTCAGAAATTGCAACAGAGCGTCATCTGTGGAAAAATCACTAAGGAATTTTTTCATTTGGCTTTTGAAAGTGCGGACAAGGCGCTCGACCTCCCCATTCGATTGCGGATGGAAGGGCGGTGCTGTAACATGATGAATCCCTTGTCCAGTACAAAAATCACGGAAGGCCTGCGAAGAGAACTGAGGGCCATTGTCCGTGACAATCGTGGATGGAAGACCTTCTAGCGCAAAGATTTTTGACAAAGCCAGCGTCGTCGCCGCAGTGGTGGGCGACGGACAGCGAACAACAAACGGAAACTTCGAGAAGGCGTCAATCAACAGTAGCCAATAAGTGCCGAGGAAGGGGCCGGCAAAGCCAACGTGCACCCGTTCCCACGGCTGCGCTGGATCAGGCCACGGAGAGGGCAGAGTACGAGGCGCAGCCAGTTGTTGAACACACTGATCACACGCAGCGACCATGTGGGCGATGTCCGAATCGATACCGGGCCAATAAACGTGCCTGCGGGCCAGGGACTTAGTCCGAGAAATCCCCCAATGGCCCCCATGCAATAGTTTGAGAACAGCTTTGCGAAGAGAGGCGGGCACCACAACCCGTGGAGATGCGCCATCCGTGGCCAGAAGAACAACACCCTCACGAACAGACAGACGAAGGCGCAAGGCATGGTAGTTGCGAAGGGGATCCGACGCCCGGCCCTTGGTCCTGTCCGGCCAACCACGCTGAACAAAACTGATCACCTGACGCAGGACCGGATCCCGCGCAGTAGCCGACACGACCTGCGAACCTGTAAGTGGAAAACCCTCGACCGCACGACGTTCTTCCTCATCAATGTGGAAACAGAGGAGTTCATCGCGATCGAAAACCGGGTCGGGGCCCATCGGCAAACGCGACAACGCGTCAGCGTTGGCGTGCTGGGCCGTGGGGCGATAGTGAATCTCATAGTGAAAACGAGACAAGTATAAGGCCCAACGTTGCAGGCGGTGAGCTGCTTTATCCGGAAGCGACACCGAGGGGCTGAACAGAGAGACCAGCGGCTTGTGGTCGGTGATGAGGTGAAACTTAGAACCATACAAAAAAACGCTGAACTTTTTCAGAGCATAAATGATAGCGAGCGCCTCCTTTTCTATTTGAGAGTAACGCCGTTGGGCATCGTTGAGGGTCTTGGAAGCGTAGGCGATGGGTCGTTCCGACCCATCCTCATACCGATGGGCGAGAACAGCCCCTAGGCCATACTGTGACGCGTCAGTCGCCAGAACCAAGTGCTGACCCGGACGGAATGTGGCAAGACAAGGCGCCGACTGCAAATGAGCCTTCAGGCGGACAAAAGCCTGCTCACACTCGGCGGTCCAACAGAAAGGAACGTTTTTGCGTAACAGCTGATGCAGAGGATGAGCCACCGCCGCCGCGGAGGGAATGAATTTGTGATAATAAGCAACCTTGCCTAGAAACGCCTGAAGTTCTTTGACCGTAGACGGCCGGGGTAGAGCGGTAATGGCCGCAACGTGCTGTCGTAGAGGGCGTATACCCTCACGGGACAAGTGGAAACCAAGATACACAATGGAGGGTTGGAAGAACTGAGACTTGTCCAGATTGCACTTCAACCCTGCTGAATGCAGAACCCGAAACAGTGAACGCAAATTGCGAAGGTGCTCCTCAGTGGAGGCCCCCGTGACAACAATGTCATCCAGGTAGTTGATGCAGCCGGGAACGGAAGCCGTGAGCTGTTCCAAAAACCGCTGAAAAATGGCCGGCGCGCTAGCGACGCCAAATGGTAACCGCTGGTACTGATACAACCCACAAGGAGTGTTGATGACGAGAAATTCCTTGGAAGATGCATCCAACGGCAACTGATGGTACGCCTCCGATAAGTCAAGTTTGGAAAAGAACTGGCCCCCAGCGAGCTTGGTAAATAACTCCTCAGGACAGGGAAGAGGATAAGTGTCAATGAGGCTTTGAGCGTTGACAGTGGCTTTAAAATCACCACACAATCGCAGACTCCCGTTTGGTTTAGAAACCACCACGATGGGCGATGCCCATTCGCTGGAGGTAACAGGAAGGAGAATCCCCGAAGCTGTTAACCTGTCTATCTCAGCTTTGACAGGCGCACGCAACGCCATTGGAATAGGGCGTGCCCGGAAAAACTTAGGGCGAGCCGTAGGTTTAAGAGTAATGTGGGCTTCAAAATCCGTGGCACGACCCAGACCAGCAGAGAACACGGACGAGAATTCAGAACACAAGCCATCCAGCTGTGGATACGGAATGTCCTCAGATATGAGGTGCACATCATCAGCAATGGAAAACCCGAACAACTGGAAAGCATCATAACCGAACAGGTTTTCAGTGCCCGCATGATCCACCACATAAAACGTGAGGGGCCTAACAACAGACTTGTAGGCAGTGGAAGCATCAAACTGGCCAACAATAGGAATTTTCTGCTTATTATAAGTTCGTAGATTTCGCGTAACGGGAGACAAGGGAGGGGAGCCCAACTCCAAATACGTGCGAGAATTAATGAGAGTTACTGCAGAGCCAGTGTCCACTTGCATGCGAATGTCTTTATCCAGAACACGAACAGTAACAAACAACTTATTCGTTTGAGAAAGCACACAGTTAACATCCATGTCCGATGCCTCGTCCTCGTCGACAGGAACTTTAGGGGACTGACACACAGAAGCAATGTGGCCTCTTTTCCTACAGGAATTACACGTGGCCCAACGTTTTGGACACGCGGCTCTGTCATGCTGTACGAAACAACGTGGACAAGAAGGAAGGGCGGAACGAACCTGCTTCTGTGGTTGCTGTTTTCGCTGCGAGCGTGGCGGCCCAACGCGACGTTGTTGACGCGAGTGCACCGCCGCCACATCGTCGTTTCCCTGTGAAACAGGCACATTGTCTGCGTCGAAAGTGGTCTGGACAGCGCCTACATCACACCACGCGTCTATTTGCGCACCAGCAGCGTGAGACACTTCAAAGGATTGAGCGATGCTGAGAACTTCCGACAACGACGGGTTTGGAAATTGTAAGGCACGTTGCCGAACTTCTTTATCAGGAGCAAGCCGTAAAATAGCGTCCCGAACCATTGAATCAGCGTAAGACTCATGATGAGCGTCCGTGACAAACTGACATTTCCGACTCAGACCGTGTAGTTCCGCCGCCCAAGCCCGGTAAGATTGATGGGGCTGTTTACGACACCGGTAGAACGCCACGCGGGCGGCAACGACATGGGTGTTTTTTCGGTAATAGTTAGACAATAAGTCACACATTTCTTGGAAGGACAGAGAGGCAGGTTCCCGCAGAGGGGCTAACTGAGATAGCAGCTGATAGATCCGTGGGGAAATCCAAGATAGAAATAACGACTTACACATAGGAGCGTCGACAACGCCGAAAGCCAAGAAGTGTTGCCGCAAACGCTTCTCATAATCCTCCCAGTCTTCAGCGGCCTCGTCATAAGGAGGGAACGGAGGCGGAGAAGAGGAAGACAGACGATGAGTAAGCGACGTCGACAACGCCTGAATAGCAGCCGTCAGCTGTGTTTGTTGTTCAATAAGCGCTTGCATAAGCTGTTCCATGTCTGCCCCGACACGAACACACAAGTCCACAACGCAGGAAAAAAAATATCCGACCTCGTCGCCAAAAAGTGTTATAACCTTTAATCACTACTAAAGTGCGTGGAGATACAAAAGTAGAAACACTAGCGGGTTACATGTTACTAACTCCGTAACTGTCATTCGACTGCCGGGCCGTGACATGCGGCCGGCGCCGTTCATAACCAGGTGGCGCTCCCGCGCTCGGCCGAGCTGCGGAGCGCCTCTATCGCCGTGTTCGCGTACTAACGTAGCGGCACTTTTGAATGTCTTGGCACTGTCACAACATCAAGTCTCATCAGCAGTGATTACATTTGAAAGAAACTCCGGATCTCCCTCTAACATCAACTTTAACTGCATGCAGACCTGCATGCGAATGTCCTTTCGCTCAGGAATCAACAGTCTTGGAACCCATCGCGCATAAACACGTGTCATGTGTAACTTTTCTGCCACCAACATGTGGCTACCCAATGAAATATTCAGCATTTCAGAAAGTGATCTTAAGGCAATTCGTCGATCCTCTCTCACAACGATAGCAGCAGTGTTGATGTTTTCTTCCATAAGAGCAGTAACTGGAGTACCGGGTCCACCTTCCTTTGAAAATGATTGTCTCCCCTCTTTAAACATTTTGAACCACCTTCGAGCTGTGCTGTAGCGAAGAACGGACTCTCCATAGGCCTCCTGTCACATTGTATAGGCCACAGCTGAAGATTTGTTGAGACAAGAGCAGAATTTCAAAGCCGCATATTGTTCCTCGTGCTTTACCTCCATTGCAGCAGTAGGCGATACTGAAAATGTCTGACCTTACCTGCCTCTCACAGCCGGGAACTAGGAGTCCCAACAATGAAACTACCATGGCGTGTTTGTTGCACATTAAGCTAACAGAATATCGTTAGATTAAACATGAGTGCGAGAAATTATGACCATAAAAAAATTCTTTATTGAACAGCCCTCATAAGTTTTCTGCAAAACCAGTATTTACAAAACAAAGGGTGGAAGCATTTCTGAAACTTATGAGTAGAAAGTTAGAAAATTTCCAAAGGTGCGGAGCAACAATCATACTGTACTTTTTGAAGGAATACACCACCACTTGAACGTAAATTTTTGTATATATTCTGTGTACAATCTAGATACATCCAGATATTAGCAGTAGGATGGATAGGGTGTGTGCATGCTGTGTGCGGACGCAGGAGGAACTGGCCGCGGTTCGCGAGCAGCTGAGCGTGCTGTTGGCCACGGTCAGCCACCTTCAGGCTGCTGCCTTGAGGTGCAGCGACGGCGGAGGGTCTGGCACGTCGCTTTAGACACCCCAGGTGTCGCTCGCTGTGTCCGCTGACTCAGCCGCCGAGGCACCTTCTAGTGTACCCGGCGCGTTGGGGCCGCCCTCACCTCAGGGTGAGTGGTGGATTGCAACGCGTTCGCCTCGCCCGTTCATCATGTCAGTGGGCAGGTGGCCGCTCTTTCATCAAGGCCCGAGCAGGCACACGGGGGCAAAGGCTTGCTGGTTATTGGGAGCTCCAACGTTAGGTGGGTGATGGAGCGCCTTAGGGAAATAGCGTACAGGGCTGGAAAGAATTCCAACGTGTACTCGGTTTGTATACCGAGGGGCCTCATACAAGATGTGGAGGCGGCTTTGCCTGCAGCTATCGAGCGTACGGGGTGCAGTCGTCTGCAAGTAGTTGCTCACATCGGCACCAATGATGCCTGTCGCTTGGGTTCTGAGGCGATCCTCAGTTCGTACAGGCAGCTGGCGAATTTGGTGAAGACCGCTGGCCTCGCATGCGGGGTGCAAGCAGAGGTCTCTTTTTGCAGCACCGTTCCCAGAGTGGATCAGGGTCCTTTGGATGGAGCCGACTGGAGGGTCTCAACCAGAGGCTTCGTCAACTCTGTGACAGTCTTGGCTGCAGATTTCTAGACTTGCGCTATTGGGTGGGGAATTGTAGGACGCCCCTAGATAGGTCAGGGGTGCACTACACGAAGGAAGCGGCTACTTGGGTAGCAGAGTCCTTGTGGTGTGCACATGGGGGTTTTTTAGGCTAGGCAGTAGTGCAAGGTGTCCTGATGAACACTCACCAGTCGACGTGCAGGCAGGGAAATCAGGACGCGCTCAGTGTAAAGATACTTCAGCTTTCAAGATATTAGCAGTAAGTTTTTAGAGTGTTTGGAATAAAGTTCCTGGATTTACTGCCCTCCAGGAAGCGTGTGGCGCGCAAATTATTCTCGGGACTGAGACCTGGCTAAACCCTGAGGTACGAAGTTCTGAAATATTTAGTGAGGGTTGGAACGTGTATCGGAAAGACAGATTAAACACTGTAGAAGGTGATGTTTTCATTTCTTCATTGCAGTTGACAAAAATATTGTGTCTACTGAGGTTGTAGTAGAGTGTGATTGTGAAGTTATCTGGACGCGTTTAACATAGCTAGGAGAAATAAAGTTAATTGTTGGGTGTTATTACCAGCCACTAGGTTCCACCGTGACAGTTCTAGAATCATTCAAAGGGAGTCTACACACTGTATCGCAGAAGTATTCGAATCATGCTATATTAGTCAGAGGCGACTTCAACCTACCTAGTACAGACTGGGATGTCTATGGATTCATTACAGGTGGTACAGACAAACCGTCGTGTGAATTACTTTTGAACACATTATCCGAAAACTGTCTTGAGCAGCTAAATCGACAGCCAACACGTAATGGAAATATTTTAGATCTGGTAGCCACAAACACACCAGACCTCATCGACGGTGTCAGTGCTGAGACAGGGATTAGTGATCATGATGTTGTCATTAAGACTATGGTTACGAAAGTTAAAAAGTCAGTCAAGAAGGCTAGGAGAGTATTCTTACTAGAAAGAGCAGATAAGCAGTTGATGGCATCCCACTTAGTAAATGAATCGACTTCATTTACTTCCGGTATGATGGACGTGGAAGAATTATGGGCAAATTTTAAACACATTGTAAATCACGCATTGGAGAAGTATGTGCCGAAAAAGTGGGCTACGGACAGAAAAGACCCGCCGTGGTTTAACAGTGCAATTCAGAGAATGCTCAGGAAGCAAAGACAGTTGCACTCGCGATACAAGAAAGATCGGGAGAATGAGGACAGGCAAAAGTTAGTAGAGACTTGTGCTGCTGTAAAAAGAGCGATGTGTAAAGCATACAACCACCACCACTGTCATACCTTAGCAAAAGATCTTGCTGAAAACCCAAGGAAATTCTGGTTTTACATAAAATCGGTAAGCGGGTCGAAGGCTTCCATCCAGTCACTCACTGATCAGTCTGGCCTGTCAACAGAAGACAGCAAAACGGAAGCTGAAATTTTAAATTTAGCATTTGAGAAACCTTTCATGCAGGAGGATCATACAAACATACCACCGTTTGAGTCTTGTACAGATTTCTGTATGGAGGACATAGTGATAGACATCCCTGGGGTTGTGAAGCAGCTGAATGGGTTGAAAATAAATAAATCGTCAGGTCCTGATGGGATTCCAATTTGGTTTTACAGAGAATACTCTACTGCATTGACTCCTTACTTAACTTGCATTTATCATGAATCTCTTGCCCAACGTAAAGTCCCGAGCGACTGGAAAAAAGCACAGGTGACACCTGTATATATGAAGGGTAGAAGGACAGATCCCCAAAATTACAGACCAATATCCTTAACATCGGTTTGTTGCAGGATTCTCGAACATATTCTCAGTTCGAATATAATGAATTTCCTTGAGACAGAGAAGTTGCTGCCCATGCATTAGCACAGCTTTAGAAAGCATTGTTCCTGCGAAATGCAACTCGCCCTTTTTTCACATGATATCTTGCAAACCATGGATGAAGGGTATCAGACGGATGCCATATTACCTGACTTCCGGAAAGCATTTGACTCGGTGCCCCGATGCAGACTCCTAACTAAGGTACGAGCATATGGGATTGGTTCCCAAATATGTGAGTGGCTCGAAGACTTCTTAAGTAATCGAACCCAGTGTGTTGTCTTTGATGGTGAGTGTTCATCAGAGGTGAGGGTATCGTCTGGAGCGCCCCAGGGATGTGTGGTAGGTCCACTGCTGTTTTCTATCTACATAAATGACCTTTTGGATAGGGTGGATAGCAATGTGTGGCTGTTTGCTGATGATGCTGTGGTGTAAGGGAAGGTGTCATCATTGAGTGACTGTAGGACGATACAAGATGACTTAAACAGGATTTGAGACTGGTGTAAAGAATGGCAGCTAACTCTAAATATAGACAAATGTAAATTAATGCAGATGAGTAGGAAAAGGAATCCTGTAATTTTTGAATACTCCATTAGTAGTGTAGCACTTGACACAGTCCCGTCGATTAAATATTTACGCGTAACATTGCAGAACGATATGAAGTGGGACAAGCATGTAATGGCAGTTGTGGGGAAGGCGGATAGTAGCCTTCGGTTCATTGATAGAATTTTGGGAAGATGTGGTTCTACTGTAAAGGAGACCCCTTATAAAACATTAATACGACCTATTCTTGAGTACTGCTCGAGCGTTTGGGATCCCTAACAGGTCGGATTGAGGGAGGACATAGAAGCAATTCAGAGGCGGGCTGCTAGATTTGTTACAGGTAGGTTTGATCATCACACGAGTGTTACGGAAATGCTTCAGTAACTCGGGTGGGAGTCTCTGGAGGAAAGGAGTCGTTCTTTTCATGAATCGCTACTGAGGAAATTTAGAGAACCAGCATTTGAGGCTGACTGCAGTACAATTTTACCGCCGCCAACTTATATTTCATGGAAAGACCGCAAAGATAAGATAAGAGAGATTAGGGCTCGTACAGAGGCATATAGGCAGTCATTTTTCCCTCGTTCTGTTCGGGAGTGGAACAGGGAGAGAAGATGCTAGTTGTGGTACGAGGTAACCTCCGCCACACACCGTATGGTGGATTGTGGAGTATGTATTTAGATGTAGCTGTAGATTTCGGCTTTCATGTCATTATTGAGTACAGTGCTAAAAGCAAGAATATGCAAACAGTAAGTAAAAAAATGAAAAAAAAAAATAAAAAGTCTTACTATTTGCATATTCTTGCTTTTAGCACTGTACTTGATAATAGCATGAAAGCCGAAATCCGATTTGTACACAGGAAATATGTAGAAATACACAGTCAAACGGTGGCATTTTCCTTTAAAATAAAATATAATGAAAAGTAGCTTCATTGCCATCTGAAGCTAAAAGCAGTGGCAGTTCAGTTCACAGCTTGCACTTGTGAACAGTATTGAATATATAAGCTTATGTGATAAGTTTTTAACAAAAGATTTATCACAACTTATTTCATTAGAATTTCTTTTCGTAAAAGTTTTCATTTAGCTGGTTAGATTGCTTCCATTTTGTAAGAATGTTGATTTTGAGCTGCAGTAGCAAGCAGCTACTGTCTCACGTTTAGTAAGTTTCAGTATCGCATCAAGCACAATACTTGACTCCTTAGAAATGAAAGGAGGCGCCCTCTACTTTCCTTTCTGTATACTGTCTATTCTGTGGCACGGCATGTTGACTAATGTTATAAGAGCAGATCAGTCAATCATCCAGTCTGTTGCACAGCTATTGAAAAGGTTGCTGCCCCTCTTCAGGAACCACAAATCTGTCTGGCTTTTCCATAGATATCCCTCCGTTGTGATTGCACTTGCAGTACGGCTATCTATATCGCTGACGCGCACAAACCAACCCAGTGCCTGTTGTTCATAGGGCAGAAAAAAAGTATAAGAACAAATCATAACAATTATGTTGCAATTGTCATCTGCAGCAGATTGGCAACAGGCTACTGAGGCAGCAGAGTCATATGACAACTGCGTAGAGTACAGACGGTGCAACCAAACTCATGGTCTGATTGGTTGTTGTTGTTGTGATAGCTGTTGTATAAACCATCAGCTGTCAGCCACATTCTTATTCTAATCTGGTGTAGTAGTACAAGATTATATGTCTATTAACTCTATAGATGTGAAAGAGATTGAAACAATATATGATATGGAGAAAAATTATTATCCATGTTAAGATAGATAAAAATTTAATTGTGATTAGGAACTTGAATTAAATAGCAGTAAAAGGAAGGAAAGGAAAAATTTTAGAACATGGATGGAGGGAAACAACTGAAAGGGAATGCCACCTGGTAGAATGTTGTACAGAGCACAGTAAAGACACTGCTACTACTTACCTTAAGAATCAGAGATTTAGAAACTGGAATATAAACTGAAAAACATTTTAAGGGGCAAAAGTGTACTCTGACCATAGTTTATTAGTTGAGAAAGCAGATTACAGCCAAAGAAACTGCGCGTAGGTAGGAAATTAAAGTGACGCAAGTTGAATAAGTTGAAAGAACCAACAGTTATTATGACTTTCTAAGGGAGCATGACTGACTGCAATAAGCAAAAGAAATGCAAGAAAACAAGCCTCCTCAAACAGGTGCATTTCTTCATAATCCCCACTCACTGTCATACATGTAATTAGTAGTAACAGTATATAAAAACAACAAATTTTAGAAGTTTTTACATAAATATACTATTAAAGAACTACAATTCAAAGGGGTTGATTAACACATCAAAAATGGAAATGAACAAAAAAGTTATAAAAATTAAACATACACTACTAAATAATACAGCACACACAATTTGAATATAACGAAGCAGATGTTACTGAAGGCTCGGAAAAGGTAAATTTACCTTTAATGTGGTGGATGTGACTTTATGCTGACAGTAGCTTGAAGTGTAGCTTAATAACTGTCACTGCTCAATGTTCTGAAAACCTGAGCAACATTTTGAGTTAATTAACACGCTATTGAAAATTACAGTTCACACAAACAAGTACCTGACAGTCACAGAAATTCTGCCTTAATACCAAGTGAAAAAACTGTTTTCCCTTGAAAATCCATGTTTTTGATTTGAGGCAATGGATTTCAAATTCCTCAAAATGATTTAGCACGAGATTGTTTCACATGTACCATTAATATTGCAAAATAATTCTGAAGTGATTGCTGTTTAGTTCTGGTAGAAAATCCTTTACAACATTATTTTCCAAAAATACCAAATAATCAATTATTGTACACTTCACTAAATAAAAATAAATTTATTATCAACAGTAAAGCTGTATGTGCACAAAGACATTTCAGAAATGTTAATATCACGTTATACACAGAACCTTTTCATTCTTTCATAAACGTCTCTTTACGTGTCATTGCAATGATATTCATGTTTTATCCCTGAAGTAGCTCATAGAGTGTCTCAAATAAATCTGACACATAGCACAATTTTAACAGCAAATTGGCATTGTGGAAGGAAATGAAATATTCAAAATTAATTTGGTTTTAAAATATACTCTTTCTCCATTTTTTAACACTAAGAGCCATTTCAGAGTTCACCCTCTTGACAACCATCGCAATTCTGAATGCAATAAAAGTGTGCTGAAATTCGATTTCATTTGATCACATGAGTCTGTGAAAAGCTGCACAACTTTTGAAAAGATTAATAACTTTAATTGTATTTTGTCATATAGCATTCATATCTGCAGGAATTTTCTTATCCAAAAAATCTTCTCAATGAATTATGCAATGAGAATAATTTCATAATGATCTGATAGAATTATATTTTCTTTGAGACATATGAGTCTCATACTGACAATTAAATGTCATGTGGCTAGGGCCTCCCATCGAGTAGACCGTTCGCCTAAGAAGGAGAAATGGGCTAAACGCATGAATTTAAGTTTATGTTATGAGGGCACTGGACTAGGGAAGCCCATGTAAGAGGATTAACCATACTACTACGGTAGTGCAATAGATAGAACATCTGCCTAGTAAGCAATCAATTTAATTCATTTCTCCAGCTTCTATCATTATCAGTTTCATGTAAAATGAAATTCAGTTACTCTTTCCTTCATTGCCACTGTATACACTGTAACACAGTTTACTCCATTTCAAGACCACTTCATTGAAAAATTCATTCAATTTTTGATAATATTTCCTCACATCTAGCAGTCAACAACAAAATAGTAACTCTTTGTGCAAACTCTTAGCACAGCAATATCCAACATATGCCAACAACTGCACAGTCATTAACATCACCTCATTCAACCCACTCAGTCACAAATTTTGAACTTTCTTTAATGCTTCCAGGAAGTTACACACATTAGTTATTTGTAATTTCCAAAATATGCTACTTACTGTATCATTTAACAGTGGACTTTCTTCCTAATTAGTCTGTGTAGTTTTGGCCCAGAATAATTTCACTCAGTCTGTTGCATCAGTAAGAAAAAAGTTTTGCCTATACTATACCTTTTGCCATTAAAACTGCAACACCAGGAAGGGTAGTAAACAAAAAAAATTACTTACTGTGCCTATACAGTATAGCAAGAGGAATACATGATTAAATTTGTAACTAATTTGGGGGTATAAACTGTGCTAATAAATCTGACACCTCTGGCAGCAACAATGGCTCAAACCTGGCTCAGCCTAAGGACAAACTCAGCTTGCATGACAGGTATGGGTAAGCATTCCACATTACGTCACTCTACAACAGAGTTCATCAATAATAATGGCTCTCAACAACTTCTGAAAACATTGTGACCAGAGCAATAATCAAACACCCTCTGTGCTGAGGTAGGTCAGGGCAACATCTGCAACATGCAGTCTTACATAATAATTTTATTGAAATATAATGCCACACAGGCCTCTAAGACACAGCAAAGCCCCACCCTTAATACATCCGACATGCAACAGATAATGTCCAAATTCTTTTGTGTACCAAATGTCTGTGTGGGTACTTGTCTTGTTACAAAATAGACTATTTTCTGAATCAGGTAAGTGATGTGACATGACTATACAAACTTACACAGTAAATCTTTGAGAGTGTAGTTGGTGTGCTTTTATGAAAGATGTGTTATATGAACGATCTCTGATAAAAGTTACAGCATGCTCCTAGCTTTTATAAAAGTTTGTCATTGTGTCCTTGTTGCTTCACTGGCTTTAGTGTTTTCAACATATAAAATGACAATCGAGTATATTTGATGTTGACAATCACTACCAAGAGGACTGCAAGGTCTGAAGAATACAAAATTCTTCATAACACAAAGCATGTTGGCTATAAAAACCACAATAACCAGTTAGAATCTAATTAACAAATAGCTGCAGCAATCAGCTACATTCGAAGTGTCTGCACTTTGAATGATGTGCGGAAGAAATTTAATGGTCCGATGAGTCAGTATCCAGCAAAAATCTGAACGTAAGCAGATTATTTTATGAAGTGAAAATACATTGAAATACATTGTTTACATACATTCGAGTTAGTTTATAGAACACAAGAAGTGTCAAGAGCATTGAGAACACACAATTTATTTTTAAAGCCAGTATTTACTGGTACCCATAATGGGTTTCCTTAGCACTGATGCGGGACATAATAATCATGATGATGTGGAGTTTATCGCTCAAAGGATGTGACAAAAGAGACTGATGAAAGTTCATGAAACACACAATCAGCTTTTTCAAGTACACCATCACATGTTTGACATATGCCCAGATGGAAGAAAAAGAAAACTTAATTATTCTGTATGGTGCTGTGGAAATCCAATTCTCATTAATAAAGTGTACAAGAACTAAAGAAATTCATTTATTTGTTACTCCAAATATGTTGTGGTTACTTTCATAAATTCTTCCTTAAGTGATTTATATATTGCTTCACAAGTTTCTGACTTAGATACTGAACAGGCCTAGACTATTTTCAAATTTTTTGAAGCACAAGAGAGGGCAGTTTCATTTGATGTTTTATGAAATTTTAAATGCCTTGTCTTATCAGAACAAGTTTGTTCCATCTGCTGTGATGCCCTGAAGATAGTTTGTAATACCACTTCAAATACAATACATTAATTCAGCAAACAAATCTTCGAGACATGCTCAGCAAAACCCACACAGCAGCAAATAGAGTCCCCTGCTTAACTTCATTTTAAAATATAGCTGCATCATTATAGCGTGATTTCAAATTTATCAAATAAGGCCTTCGGCTTCTGCCCGAAGTAAGAGTCTGTGTGGTACAAATACTAATTGCTATTGTGTTGTACATTCCATGGATTCCATACAGCTTTGTTGCTCAGGAACAAGTTGTGAAAAATAATGCCATGACAGGGAAAATAATGATTTAAAATGCAAGTGATTCTAGTATGTCTGACAACGAGCTGCCGCTGGACGGCAATAGGTGGCTCCCCATCCTCAGCATAGAGACTAGGGTTGGTACTGTAGGTTTCTACTATCAGTCTAATCCCTTCATGGCGAATAGTTATAAAGTACATAAGTCTCACTGTTTGTAAACTTTGCATACACATTATCTGGCTGGAATAGTACAAAAGCTTTACAAAATCGGAGCAGACGTTCCCTATATGCTCGCCCAGATCTGTGACTAATGCAACTCATGCCTTAATTGCCACGACAATTTCTGTCAAATATGTGGCCTAGAAACCTTGGTGTAAGTCTTTAAAACTTGAAATGGCACCCCTCACGGACAGGTGATATAAATTTAAAATCCAATGAAAATGGTTAAAATCAAAACACACACATACACACACACACACACACACACACACACACACGCGTATCTGCAGAAAACCCAAAATCAGTATGGACAGCTAACTCTTTCAACCTAATCATAGGTTGCAGCAGGCAAGTTGCTGTTGCAGGACTGGAAAATAACAAAAAACTGTAAAATTGTCTACAAATAAGGAGCAACGCACTGGGCTCCACATTGTGAACATTATACCAATTATGCCAATGGCAAATAGGGTGACACTTGAAATTCTGCCTTGAGAGACACCATTCAACTGCTCAAACCTGTCAGACAGAACTTCACCATTTCACTACATAAAGAAACACTGGGGTAAAAAGGATCACTGATTGTAGGTAGGCATCCATTGAAGTCCCAGGGATCAAACTGATTGAGAACATTGTCTCCAAGTATTAGCATATGTCTTTTAAATGTCAAGAAATATGCTTATCAGATACTGTCTCCTTAGGACAGCAAATTGTATGACCAACTCCATCAGGGTCAAACCGTCAGCAGTGGATTGACACATCCTGAACTCATACTGAGAGTGGGTAAAAAACTAGCAGGTCTCTAGGATGCATACAGGCACTGGTTTACTGTACATTCATTTGTCTTGCCTACACAGGTAGTTAGGGTGAAGCCTTGTTAACTACTGGAGCATACTAGGTTCTTCCCAGGTTTGAGACAAGGTACCAACACTGAATACCACCATGGGATGGTATACTGTCCTGCCCTTTATTTTTTCTCTACAATTATTTCCTTTTAAGCTGGTTCAGGCATACTGTATTTGTTTTGTTCATGACTGGTAAAGTATGATAACTATCACACTATGCCAAATACAGCTCCCATATGAAGGAGGAATAGTCATAGGACTCAGCATTACTGGAACTGACGCCCCACCCCACCAATTGCATGAACTGACAACAGCAACGGGATGTCGGATTCAGGCTGGCAGTGACAGTAGACTTTGCAAAATGCTGCACCATTGACTACGTGATGCCTCTGGATGTTATTTGGTGACAACCACTCTTGAGTACACCTGCTTGCCAGGAATCACTGTGATGGCTTCCCATCCTTGTGGTAATGTACCGGAATGATATAAAGAGTTCAGGAATTCTTATCACAATTTTCATGTATCCTTCGCAATAATGCAGCACCAATTGGCACTCACCACCTGAAAGGCTGGAAGGTTCTCTGCAGTTCATCAGCACCTGAACATACACATTGCACCCACCCGACCGACTGCACAAAATCATTCTCCATTCCACAGTGCATTGGCAGTCTTCATACTATTGTCCCATCACAAATGTCCATTTGTGAGAGGGGAAGGAACACAGTACAAGAAAAGTGTCCTGTGTGCATGCGCAACACACATAGCAACATCCTAATGGCAAACATCAGTTGTCTCACTGTTAGGTGGTGAGTAGGCCAATGCTGGCAGTTAGGCAGTATTGTCAGTTCTAGCTGGCATGCTTACAAGCTGCTATGGATTTTCCTGGTGCAGGGATGGCAGTTGGCCTGAAGACTTTGGAGTAGATGCATCAGTGGCTTGCTGGATCACTGTCACAATTTCATCCACTCGATCCTGGACACTGTTGCATGGTGACTGTACAGCATACAGTTTGCCTTCCTGCGCATCAACATTGGTCTATCAGATATATCCACATGGGATATTGCTCACTGAAATGCAAATCCCCGAACTGTTTCCCTATATGGAATGTTCGTGAGAGATCTATGGCAGGCAACGGCCCCATAACACAATGACATATCCTGCATCTGGAAGGCGTGACATTAACAATATCCTGACCCTGGGGACAGATGGTAGTAGATTTTCAAACCACATTATGTGAATTTAAGTCCCCACAAAGGAGGGTGTAATGCATCAGAAAAATAGCCAAAATCCTAATTGTGACCTGTTCCACACCAGACATCAAATTAGTATCTGCTACAGTTTTGTATTATTATTACATTATACATTAGGCCATGTAAATACACACTTAATTTGGAATTAGTAGCAATTGATGTTAACAATATTTCTGTTAGGTATTGTTTTGTACAATGTGTAAGTGTAGCATTCTTCTCGTTTTTTACACATTCTATTAGATACTTAAGGAAGCACTCGCAGATCTAGGAAATTATGAAAGTATTATTTAAAGTATTTTGGGCAGAACTTTATTAGCCAGTGCTACGTTGCCACTTTGATGACTGTAACTGCATAACTGGTTTCACTAAAAACATTTTATTTAAAGTAATATAAATGTTACAATGTAAACAATATATTGTGTAACATTTCCCTATGGCTCAAGGTTGCTTGAATTATGTTGAACAGACCTTATCTGAAAGTTCTCAGTATCTTCTTTCAATAAAACATTTCAATCGAATAAAAAACTTCTTCTTTCAAAAGTTAGTGACAATCCAAATTTTCGTGTTTTAGAAAGTTTTAAGCTAACACCACAATTATTCTGAATATCAGTTATTACAGTTTAATGGTTAAGACTTTTTATGTTTACTGAAGTACACACATTTGCTGCAACTGATGTTTTGTTTACAGAATTATTTTCATTACAGAAGTAATTATTCTCAAATATGCTGGCATCAGGCACTAACCTATAAATACTCGTGGAGCCTGCCGAAACTTTTCTTCAGTTCTTAAGTTCATGCACTTACTCTCTTGTTATTGAAGCATAAACATGTATTCAGTATTGATTTTGTAAATTTATAAGTACTAATGTTATTTTGTTGAAATGAAATTTGGCAAGCAGTATGGATAACAATGATTTCAAAAACAGTGTTTCAATCTGGTTTACCATTACTGCTTTGTAGTTCTTTGAGAAAATTGATAACTTCATTGTGGGAGGTGTTTGTAAAAACCAGACCTGAACATACATAGCATGTTTACTTTAAAGCTTGTACAGCAATGCATCAACGGAAAATGATTTTTGTGTCAGTGTTCTTATTTTGTGCAACAAGATGCCAAAAGTACCATACATAAGCAAGTTCATGTTTTTTGCAAAGATAGTTGATGCAGAAGTCAATGATGGAAGTAAATGAACATAAACAGTCACACCTTCAGGGGTTTAAAAATACCACATGCAAACGGATTCATGTCTGTAGTTTTGTCAACCCTCGTCACCAGTTTTGTAAAGGCCTCGTCCCTAGTGCCGTGGAGGCCAAGTTGCCACTGTTGTTATGGTAGGCCGAGTCTGTGAGTTTGTGAAACAGCTTCTGGTGCAGTACACTGTTAAGACAATTTCTCCCTGTCACTATTACACAGGTATGCCCCACGGTCAGGCAACAGGATAGTAGAATGAAGGTTCTCTAACACTTCAACAAATTAGTATCAAAGTCACACAAATGAATTAAAAAGGTTTACTTATCTTTGTGACTTGTTGAATGATTAAATCTGCAACACTATAAGTAATATAACACAAAAAAGGCCCTCAATGGATAAGTGCAAATAATCGTAGGCAAACTTCACAGTACATAGCAAATGAAATTTACAACAACTGTGTGTTCACTTATAAGAATTCACTGAATGATGTTCCCTGTCTAAGTCGGCCCTGGACGATGACCTATAACTAAGTGGGCGAATGTTGCTCTTCTATCTTCCAAGTAGGCTTCTGTCCGTTGTCATCCAGCCATTGGCGGATTGTATTCGGCTGGCAATTGGCCAAGGCGAAGTCGATATCTTCATCCTCAGTGCCACCCGTGGCACTGGTGGAACTTGCGCATGTGACGACTCTCTAGGGCCTGGCACCAGCTCACATCTTTGTCCCTGTGGTGCTTTTGCCCTAGCTGTGTCTTGTTGGGACAAGACAGCATGTAGTACAGTCAATTGATGTAAGCAAGTAATTTTTGATGGGGGTCTGAATACTCTCCAAAATTTTTATCAAGGTAAGTGAGAGAGAGAGAGAGAGAGAGAGAGAGAGAGAGAGAGAGAGGAGAAGAAAAGGAAGAAGAAGAAGAAGAAGAAGAAGAAGAAAACCACCACTCAATCTCCTTATTAGTTTTTATTTTTACTTACCAAGTTATATGATATAAAACAGATAGGTATAATTATATTCAAAAATCAATGGCAGAAATTACATTTGCAGTCTCGAACCAGTTCTTAAAGTTAGGTTCACGTAGGGAGCAGCTTATACAGAGTGTCTTCAACATGGGCGGCTGTTAATCTTGAGTGATACTGGTTCTTCAAACATTCATTTTTGAAAATGAAGTTTCACAAACGTATAGGAGTTAAACGAAGCAAATAGGTAAATTGTTAATTTTTTGCAGTTTACATATTTTTCTGGGACACACTTACTCCAAAATTCTTCAGCAGATGCAGTTTTATATGTCTGCAATGAAATGTCTTCCTGCAAGTCTACTATCTCTATTTGGAGTAAAGGCTTTGAAATGTGGAACAACTTCACAGCCATATCAGTCCATGGAGAAACTTCAAAAGGTGATTTTAAGAATCGCAACACCTTCCTACAGTCTTAGAACCTTGCAGCAAATTCCTTCCCAAGATCTGACATAATATTAGAAAAAATGTCTATTTCAGAATTATTTTTATATTCAAGAAGTGTCTGAAAGGGAATAAATTTTTAACTTGCAATGTCTTTTTCAAAGACATCCAGCTTCAGAGGAAAGAAGACACACTTTCCCATTTCCTTGTAGCTCGGTATTTCACGCATTTAAATGTTTCAGAATGCCTCTCACAAAACGACAGCTAGTATACGGTATTTGTTTGCTAGGTATTCCAGATACTTCCTCTCTTCTTGTGTACCCAAATTGTTTAACAACTGGAGGTTACTATATCTTTAACTGGGCAAAACCGTTCAATCACTTGACCTTTACTTAGCCAACAATCATTGTTGTGCTGCAGTAAGTCAGAATGTGCTGAATCACACACAAATAGATACTCCTTTAAACTGTCTGCATTGAAGAGCAGATCAAGATCTCATAAATGGATGTGATCAAGCTGTCCATCCATTATTTCTTTCAGAGTGACACTAAATTTCCACAAAGGGCTATCTGGTGAATTATGCACTGATAAGATGGTAGCCCAGAATTCTTATTCTTGATTCTCTTTACTAGGCCCTTTTCTTTGTCACCACCAACGTGGTCCCATCAGTTGAAAGACAACATTTTATCATAACTAATGTAGGACTTTGTCATGAAGTCATCAAAAGTCTTGAATAAATCTTGTCCTTGAGTTTTGCCTTTAAATGTCAATATTGCTAACAGTTCTAACCTAAATGCGTTACTTTCAATATCCAAAAACCTTACAAAGGTACACACTAGTTTTTCATAAATAATGTCACATTGTCCATCAAGTGCTATGGCATAGCAAGGCTTTTTCTGCAGAAGTCTGAGCGAACTACTTTCATTGTCAGTAGCCAAAATTTTGGTTCTCCCTGTATTGTTTCTTGCTGATAAGGGAATACCTTGAATTGTAACAACAGCACCCTTTTCTCTTCAAAATGTGCTGCGGCCACTTCCAACATATATTTTTTTACTATCTCAGAGTCTGAAAACAGCTTCTGGTCTTGATCAAGTGTACAAAATACATGCAACGCTGCTTCAGCATATTTTTCTTGCCCACTCAAACAGTGATTTAGTACGGCCATACTTTTTTTGTAAGAAGATAGATATGCCTGGAGTTTTTCTTGATGATCTTCACTACCCAGAAGAAAATTTTTATGGAACTGTTGATGAGCTGTTTCACAATGTCCCTTTAAACTGGCACTTTTAACAAGAGTGACAGTTTTGTTGCATATGAAGCACAATGTAACAGCTCCAAGTTTATCAGGCAGTATAAAATAATATTGTACAGTCCAATCAGTAAAAAGACTTTCTATTTTCACTATCAAATTTATGCATTTTACGATCCATATCGATGATAAAAAACGTTATAAGGCTCAACAAAAACATAACTAACAGCAGCTCCATGCAACAACTACTGATGAAGTACAATGAAATTTGTACACACACACACACACACACACACACACACACACACACACACACACACAGCAGAAAGCGTTTGTCGACACACAGCAAAGGAGTTGCTTCCATGTCAAACTGTATGTCAACATACTGCAAAAGAGCCACTTCCAAGACACAAGTTGCCACCACCGTGTACACCCACCTGAAAGTCAAATTTGTCGTTTCACATCAAACTTTCATAAAGAAGTGTTAAGCTCTTGTTCAAGATATGGGCACAAAAACTGTGTTAAAATGAATATGCCTGCTCTAATTAAGAGGCTTCATAGGTTGCCCAAGTCACATATTGATTCATAAAATTTTCTCTTTCATTAAATAAAAATTCTTGTGTTACCTTTGTGTGTACAGAGTTCCATGTGCAGCAACATAACATGCAATGCTGGCTGGCCAGCTCGTTCTCATCCACCCCCACTCTCCAGCACACTCTCCTGCTCTGTGCAGCATAGCAAGTGTGTATTTAATCTGCCTACTAACCACTAAGAACTCAAATCAGTTCCATAGTTATTTACAAAATGCAACATAAATAAAAAAAAGGGTGGTGCTCAAATGTATTGATATCTACAGAAAAATAATTTTGGCAGTCCAGTTTTTGACCTTTCCCAGTCCAGATTTGGATGGCAGTCCGCCAGCTTCTGACCGTGGATGTAGAACTGAATGATGATGTAAATAATGAGCAATAGTATTTGTGCCCTCCGGTACCGGGGAGGGGGGGGGGGGTGGTATGAGCTCTTTCCATGATATGTGACTAGTAATCAAAGGGTCTCTAGCTGTGCAGCACACCACCCTATCAGGTTTCTAAAGGCCCAACAGCACCAACCGACTGCCATGTCGTCCTCAGCCGACAGGGGTCACTGGATGTGAATATAGAGGGGCATGTGGTCTGCATACCGCTCTCCGGACTATTGTTAGTTTTTATGGTCGCAGCCACTACTTCTCAGTTACACTGCTCCTCAATTGGCCTAACAAGGGCCGAGTGCACCCTGCTTGTCAACAGCACTTGGCAGACCTGAGCAGTCACCTATCCAAGTGCTAGCCAAGCCCATCTTGACAGGGACTGGTGCTACCATATCAGCAAGGCCATTGGCTACATAGCATTATTTCCCAGTTTTTCATTCTTCTCTACTGCATCATTTCTTCAATTTGCCCATTAATCTTTCCAAATTATCTTTTCTTGAGAGTCTATTTTTCATTATGTAGAAAGTGTTTCACTACATTTGCATCTATGTCTGAGAAGGGAGGATTTATTTCTAATATTTTTGAAATGTAATTTATGTCTTACTGGTACTGACTGTAAACTTTTTTGATTGAAAAACACTTTATGTGCTTTATGTTGTTCTAATGGAGAATTTGTTTATAACTGTGCATGAGCAGTGAGGAATTTTTCTTCTATTTCTGAAACAGAATATACACTCCTGGAAATGGAAAAAAGAACACATTGACACCGGTGTGTCAGACCCACCATACTTGCTCCGAACACTGCGAGAGGGCTGTACAAGCAATGATCACACGCACGGCACAGCGGACACACCAGGAACTGTGGTGTTGGCCGTCGAATGGCGCTAGCTGCGCAGCATTTGTACACCGCCGCCGTCAGTGTCAGCCAGTTTGCCGTGGCATACGGAGCTCCATCGCAGTCTTTAACACTGGTAGCATGCCGCGACAGCGTGGACGTGAACCGTATGTGCAGTTGACGGACTTTGTGCGAGGGCGTATAGTGGGCATGCGGGAGGCCGGGTGGACGTGCCGCCGAATTGCTCAACACGTGGGGCGTGAGGTCTCCACAGTACATCGATGTTGTCGCCAGTGGTCGGCGGAAGATGCACGTGCCCGTCGACCCGGGACCGGACCGCAGCGACGCACGGATGCACGCCAAGACCGTAGGATCCTACGCAGTGCCGTAGGGGACCGCACCGCCACTTCCCAGCAAATTAGGGACACTGTTGCTCCTGGGGTATCGGCGAGGACCATTCGCAACCATCTCCATGAAGCTGGGCTACGGTCCCGCACACCGTTAGGCCGTCTTCCGCTCACGCCCCAACATCGTGCAGCCCGCCTCCAGTGGCGTCGCGACAGGCGTGAATGGAGGGACGAATGGAGACGTGTCGTCTTCAGCGATGAGAGTCGCTTCTGCCTTGGTGCCAATGATGGTCGTATGCGTGTTTGGCGCCGTGCAGGTGAGCGCCACAATCAGGACTGCATACGACCGAGGCACACAGGGCCAACACCCGGCATCATGGTGTGGGGAGCGATCTCCTACACTGGCCGTACACCACTGGTGATCGTCGAGGGGACACTGAATAGTGCACGGTACATCCAAACCGTCATCGAACCCATCGTTCTACCATTCCTAGACCGGCAAGGGAACTTGCTGTTCCAACAGGACAATGCACGTCCGCATGTATCCCGTGCCACCCAACGTGCTCTAGAAGGTGTAAGTCAACTACCCTGGCCAGCAAAACCTCTGGATCTGTCCCCCATTGAGCATGTTTGGGACCGGATGAAGCGTCGTCTCACGCGGTCTGCACATCCAGCACGAACGCTGGTCCAACTGAGGCGCCAGGTGGAAATGGCATGGCAAGTCGTTCCACAGGACTACATCCAGCATCTCTACGATCGTCTCCATGGGAGAATAGCAGCCTGCATTGCTGCGAAAGGTGGATATACACTGTACTAGTGCCGACATTGTGCATGCTCTGTTGCCTGTGTCTATGTGCCTGTGGTTCTGTCAGTGTGATCATGTGATGTATCTGACCCCAGGAATGTGTCAATAAAGTTTCCCCTGCCTGGGACAATGATTTCACGGTGTTCTTATTTCAATTTCCAGGAGTGTACATTTTTACTATTTCTGATTGAAAAAATTTCTGAAAGTAATAACTTTTGATGTGCTTTGCGTTTCAGTCCAGTCTGGTTCAATACAACATTATGTGGACAAATTAGGATCCTATTTGAGAAAAATTAGATTGCTTTGAAAATGGCATTTACATCTTACTGATTCAAAATATTTCAACACTAATGAAATTTGAAGTGTTTTGTATTGCTTTTTGCCAGGGCCAACAGAAATTCTGTGTTTGAATTTTGATTATATTTTGGGAACTATTACGCTCTATTTAGATGGATGTGGGTATATTTCGAATTATTTGATGCCTTCGACCGTTTACTATTGTGATGACATAGGACTGTGAACACAAATTGAATGTGATCCTTATAAGAAAACAGAAGCATTACTAACAGTTTTGTTATGAATAGTGAACTTCTAAACTGAAGTTTCATACATTTTGATAACTTTACCTATTAACCCAGCGTAACTTTAAATTGATTTTTGTTAGAAAAATTTATCAGAATATACGGGTAATCAAATTTTGTGAGAGGTAGTTTATCAGGTCACATGTGTAAGGAAAATTAGAAAGCTATGTCATAGGTCACAGTTACGTCTTACATGAGTACTTTTGCTAGCAAACTGGTGTAACGTTAAAAATGCTTACAGTAAGAATTTTAAAGTTTTGCGTATGTACTTCTTGGTTATAAATTCAGTACGAATATACTGTTTTCAGACAGTTTTTGTAATGACAAACTGTAACATTCTTTGTGAATTATAATGATGCTTTGAAGGTTGATGTGAAACATACATTGTAGTGTAGTACTGTGATGCTAATGATAATAGTGATGATAATGAGATTATTTTTGGTAATGATGTCATTGTTAGATATCTTGATTCTGAACTGTGGTGGTATATATTCATTTATATCAAGTAGTGTATGTTTGCACCAGGAGCTAGGCTTAAAGTTTTGTGATGTAGTAACTGTGAGTTTGATGGTTATAAAAAATTTATATGTATTATGAATGGGACTTATCTAATGAAAAAATGATGGCATAATGAAAGTGGTTAAGTGGATAACTATGAACAGCATTTAGTAATGTTATGGCTGATTATAGGGTGTGTAAGAGGACACGGAAATAAAAATCCAGGATTTTTCAGAGCACTTTTTCCAGGGAGCAAATACACTTTTTCTGTGTTAAATGACAGTACACTTTCTCCCAGAACTGTAAAATTTATCAGTCCTTTGAAACATACATGTTTTATGAACCACTGTAGAGCTTCCTGGCACTTCAGGAAACGAAACACAGCAAAAAACATGTACTTTGATGCACAGCAACATGTACACTGCATATTTTTTTATTACAGAAGTATAAATACGTATTCCACCAGATACAGCACATTAGTTTCTGAAGCACTGAAAACGAGATTGCAATGCGCTTTTATCAGTCAATCATAGCTCATGTCACGTGATCTCACCAGCCAATAGTAACATCACTGTTAAGTAGTGTGAACACAAGAGAAAAGCTAACCTTTCACATATAATATCTGTGTGTGTTAACCTTTAAGATGTATCAAACACAAATGTGCAAGAAAAGTTTTAAATAATGACATAAATGACAGGTCCTCTGGGTCCCGGAATTTTTCTAAGTAGCTGGTCGTCAAAGTGTTAAGTTTTGAATGAGAGTTGAATACTCTGTGATTTAAGAAATTCATCACATATTCCCACATGTAACATAATTCATCTTGCATAATAGGAAATTTACTTCGAAAGTAACACTTCTCAAACCACCATTCATTAATATTCTCCCCTGACCTGTTACAAATAGGTTCGTTTGAATAGGCTCCAGAAAGAGAAGCATTACTGCACAAGTGCAGCTATGATGTTGTAGGAAGACTGTGCTTGTGCTTGCTGTTTGCACTGGTCATACATCTTTCGTCGCATTTCTGTTTGGAATTTCGTACATAGTGGGGCATCAAGTGACAGTGTGCAGCACTGCAGTACATTTCAGAGAGGACATATGGAGTTACTGTACCTAGGGCAACAGTTTTATCATGTCTTACCTAGATACGGAATGCAAAACAAGAAAGCAGTCGTTGGTAAAACAGTCACTTAAAAACTAGACTCAACAACTCAAAAGAACCTTAATATTTTGCTATGTTGTGACTATAACATAGATTTTTTTTTTAATTTGTACTCTGCAATACCGTTATCTAACATTTCCAATCAGGTTTACATAAACTAATACAACAGTGCAAAAAGCTATTAATAAGGAATATAAATTTCTTGCAAAAATATGTTTTTGTATATGCCAGAATTAGAGACAATAAGCTTTTCATGACTTTTTCAAATGGTATAAAAAGTTAACAAGGATATCTGTGAAGCCAAGGAACTGTATAACTGGAGTTTATATTCTACTCCAGGAGTAAATATAAATCCTTGTGGAGAGTTGCAATGATAAAACATGGTGTGCTGCCAGTCTAGAATTTACCATAGAAAGGCATTCTGTAAATTCAAGACATAAACAACACTAATTTAGAAATACAGTAAAGTCCCATTAATCTGAACTAATTGGGACCGTACCTTGTTCGGATTACCAATTTGTTCGGATTAGCTGGAATTACAGTGACGAGTTTCCAGAATGAAGTATACCAAGCAGATAAGTAAGTACAACATGGTAACAAGTGGGAACAAGTGTGGGAACAATGGCACACTCTCAATCCCTGGCCTTGTTGTGCATTGGTGAGACCTTTGTAGTGTCTGGGGTCAGTGCACTGCCAGTTGGCTCACAAAGCACTTGGTTACGTTATTTACCGATCGCTGGCATGCCAGTCCCGGTACAATACATTGGATGAAGCTCTTTTCCTTTGGTTTATGCAGGAAAGAGAAAGGGGAACTCCTTTGAGTGGAGCACTTGTACAGGAGAAGGCTGTTTACCTGAACAAGTCAATGAATGGTGACGTTTCTTTTAGTGTGAGTACGGGTTGGTTGGACAGATTCAAAAAAGTCATGGAATCCGACAGCTAACAATTGCTGGAGAGAAGCTTTCTTCTGACCATGATGCAGTGAAGGAATACTTGGATGAGTTTGAAAAAATGATAAGAGAGGGAAAGTGTTCTCCCAACAAATTTATAACGCTGACAAGACTGGCCTTAATTTTAGGGCATTGCCAACAAAACGCCTGGCATCAAAGGCAGAAGACCATGCTTCTGGTTTTAAAATGTGCAGAGATCATGTGACTTTCTTAGTGTGCAGCAACACCGCTGGTAATCACAAGCTGGCTTTAAAGCTGATCGACAAGTCTGCTAGGCCCAGAGCTTTTAAAAACTGCAACATGAAGTCCCTGACCGTATATTATCGTAACCAGAAAAAAGCATGGATGGATGGTAAGCTGTTCAAAAAATGGTTTCATGGCCAGTTTGTTCCTTCTGTTCAATGGTTTTCGAAGGAAAATCATTTGTCTCCCCATGCAATCCTTTTGATTGATAACGCACCATCTCACCCCAGCACTGAGGAATTATGTGATGAAGAAATTGTGACAAAGTTTTTGCCGCCGAATGTTACACCACTTCTACAGCCGATGGACCAGGGCGTACTGCAAACATTAAAACCAATTTACAGAAAATAATTTTTAAGAATGCTGATCCAAGATGATAGCATTCCTTTAGAGGACAAAATTAAAAAGACCAATGTGAAGGGTGTTGTTTATTGGTCTGCTGAGGCATGGCAGAATATTTCAGAAAATACTCTTGAGAGAATTGTGGATATCTCTTGAATTTCAGGACAATCTAGTTGAAAATGAAGAGGAAAATCTACTACAAATGATACAGACAATCCCTGGATGTGAGGAAGCTAGTGAAGCAGACATAGATGAGTGGATGGCAGTGGATGGGGCACGTGCGGAGAACCTTACTAACACTGATTTAGTTGCTGCTGTGACTCAAGACCAGGAAGAAGTGGACTGCGGTGACGGAAGTGACAATGAACCTGAAACAACAAAGGAGAGCTGGTGCCAGACAGTGACACAGCAGAAGCCCTTGACCTAGCGCTACGTTATTTGGAGCAGCAGCCCACTGCTATACCTGCTGATTTGATGTTTATGAGACAATGGCACAACAATGAATCATATAACAGACTGTCTTCATTACGACAGAAAACAATGACTGAGCTTTTGTTACCTAAAAAGTAGGGATAAAAGTACACTGTATTGTAGTGAGTTTGACAGCTTTTCTTTCATTGTTATGCATTGTTTAAACATAATGTTTTCTAGCCAATTTTTCTAATACATGTTTACTGTACGGTGTAAATTAAAATGGTATGTATGTACAGCAGTTTACCGCATAGTTTTCCACACTCGGACTAACATTTTTCATGCTCAGATTAACCGAACATTCGGACTACTGGGGTTCGGATTAGCAGGACTCTGCTGTAATGTCAAGCCTAGAAGAGGTACCAGGCAAGTACTGAAAAATGTCTTGTGATTGAAAAACAGTGTTTCACAGGAGCATATTTGTAGAATTCTGCTAAAGCTGTCAATGATTTGAAACAAAGCATTTTATTCAATAAAACTACATACATTTGCCTGCTTAATCATCTTCAAGTGAACTTATAGCATTAACACATCTTACATTATATCAAAAAAGAAACAAGATATCAGAATATTCCATAGGCAACGGAACTGCATAAACCATATTAAAATACATAATATGGGTTAAAGTGCACATCTGTATCAGCAGATTCATAGTGAAGTAGCCCCCTACCTGGTATGGAGCTTTTAAGAATAGTTTTCATTATGCTAATTTTCGTGGCATACCATTTCTGTACTATCTCATGTCTGGTTCTTTATCATGGCATTATGCCATAACTGTCAGAACATAAAAACCAGCATTTTAAATTCACCTATCAGTTGAAACTAGCCAGCAGTGTGGAATGAAACACTTTGTTTCAAATAAACTGGCTGCATCTGTGTAAAAGATTAATAAAATGCAAGTTTCTTTACCAAACTAACAAAAACAACTTCAGTGTTCTTCAAGGCAATTAATGCTTCATTGGCAATACTGTGGAAATAAAATAAAATCAGAAAATATCATATTTTAGTCTTCTGTAATTATGTGAATGTATTTTAATTCACTTGATACACAATGTGATCAAAAGTATCCGGACACCTGACTGAAAATGACTTACAAGTTCGTGGCGCCCTCCATCAGTAATACTGGAATTCAATATGCTGTTGGCCCACTTTTAGTCTTGATGACAGCTTACACTCTTGCAGGCATAGTTCAATCAGGTGCTGGAGGGTTTCTTGGGGAATGGCAGCCCATTCTCCACGGAGGGCTGCAATGAGGAGAGTTATCAATGTCGGCCAGTTAGGCCAGGCACGAATTCAGCATTCCAAAACCTCCCAAAGGTATTCTATAGGATTCAGGTCACGATTCTGTGCAGGCCAGTCCATTACAGGGATGTTATTGTCATTTAACGACTCCACCACAGGCCGAGCATTACGAACAGGTGCTTGATCGTGTTGAGAGATGAAATCGTCATCCCTGAATTGCTCTTCAACAGTGGGAAGTAAGAAAGTGCTTGAAACATCAATGTACGCCTGTGCTGTGTTAGTGCCATGCAAAACAACAAGGGGTGCAAGCCGCCTCCCTGAAAAACACGACACACCGTAGCACCACCACCTTTGAATTTTACTGTTGGCATTACACACACTGGCAGATGACGTTCACCAGGCATTCGCCATACCCACACCCTGCCATCGGATCGCCACATTATGTACTGTGATTCATCACTCCACACAACATTTTTCCACTGTTCAATCATCCAATGTTTACACTCCTTACACCAAGCGAGGCATCGTTTCGCATTTACCGGTGTCATGTGTGGCTTTTAAGCAGCCACTTGATCATGAAATCCAAGTTTTCTCACCTCCCACCTACCTGTCACAGTACTTGCAGTGGATCCTGATGTAGTTTAGAATTCTTGTGTGTTGGTCTTGATAGGTATCTGCCTATTACATATTATAACCCTCTTTAACAGTCTCTGTCAGTAAACAGATGAGGTCGGCCTATAGCTTTTGTGCTGTACATGTACCTTCACGATTCCACTTCACTATTACATCAGAAACAGTGGACCTATGGATGTTCAGAAGTGTGGAAATCTAGCATACAGACGTATGCCCCAAGTGACACCCTATCGCCTGACCACGTCTGAAGTCAGTAAGTTCTGTGGAGCGCCTCATTCCGCTCTCTCACGATGTCTACTGACTACCGAGGTTGCTGATATGGAGTAAGTGGCAGCACACTGCACCTAATATGAAAAACATATGTTCGTGGCGGTGTCCAGATACTTTTGATCACATAGTGTAGCCCCCTGCCACAGAAATATGTTTTGTTTTCATTAGAGATGACAGCTGTAAATGAAGACAAAACAGCAAAACCACAAAATGTAAACATGGGACACATGTAGACCACCTTCCACCCACCCTTGAAAAAAAAAAAAAAAAAAAACACTCAAGACTGCCTCTGCACATGTACAAAGCTGGCAGCTTGTGTGCACTAGGAAAAATTTTTCCGGCTAGCATCTAGCTGCTTACTGCTACTTCCTATGCAGCTAACAATCACACTTGAAGTAGCAGAAGCAGGAGAAGGCACTGTTCATATGCAACTTCACATCTGTGCACGAGTGCAAGCCCACTGGCAACTGATCAAACAAAACTAATATAAACACTTGTGACACCACAATCAGGGAAAGTAGTAAAGTTATGAAGCCTTGCATAGTTTTCATCCTAAAGCCTTTGGCACATTTTGCTGTCGGCAGACATTGGTGTGAGCATTGGGTTTTGTTGTCAATGGTACATTTTCTTTTCAATTTAAGTTTAATTTTGATGTTTTTTATCACATTAATATTTTTTGCTGCAGCATTGTTCTGTAACAGTGGGCTAAAGTAATATTCTTTGTTCTCATCCACTCAAAATTACAAAAATTTAATAAAAAACTAAAACAATGGAAAATTCCCAGAAATCTAAAAAACTCCCACGTTTTGCCCAGATGAAAAAATTTCCGAGTTTTTTTTCCAATTTCCCATTTGTCCTGCGCATATACGCTCCCGATTATAAACAAGAACTTGATTTTTCAGAACAACCTTGCATAAAACACAAGAGGCGTCAGCCTGAGGCCTGGGCTTCCTCCTAAATTTTCTCACTGATTTCTTTAGTTAATAGTGATTTGAGTACTGATCATTTTATTAACACAAGCTTGATTCTGAAGGGTAATGAGTGATTGTGAGATTCATCTGTAGTTGGTTTTAATTTATTTTCTCTATTTATGAGATCCATGCCATGACTTTGACGATACAGAATACATATATTCTGGGAAGCGCTGTGTGGGACCTGGTATTAATGGAATGAGGAGGTACTTATAGCTGTAGTGTATCTGCCACAAGGGCCAGCCCTGCATAAGGCAGTAAGAGGTCACAGCCAAATAGTTGACCTGGGCCGAGTTCTGAAGTGACAGGCGACAGGATGTTGTCAGTGGGGACCCTGCTAATGAAACAAGAAACTTGCAGACTCCAGGTTGAAGGTTTTCTCTGGAAATACAACTGCAGACAATATTAGGGGCTAAGGTGGATAATATAATGTCTTTCCATAGGATACCATATGGTGAGAAGAAAAACGAACAGCACTCTTTTGCTAAAAAAGGCCACACTTGATTGGTGCCTGCACATGTAAAGACTGTTTTTGGTGACCATTTTCTGGCTTAGCTATTCAGTGTGTCGTACATGTTTGTTTTATTTCTTCCAGACACACTGTGAATATGTACTGGTTTTTATGCTGCAACACCTGCATTACATAACCAAATTTAATATATTTCATCAATTATTTTGTTTGTAGAAGTATAATCATGTCCAATATTGTGGTACTTGAAAATGGTCAAAGGCTGGAAGAATGACTGTACTGTAGAATAAATGATCTATACAATCAAATGGCGGAACTTTCATTTAAAAAGTATTACATGACTATGGCCCCAAACCACGGAAAAAAATTATCAAGATTTTGAATGTTAGAGCACTCAAACTAGAACTAGAAAAGCAGTCCAACATAATAATAACTACCTTCAGAGCACAAGTAGGAAATTCCCCAATCCTTGTTCAGTTAGAAACTGTTCTTATAAAACTTTGCATGAGCAACAGCAAAATTATTTTATGCAAGGACTTTCTGTCAAACAATAGTAACCATATAATTAGAAACACTGATGTCTTGCTATAACTGATACCCAATTATCTTATTCCTGACAAGGGTAGGTGACAGCAGCGAGACTGTGAATGACGGTGTTTTCCTCAACCCCTGCACAAATATTAGGGAGTAAAAATAAAAGCTGTAGTAAATGACCTATCAGATCATGGTGTTCAAACAGCAATCCTAAAACTCAGCAACAGAAAAAACTGCACACACCCAAGTTAGGCATGTCAGAATAATAAACAATGAATCCACCAATATGTTTATAAATAGTCTACAACAGTAACTATGGAATGAATTCTGCTATGAGGACACAACGGATGAGAAATTGAACTCATTTTTTAAACCTTTTTCTTGAGCACTTTGAAGCCACATTCCCTGAAAGAGAAATCAAATGTAAGTAGAAAGAAAGAATGGATAATGTCCAGGATTAGACTATCACGTGCCAGAAAAAGGCAAGTTCACGACAAACACAGGAATAGACACACAAAGCATTGAAAATACTGTAAAATCTTAAGCTGTGTAATCAGAGTGGCCAAAATCATACATTATGCACAGCAAACAGGTCAAATAATAAAACAAAAACCACATGGAAAATCATAAAATAAGAACAAATAAGGACAAAATATCAGAAGACTCGGGGACGGCCAGTTAGTAGAAAATGGGACAAACCAAACAATCTGAAAAGGGCAACCTTACAATTCAATAAATTTCCCCCTCTGTAGCCAAAAACATATGATCACAAAACACTCAGACTCCCTCAGAAGCCACAAAACTACTTAATCTTACCCAAAATACACCAACAATAACATTGTTCTTCAAATCCACAACACCCAATGAAATTATAAAAAACTGTCCAATTCCCAAAAAGCATCAACTCTTCCCAGTATGATGGAGTATCAACCAGGGCACTAAAATTATGTGATGACTTAATCAGCAACATATTGTGCTATCCACACTGATGAGCCAGAAATGATATGTATGTGGAGATATGTAACATTATATGTCTATACACATGTCATGTAATTTGTGTAAATAATGGGCCACTGCATTTCCACTGATCTGAGTATGTGGAGATGGCACCTGACGGCAACCCAGATGGGTTCCACAGCATTTACATCAGACGGTTTTGGTCGCCATGACACCAATGAGAGTTCACTAGAATGCCCCTCAAACTATGTAGCATGGCTCCATGACACAGACAATTGTGCTGCTCAAAGATGACTTTGCCGATGGGGAAGATATCAAGCATGACGGGATGCAGGTGGTTCGCAGCTGTCAGCGTATCTTCAATTACTACCACAGGTCCCATGCAAGTACATGAGAATGTCTCCCATCGCATAATATTGTTCACACCAGCCAGAATCCATGGCGCATTGCAAGTTTCGGGCCACCATTCACCTAAATAACGGCATTTGTAGATACAGCCATCAACTTACTGTAGCAAAAATGTGATTCACCCAAAAAGCTGACATATTTCCACAATCAATGGTCAAATACCGATGGTCCGGTGCTCACTGCAATTGTAATTAATGATGTTGTGGGTCGACATGTGAACATGTAGGGGTGGTCTGCTGCAGAGCTCCATGTTCAACAACGTACGATGAATGGTGTGCATACACCAGTGTTGTGCTCTTTTGGCAGAGATGCCACAGATCATCGTCTATCCTACTTTACGGAGTAGATAAGCCTCTGAACCCCACATTCTGGGAAGAGGCATGGACGTCCAACCATTTAGCACCTAGCAGTAGTTTCATTGTCCTACCTTTTTCCTTAAATGCTCACAACAGTAGCACTTGAACATTCAACCAGCTTCACCATATTCAAGATACTCATTCACAGGCTGTGCGTAACAATAATCTGCCACTTGTCAAAGTTGGTTACCTCTATGGATTTTCGCATTTGCAGCACACTAGGGTGATCCCCCAACCAAGTGGTGCTCCACTTACATACTTTTGTTACCATGTCATGTGTCCGCAACACCACCAGGTCGCATCCAACATTGCAGCAAGCAGTGGTTTAATGTTTTGGCTTAACAGTGTATGTAACCAGTCTATGAAAACTGGCATATTTCCTAAAAGGTTAAAACATGCTACAGTGATGCCAGTACACAAAGGGTGTGAGAGGCATGTAATATTTACCTATTGGCCTGTTGCCAGTTCTTTCAAAAGTATTTAAGAGGGTAGTGTACAAGATTCAACTGAGGATGAGGAAGATGAGTACCATGAAGAATTAGAGAGAGTAGTCGAAAGTATTCCAACAAGAAATATGAGAATTATCTTAGGGGACATTAACGGAAAAATAGGTAAAGAGGATATATTCATCCCCACAATAGGAAAACATAGCAAGCACTCGACCACAAACGAAAATGGATTAAAAATGATCAACTTTGCACTGTCAAAGAATATAATATTTTGCTTGACGATGCTCCCTCAAGAAGTTATACACAAAGGTACATGGTGCTCTCCAGATGGCAAAACAGTAAATCAGATTGACCATGTTGTTGTGGACTGGCAAGACAGCCAATCCACAGTGACGGGTAACCGAAAGGCACGCGCTTAAACTCACGCAGGCTGGCGTGAGGTCTGAAACAGGATACGTAATGAATGCTATAAAGAAAAGTACGTAGCTGCTGGAATACTTAACTTTAATCCACAATTGGTGAACATTGGTCTTGTTACTGTACATGCTTCATTAGATACATAGCAAAGGATAATTGGCGCCTTGCTAGGTCGTAGCAATTGACTTAGCTGAAGGCTATGCTAACTATCGTCTCGGCAAATGAGACCGCAATTCTCAGTGAACCTTTCCTAGCAACATCGGCTGTACAACTGGGGCGAGTGCCAGGACGTCTCTCTAGACCTGCCGTGTGGTGGCGCTCGGTCTGCAATTACTGACAGTGGCGACACGCGGGTCCGTCGTATACTAGCGGACCGCGGCCGATTTAAAAGGCTACCACCTAGCAAGTGTGGTGTCTGGCGGTGACACCACACATGTTATGACAGATCAACGTTTCACTTTATTTATAAGAGATGTCAGAACGTATAGAGGAGCTGAAATTGGCTCGGAGCATTTCTTAGTGGTAGGAAAGATGAAAATCAAGATGATTTGGAATCATCAACCCAAAGCCACACCAAAACCTAATTTAGACATCGAACGACTGAAGGAACTGTCTGTTAAAGAAGCCTATGTGATTGAAATAAATAACCGATTTACAGCATTGCAAGAAGCTCAGGAGGAAAATAGTGTCGAGAAGGCTGGGGAAAGAATAAAGACTGTAGTAACAGATGCAGCAGAAAAAACACTGGGCAAGAAAAAGAAAACGAAGAAACAGAAATGGTTCAACAAAAAGTGTCAGAGAGCAGTAGAAAGGAGGAAAGAAGCCAGGATGCTATGGCTGCATAATAAGGACAGTTAGGACAGGAGTCCTAGAATCTATAGAAGTGGAAAGCAGGAATGGAAACTCAAAGAAGTTGTTTCAGTATACAAAGGAAAGTACGAGAGGTTATCAAAGTGAAAACCTATTCGTAAAAGATGAAAATCAAAATACGCTAACGCAGCTGGCAGGTATCCCAGAAAGATGGAAAGAGTGTTTCTCAGAAATGTTAAATTGCACTGATCCACACATAACCTTCAATTACACAATGTCTGAGAGTGACAGCATTAGTAGTGACAAACGTAGAATCACAGAACAGGAAGTAATCCACTCCAATCAAAAGCTCAAAAACAACAAGGCAGCAGATGAGGACCAGATATCAGCAGAGATGTTAAAAGAGGGCGGAAACAAACTACACACAGAAATTTATAACTTCATCACAATGATCTGGAAAACTGCAATAATTTGTCCGATACACAATAAAGGAAACAGAATGGAATGTGGAAATTACAGAGGAATCAGTTTGCTGAACATAACATACAAAATCCTGCAATGACCATTCTGGAAAAACTTAAACCTTACGCGGAAAACATTACTCAAGATTACCAGGCTGGATTTCGAACAAACCACTCCACAACTGATAATTTGTTTACTATACGACAGATCTTTGAGAAATACTGGGAATTTAACAAAAACATCCACTGTCTCTTCATTGACTTCCAGCGAGCCTATGACAGCATCCACAGAAGTAGCCTCTACAACACCTTACGAGTGTTTAGTATACCCAGTAAAATCATTACGATGATACAACTGTGATGGATGGCTCCCAGGCAGCAGTGAAGTTCAGAGGATCCATATCCCCCACCTTTCCAATTAAAACAGGCTTACGACAGGTAGACGCTCTTCAACCTTGCATTAGAGAAAGTAGTTCGAGAGAGTAATTTACATCTATACAATGGTCTACGATTCGAACCTGAGTGAAACTGAAGAACTGAAAGACATGTACAGATCTCTCAGGCAGAGTGCCAGCAAAATCAGGCTTTTGATTAACCAAGAGAAAACCGAATATATGGAAATAGGTAGAGTCATAAACCCAAATCCTTACTTGGAAATTGACCAACATTCTAAATTCAGAAAAGTTCTCCAGTTTAAATACCTTGGATCATGTTTCGACAGTAAAAATATCATAACAATGGATATAAATGAAAGAATATCCTCAGGGTCAAGATGTCTGTACTCACTAATCAACCCACTCAAAAGTAATGCTTTGTCCATCACCACAAAGATGAAGATATACAACACTAATATCTGCCCCATAGTACTGTATAGTTCAGATTGCTGGACGCTTACAAAGAATGAAAGAGAAAAACTGTATGTTTTTTAAAGAAGAGTAATGAGAAAAATTTGGGGACCTGTGTTGGAGAATGGCGTATGGATAATTCGAAAGAACAATGAAATTTATCAGTTAATGAAGCAACCCACTATCATCCAGAAATTAAAAAGTAGGAGACTGCAATGGGCTGGACATGTGGCCAGAATGGAAAACAACAGAATCATCAACAAAGCATTTGAAGGAACTCTCCAGGCAACAAGACCATTGGACCGACCTCGTACAAGGTGGAAAGTTGACATAGAGAAGGACATCACAGCATTAGGAATTTCCGCAGGGTGCAGAGAGGCTGCGATAAATAGAAGGCGGTAGAAGCAGATCGTTGATGCAGTGCGTGGTCTACAGGGCCTGTGATCACTGAGAAGAGAGAGAGAGTAAAACAGGTTATGCGAACACCTACCATAAAACAGCTCACCGACACCCTCCCAGTTTGGCTCTCCCAAAGGGCTCCCCACAGAGGGTCACCAACAGCTCCACAAAAGAAATTCTAGATGGACTGAATTATAGATGATATCCTGTAGGGATTATCTGTGATCTTACTAAAGCTTTCGACTGTGTAAAATGTAATAGATTAGCACAAAAATTCCCACATTACGGCATCAAAAACCAGTCATTAACTTGGCTACAATCCTATTTAAATAATGGAAAACAAGGAGTTGCCCTAATAGGTCTGACTGGGGAACCACTAAGTATGGCACTCCTCAAGACTCAATCTTTGGACCACTGATCTTCTTAGCATATATTAATCATCTACCAGCATCAGTAAATACCACTGCAAACATAGTAATGTTTGCTAATGACATCAGTATCTTGATAAAGGGTGTGAATTCCTCAATGCAGATTACAACTGAAACAATAATACAACAAGGGTACAAGTGGTTTGCAGCAAATAGTCTATCATTAAACCTCTCAAAACAAATTTAATGTAGTTTCAGACAGAACATAACAAGCTTCAAGCCCCTGAAACAGATATCAATGGTCAGAGAATAAATGAAACATCATATACAAGATTTCTAGGGAGACAAATGAACAGTAAATTAAGATGGAATGAACACAATGATTACCTGCTCAAAAAACTGAGATCAGTGTGCTTTGCACTAGGAGGTATTTTGCACTATGTTGACAGGGCAACAATAATTTTGTCATCTTTTGCATACTTACAGTCTCTGAACTCGTACAGCATAATATTCTGGCGAAATGCTGCAAAAGTGGAATACGTTTATAACATACAAAAACGAGCTGTGAGACTGGTCTTTGGTGTTTCAAATCAGATATCCTATCTATTCAAGATGCTTGGTATACTGACACTCCAAAGTCAGTACATCTACTCCTTTATGATATTTGTAAACGACAACAATAAAATTTTCCAAACTAACTGGGTCATTCCATGTCCAATGGACACAGATAATGACCACTGCATATTTTCTTAAAATTTGTCACAGGCGTACTGTTGGTATCGACTTAGAAGAATACGTAATTTTACTGAGATACGTAAAAAAAAAAAAAAAGTTGAAATGTGTGTGAAATATTATGGAACTTTGGGACTTAACTGCTAAGGTCATCAGTCCCTAAGCTTACACACTACTTAACCAAAATTATCCTAAGGGCAAACACACACACCCATGCCCGAGGGAGGACTCGAACCTCCGCCAGGACCAGCCGCACAGTCCATAACTGCAGCGCCTTAGACGGCTCAGCTAATCCCGCCTGGCAGGTATGTCAATTTGTCTCTGAATTAGAGCTGTAAAGTTATCATAAATGAGCCAAAAACAGGGAATTGCAATTTTTAGAATTGCTTTAGAAGCTTTCCTAAATGAGCTACAGACCTGAGATAAATACCATTTTTCACATCCTCTCCTATGGTATACAACAATCTATAAGTTAATGTAAGAAAATTCTTTTCACAACAAAATTTAAAATTTTCATTTAATTTTTTTTTCTAAAGTAAATATTTTAAAATTTATTCCATGAGTAGCTAGTATTGTTGAAAATCACTGGCCAATATATAAATTTGGGATGCTAATTTCTTCAATAGTAGAAAAAAGTGCAGACTGAAGCTTTGTGCTCATATTAATTATTATAATGTCACTAATATTGACATTTTCAAGAAAATAAACATGAACGCTGTTGTGATAAAGATTCATATTAAGTCACAGGGTCTATTTAACATATTAAGTTTGAAAAGGCTTCATTTGGTACACATCGCTTTCAAGTAAAGTTTAAGTTCCTCCAGTAGGAGTCATGGGATTCAATTTCACCACAACATCCATTACTGATACCCACAGAGTACATTATTTTTTGGATATGAGAAGAATGTAGATGGCCCAGTTGGGTGAAGAAAAGTTATTTTTACTTCATTAAGTTCTTAATTTTTCTGTAAGACATACCTGAGCCACCAGTTTGCTAGGTAGACAACAGTGGTGAGCCTGATATATCTGAAATTTTAGTTTGTCAGATGATTTTGACACTTCTTTTTCACAAACTTCTGAACTCAAAGAAGATTTTTCACCAATAAAGATTTTTCACCAATATTTTTCATCTAGTTTTCGGAATGAATCGATGGTACTGATTCCGATTTATTATAAACATAGGGGTGCCCATGTAACATCTTGTACATTTCAGCTTTCCTGATGTAAGTGCAACATCGACTAATTTTAAGTGTCCCAATAACGGGACGACAGCATGTTACATTATCACTTCTTTGTTGATGTTCCACATTACTGAACACATATTTTATATACAAAAAATAACTGTTTATCTTGTTGAGATCTGCTTTCTTTTCAGTCCGATATTTTCTCCACGGTTAGAGTGTGAACTGAAATACTAGTTTTCATGGTTTAAGATTCCATTGGGATAAAAGCATGTCGCATGGACTTACAGCTGAAGGATTTCTAGCAGAACTGGAGAGCTATGAAGTGAGTGAAGTTCCAGTGGTTTTCTTCATAATTTTTCACTTTACTGTGGTAGGACAGACAACAAACAGGAGCCTTTAGGTTCAAAGGGAAATAAATGACCTGATCTGCATGATTCCAGAATCAGAGTATCCAAATCATAAGCTTTCCTTTGACAACTTTTCACGAGTGTTGACACTGAAGAAAATGAAAGCTAGTGAAACAGTAAGAGAGATTCGAACTAACACATGGCTCTTGGCTGAAACAAAAAAAGTGTTGAAAGAAAATGAATGAGTATTCTATGACCACTCATTTGACGAAGTGAATGAAGTTCTGGTAGCGAAATGGAAGGACAACAAACCAGTAAGTGTAGCCACAAATTACAGTGCCTGTGCTCAGATATCACAGGCAAAGACAAAGAAAATATCTGTTACAGTGCCACATCACACTGAGGAATAAAATGCCAATATGGGTGCCATGGATCTACTGAACAAGATCAAAGAAGTGTTGGTGGTCATTATTCAGCTAGCTGATTGATATCTGAACAGTAAACACACAGCATGCATACCAAATCGCTAACCCAAATGACAAGCTCTCACTCTTGGATGTCTGAAGGGAATAGTGATGCTATACCTTTTAAAGAAAACAGGCACGACACTGAAACACAGAGAGCCACAGGGAAGCAAACAGACAGGAGGACAGGTGAGCACAGATATATGACTAGAGCCAGGAAAGTTCTTCATTGTGCCAAGTAAAATGCAGGTAATAAACGTGCATAGAAATAAAAAATGACAAAATGTGTGATTGGAGCAATGTTGATGTACATGACAAGTGTTTTGTTTCATTTCATACAGAATAGATACTCAATAATATTACAATCAGTGTTTTTATTTGTTGATGATGTTTCTTATAGTTTTCTGCACTGACAGTAATATTGTGCATGTTGATAGCTAATTTTGTCAATGTCCCAAAAGTGGGATGGTCTATACTTTTTGCACTAATATACTGAAATTTTTCAGGACAACTTCTTCTTTCATTTATCACTCAGGTGATCACATTAATCCAAAAATATGTTGAAAAACTATAATAATTAGTCCTGATGAGTAATGGGTTAAAATAATTAATATACTTGGGAGACACAAACATGACGAAACTGTCCCATCTGATATGTAGGCAATACGAGAGAAACAAAATAACCCCAGACTTCATGAAGAATGTAATAACCCTAATACCAAAAGAAACAGGTCTTGACAAGTGTGGATTAGTGAATCACCACTCATCAAAATACTAAAAAAAAATATCTATAGAAGAATGGAGCAAAGCTGACCTGGAGAAAGATCAATTTGTCCCTACCAATGATCTTAAAAGACAGATTGAAGGACAACATACCTGCAGTTATGGCATTTGAAGGTTTAGAAAAAGCCATCTTTACTGGAACACTCTCTTCAAAATTCTGGAGGTAGCAGGGACAAGTGATTATCTACTACTTCTCAGTAGAGCCATGCTACATGAAAGGGAGGCAGCAGTTGAGAAGGGGAAAAGTGTTGTAGATTATGTCCCATGTTATTCAGTCTTTTCTTTTACTTTAAAATCCCCTTTATCATCATGTAGTGGGATTTGTAACAACGCAGCTCCTTCTGCAATTCTTTGTAGAGGTCTTCTATCTCCCCACAAGTGTGTGCACTTTGCTGCAGAAAATGGAATAATTTCTACACGATTTTTTTGTGTGTATTTTTTTTAACAATTCTTGCTACATTTAAATCCTCTTGCAACTCTGCTCTCCTGTCTCCAGAATGTAATTTTGTTATTTTTCTTTAAGTAACAAGTAGAGGAACAATTGGGTTTATAAGGTCCACAAAATTGTTTACTTAGCAAATTTTCAATAGCATGTTGCAGACACTGAAGCAGCAATGTACGACCCATGGCTTGAAGCAACTGCCTGGGTTCTCTTACTCCACCATAGCCTCAGGGCAGAATATTGGTTTCCCATGAAATCCATTGTGTTACAATATTAGAGCCTCCAACAATTTTATGCATAACTTTGTAGCTTCCATGATAAAGCAAGACAATTATATCGGCTGACAAGAACCTCCTTTTTTACTCACTCATCTTTTTTTTCTTTGTGAACTCACCTGTATTTCTTGTTTTCCAGTTAACTTGCTATCAATTTCACAGTCAAATGGCTTCCTCTTCAGTAACAAGAATTTAGTAATCTATGTACATGAACCATAGACCTTGCCGGTGGTGGGGAGGCTTGCGTGCCTCAGCGACACAGATAGCCGTACCGTAGGTGCAACCACAACGGAGGGGTATCTGTTGAGAGGCCAGACAAACGTATGGTTCCTGAAGAGGGGCAGCAGCCTTTTCAGTAGTTGCAGGGGCAACAGTCTGGATGATTGACTGATCTGGCCTTGTAACACTAACCAAAACGGCCTTGCTGTGCTGGTACTACGAACTGCTGAAAGCAAGGGGAAACTACGGCCGTAATTTTTTGCCGAGGGCATGCAGCTTTACTGTATGGATAAATGATGATAGCGTCCTCTTGGGTAAAATATTCCAGAGGTAAAATAGTCCCCCATTCGGATCTCCGGCGGGGACTACTCAGGAGGACGTCGTTATCAGGAGAAAGAAAACTGGCGTTCTACGGATCGGAGCGTGGAATGTCAGATCTCTTAATCGGGCAGGTAGGTTAGAAAATTTAAAAAGGGAAATGGATAGGTTAAAGTTGGATATAGTGGGAATTAGTGAAGTTCGGTGGCAGGAGGAACAAGACTTTTGGTCAGGTGAATACAGGGTTATAAATACAAGATCAAATAGGGGTAATGCAGGAGTAGGTTTAATAATGAATAAAGCAATAGGAATGCGGGTAAGCTACTACAAACAGCACAGTGAACGCATCGTTGTGGCCAAGATAGACACGAAGCCCACGCCTACGACAGTAGTACAAGTCTATATGCCTACTAGCTCTGCAGATGACGAAGAAATTGAAGAAATGTATGATGACATAAAAGAAATTATTCAGATAGTGAAGGGAGACGAAAATTTAATAGTCATGGGTGACTGGAATTCGACAGTAGGAAAAGGAAGAGAAAGAAACGTAGTAGGTGAATATGGATTGGGCGAGAGAAATGAAAGAGGAAGCCGCCTGATAGAATTTTGCACAGAGCACAACTTAATCATAGCTAACACTTGGTTCAAGAATCATGAAAGAAGGTTGTATACATGGAAGAACCCTGGAGATACGAAAAGGTTTCAGATAGATTATATAATGATAAGACATAGATTTAGGAACCAGGTTTTAAATTGTAAGACATTTCCAGGGGCAGATGTGGACTCTGACCACAATCTATTGGTTATGAACTGCAGATTAAAACTGAAGAAACTGCAAAAAGGTGGGAATTTAAGGAGATGGGACCTGGATAAACTGAAAGAACCAGAGGTTGTACAGAGTTTCAGGGAGTGCATAAGGGAACAATTGACAAGAATGGGGGAAAGAAATACAGTAGAAGAAGAATGGGTAGCTTTGAGGGATGAAGTAGTGAAGGCAGCAGAGGATCAAGTAGGTAAAGAGACGAGGGCTAGCAGAAATCCTTGGGTGACAGAAGAAATACTGAATTTAATTGACAAAAGGAGAAAATATAAAAATGCAGTAAATGAAGCAGGCAAAAAGGAATACAAACGTCTCAAAAATGAGATCGACAGGAAGTGCAAAATGGCTAAACAGGCATGGCTAGAGGACAAAAGTAACAATGTAGAGGCTTTTCTCACGAGGGGTAAGATAGATACTGCCTACAGGAAAATTAAAGAGACCTTTGGAGAAAGGAGAACGACTTGTATGAATATCAAGAGCTCAGATGGAAACCCAGTTCTAAGCAAAGAAGAGAAAGCAGAAAGGTGGAAGGAGTATATAGAGGGTATATACAAGGGCGATGTACTTGAGGGCAATATTATAGAAATGGAAGAGGATGTAGATGAAGATGATATGGGAGATATCATACTGCATGAAGAGTTTGATAGAGCACTGAAAGACCTAAGTCGAAACAAGGCCCCCGGAGTAGACACCATTCCATTAGAACTATTGACAGCCTTAGGAGAGCCAGTCCTGACAAAACTCTACCATCTGGCGAGCAAAATGTATGAGACAGGCGAAATACCCTCAGATTTCAACAAGAATATAATAATTCCAATTCCAAAGAAAGCAGGCGTTGACAGATGTGAAAATTACCGAACTATCAGTTTAATAAGTCACGGCTGCAAAATACTAACGCAAATTCTTTACAGACGAATGGAAAATCTGGTAGAAGCCGACCTCGGGGAAGATCAGTTTGGATTCCGTAGAAATATGGGAACACGTGAGGCAATACTGACCCTACGACTTATTTTAGAAGCTAGATTAAGAAAAGGCAAACCTACGTTTCTAGCATTTGTAGACTTGGAGAAAGCTTTTGACAATGTTGACTGGAATACTCTCTTTCAAATTCTGAAGGTGGCAATTGTAAAATACAGGAAGCGAAAGGCTATTTACAATTTGTACAGAAACCAGATGGCAGTTATAAGAGTCGAGGGGTATGAAAGGGAAGCAGTGGTTGGGAAAGGAGTGAGACAGGGTTGTAGCCTCTCCCCGATGTTGTTCAATCTGTATATTGAGCAAGCAGTAAAAGAAACAAAAGAAAAATTAGGAGTAGGTATTAAAATCCATGGAGAAGAAATAAAAACTTTGAGGTTCGCCGATGACATTGTAATTCTGTCAGAGACAGCAAAGGACTTGGAAGAGCAGTTGAACGGAATGGACAGTGTCTTGAAAGGAGGATATAAGATGAACATCAACAAAAGCAAAACGAGGATCATGGAATGTAGTCAAATTAAGTCGGGTGATGCTGAGGGAATTAGATTAGGAAATGAGACACTTAAAGTAGTAAAGGAGTTCTGCTATTTGGGGAGCAAAATAGCTGATGATGGTCGAAGTAGAGAGGATATAAAATGTAGACTGGCAATGGCAAGGAAAGCGTTTCTGAAGAAGAGAAATTTGTTAACATCGAGTATAGATTTAAGTGACAGGAAGTCGTTTCTGAAAGTATTTGTATGGAGTGTAGCCATGCACGGAAGTGAAACATGGACGATAAATAGTTTGGACAAGAAGAGAATAGAAGCTTTCGAAATGTGGTGCTACAGAAGAATGCTGAAGATTAGATGAATAGATCACATAACTAATGAGGAGGTATTGAATAGAATTGGGGAGAAGAGGAGTTTGTGGCACAACTTGACTAGAAGAAGGGATCGGTTGGTAGGACATGTTCTGAGGCATCAAGGGATCACCAATTTAGTATTGGAGGGCAGAGTGGAGGGTAAAAATCGTAGAAGGAGTCCAAGAGATGAATACACTAAGCAGATTCAGAAGGATGTAGGTTGCAGTACATACTGGGAGATGAATCAGCTTGCACAGGATAGAGTAGCATGGAGAGCTGCAACAAACCAGTCTCAGGACTGAAGACCACAACAACAACAACAACATGTACATTTTATTTGTTGTGTGAATACAGTAAGGGGGAACAATATATGATTAAATTTGTAGGTGATTTGGTATACACAGACCAGAATGTAGTACACAAATCTGCCACCTCTGGCAGCAACAACAGCTATGACCTGGCTGAGCATCAAGTCGAACTGAGCTTAGCTGTTAGATGAAGACACTCTATGCCAGAGTACATCAAATGTAGTGACTGGCGAGCCAGTCTCTCAGTAAGCAATGAGCAGATGTTTTCAATGACAGAACGGTCTGGAGAACATGATGGTCATGGCAACCGTTGGACACCATATGTACCTATGTAGGTTACGATAGTGCAGGCAATATGTGGTTTGCATTATCTTATTTTGTTTTAGGGCACAAAAACAATTGGGGTTGTATGCTCCCATGTCAAAACTGCAGAACAAGAAGACAAAGAGGAGATAAAAATGACTACACATAAATCCCAATTGACAGTTACAAGTGACAGATCAGCAATCTTTTTAGGGCAGAACCAAAAGATGTTCAGAGACAAGCTGAAAATGACATTCACATTGATAAAACAGGCAGCCAGAAAACAAATTTTAATTTACACAATTCATGCAGATGACCACTGAATGAAACTGGAGATACTCAAAAATTGGCAGGAAAATTAGGTTCATCCAGATGTAATTCAGCCAGTGCACAAAATCAGTTACCGTTACTGCATCAGAATACAGGGTGTATACACGGACAAGAAAAAAAAATTCCCAGATTTCCTGGTAAAAATTACACTTTCTCCCGGGAGAAAATACACTTTTTCCGTGTTAAGTGACAGTATTCTTTTCCTCGGAACTGTAAAACTTATCAATTCTTTGAATGGTTATGGTTTTATACACCAGCATAGAACTTCCCGGACCTTTAGAAAATCAAACTCATTGTATATTTAAAAAAAAAAAAAGTTTTGGAATAATCTTTGATGTGTAGCAACATGTACGCTGCATATTTTCATGTTACAAAAGTGTAAATTTAAATTCCACCAAACGCCACATGTTACTTTCCCAAGCATTGAAATCAAAATTGCAACGCGCTTTTGAAGCCACTCATAGTTCGTCACATGATCTCGCCAGTTGATAACAGTGGATCTTCCAGCGTAGGATACGTGATGTAGTCAGCCAATAGCAATATCACTGTTAAGTAGCGCGTACACACAAATAGGAAAAGTTAATGCTTTAAATTAACATACACAGCGTTACTACAAGAAAAGAAAAGCTTTCACATACAATATTGGTCTCTAAGATTAATAAGCTGCAAGAGAAGCTAAGCTTTCACATATAATGTTGATTTTTATGCGCGTGTTACACTTTAAGGTACATCACACAAATGTGTCAGTAAAATTTTTAATAAAGACATAAATGTCTGATCTTCTGAGCTCGAATTTTTCTAAATGTACGTCCTCAAAGACTTGATTTTTAAATGAGCGTCAAACGCTCTGTGATTTAAGAAATTCATTGTACATTCTCACACATAATTCATCTTGCATAAAAGAAAGTTTACTTTGAAAGTAACGCTTTTCAAACAACCATTCGCAATATTTTCCCATGTTCAGTAGTTGCCAAAAGAACAAGAAACAGGCGTCAACGCGCTTGCGCAGCTACGATGATGCAGGAAGCCCGTATGTTCATAGGCGTAAAACATTAGGAGATCTTACACTATGTCATAAAAGAAACAAGACATCAGAGGATACTCTCACAACATCGGAATTCCGTGAACCATACTAAAATGCGTAATTCGGCTTACAGTGCACACTCGTATGTCCAGATTCGGATGAAAATTTTCTTTAGTACCAGTTCTGTATTATCTCATGTTTGGTTCTTTATTATGGCATAATGCAATACATGCTAGAAGATGAAAACATGCACTTTTGAAATGCAGCTAACAGTTGAAACTAGCCCATAGCATGGAATTAAACACTTCGTTTCAAATAAATTGACTGCCCCAACGGAAAAGATTAATAAAAGCCAAATTTCTGTAGCAAACCGACAAAAATAACTTCATTGTTCTGCAAGGCGATTAATGCTTGACTGTCAGAAATGTGGAGATAAAACCTGAAACTAATAACATATTTTAGCCTTCCGTAATTATGCAAACGTATTTTAATTCATTTGATAGCTCACAGCCGTAGATATCCATTTTGTTTTCATTTAATGTGAGAGAAATAAATGAAGAGGAAACAGCAAAATCACTAAACGTAGAGATGGGTCACGTGGAGACTCCCCGCTACAACTCAGACTGCTCTGTGGATCAGCCCCGGATCTCCGACATTTCCGAACCGGGGCAATATTAGATAGTGGCGCCCAACCACATGTCAGTAGCCAGAAGCGGGAGAAGGTACTTCTCATACGCGACTCAACTGCACATGCACAAGAGCCTGCCTGCAACTGCTCAAACGAATCCAAAGTAAACAGTTGTGATATCACGCTCATCGGAGACAATTTTTTATTTGTGTTTTTATTTTTTGATTGAGCTTGTGTACCACATGTGTGTCATACCCGTTGTTCCTAGCTATTTGTATGATTGTACTCATTTTTTGTTCATAGTTTCTCTTGCTTTGTGGGATTCTGTTTAATCTATGTAACATGTGTCTTAGTGCTGCAAGTTTCTGGCTGTGGGGGTGGTTGGATGTGGAATGTATTATTGTGTCTGTGGCTGTTGATTTTCTAAAGAGCTCAATCAAAAAATAAAAACACAAATAAAAAACAAACACAACAGTTCCACAATACAAAAGAACTCACAAGCTGAAAACTTACAAACACACTCAACACACACACACACACAATGACAACACCACACAGAAAAAAACCAGATGGTACACGATGACCTACACACATAAACTAACACACAGAGTTGCAAACATCCTAAAGAGACAGGGCTTCAAACTAGCATATAAGCCTGGGCAAACCCTTCAATCACACCTAAGCCAGCCAGCTACCAAGAGAGACAAATTCCAACAATCAGGAATATATAAACTTGAATGTCAAAGTTGTGATGCAGTATACATAGGCATGACATGCAGGAATTTTCAAACAAGATACAAAGAACATATCAGATGTTGGAAGTATGAAACAAAACATTCCACATTTGCAGAGCATTTAAAACACTACAATCATCATCCTACAAACATGGAACAAGAAATGAAAATAATGAGAATAAGCAACCATGACAAACATCTTATACAAATGCAAGAAAACTTCCACATCCAGAAAGCCATAGCAGAAAACAAACATGTGATAAATGAACAAACACACATCAGCACAGGCTCCCTACTACACTTAGTAATGGAAATGATAACATAAAACAAAAAATAATAAAAAAAAGAAAACTCTTCCCCACATCATCTGGAGACACACACACACACACACACACACACACACACACACACACACACAGCACAAAAAAATATATATCACACAAAAAAAAAAACCACACACACACACACACACACACACACACACACACACACACACACACACACATACACAAACGCACACACAAATTCATACACGAACACGAACAGACCACAGGTACTTCAATAGTTACACTCATAAGTTTGGCAATAACATTCGATCTTTGGCAAAAACATTTGACAGTCGGCAACAGAAACCAAAACATTGCTTTAAAACAAGCGTTCAGTGCATAGTGTTGTGGAATGGGAAAAAAACCGCAATTGGCATTCATAAGAAGAAGAACACCACCAAAAATGCAACAGGAGCGTAATATGTAGGAAATTGTCCACGCAACCTGTAAGTACAGTTCAAAACATTACTACTTAATAGGAAATACCAACCACCAGAACTGTTTATAACCTATGGGCACAATGACAAAAATGTAAATAAAATAGCTAACATATGTACATATTCCAGGCCACTGATGATGCCTTACAGAAAATAAAGGCGAAACGCGTATGGCACTAAAATTGTGTTTTATTCAGTTGCTGTCAGACGGTCCATAAGTAAAAATTATTAATATACCGTAATATTACACGCAACTGAGGAAGACAGGACTATAAAAGTTGAAGATGACAAATGAGAATGTACGTGGTTCAGAAAAGGGCATTCCATCAGGAAATGGTGGACCATCAAAAGTTGAGGGCAATGAGCACAAAGTGGTGGGGGAGCACCACTCAATAAACGGTGATGGCTAAAAGACAGTGCCCGATACACAACCGTGCTAAAATAATCTCCTCACGGCGAGTGGGCTGAGAGGAGGTCGTCCAAGCCGCTGGGAGAGGCTTAATAACCTGGAGCTTGTTCCCATGAAGGGAGGACCAGTGATGATGCCAAAGTGACACCACCTGCTGACAGACGGCAACACAGAAATCATCAGAGGGAATGTAATAACTAGCGGGCTTAGGTATGAGGACTGCAACATTGGCACCAGCATCAGTGGCCTCATTTCCTATCCAACCGACATGACCAGGTACCCACATAAACATCACACTGGTTCCATCAAGAGTGAGCGAGTGACAGCTTTCCTGGATCCACTGCACTAAGGGATGGACGATGAACAGCACACAGAGGCTTTCATGGGCATTGAGAGAGTTGGAGCAAACGACGCAATTGAAAAAACTGTATCACTGGATGTGCTGCAAGACCTAAAATACACGGCAAAGAGATGCCCTGTAAATACTGAGCAGTGTTCTAGAAGCCGATACTGAAAAACAACTGTGCCAATAACGGAGGCACAACCGACAGCAAAATCAGTCCAAGAGCCATCTGTGTACACAAAGGTACTATGTCGAGTTCCGTATGCAGGTCATGAAACTGAAGGCAATAGAGTGAGGCTGGAGTAGTGTCCTTAGGAAGCGAATGAAGGCCAAGGGCAATGTTGGGCCACCGCATGAAGCAAATGTGGTGAAGGGTTCACATCCATTGGGAAAGTGGCACATAGCATGAAGTTTAGCTGCCAGAACAACAGCCAAAAGTGAACTCCACAAGGTACCAGAGAAGAGGGACGCGCTCCATACTGGCAATCAAATGAGTCATCAAAGAAGGAGGTGTAGGATGGATGGCCAGACATTGCAGACAAACAGCACGTGTATCTGCTGAGGAGAAAGTTATGGCAGTAGGACACTGGTTGTTTAACATCTTCGACATACAGGCTTTCAACCGGGCTAGTGTAAAAGGCGCCAGTAGCCAAACAGATGCCATGATGATGGATAGTATTGAGACAGCGTAAGGACGGATGTGCAGATGTATAAATGAAACATTGGTAATCTAGTTTCGAACGGACAAGGGACCAGTACAAATGGAGGAGGGTGCTTCGATCTACGTTCCAGTAGTGCCAATGAGAACACGTAGGACATTGAGGGACCGCATACAGCGGGCCACCAGGTAAGACAAGTGGGAGGACCAAGGAAGTTTCCTATTAAGCATGAGCCCCTGAAATAACATAGTTTCAACAAATGGTATAGCAACAGGCCCAAGATGTAAAGACAGTGGAAGAAACCAATTGTGCTGCCAGAAATTCATACAAACGATTTTGTCAGTGGAAAAGCGAAAGCATACAAACAGTTTTGTCAGTGGAAAAGTGAAAGTCATTGTCGATGCTCCAGGAGTAAAGATGATCGAGACATCGCTGAAGACGCCGCTCAATGAGACAGGTTTGTGGAGAACTGCAATAGATGGCAAAATCGCCAATGAAAAGAGAGCTGGAGAGGCCCAGCAGGAAACAGGCCATTATAGGGTTAATGGCGATAGCAAAGAGGACGACGTACGAGATGGAATCCTGAGGCACACCTTTTCAGGAATAAAGGTGTCTGACAAGGGAAAACCCATATGTACTTGGTCTTTTAACAATTCCTGAACGAAACTGGGCTTGCAGTCACGGAAGCAAGCCCCATGTGTAGAGAGTACAGAGGATAACAGTCCCCCACAAGGTGTCACAGGCTTTCTCCAAATCGAAAAACACGGCCACAGTCTGGGAGTTCTGCAGAAAACCATTCATGACATAGGTGGGCAAAGTGATGAGATGGTCAACGGACGTACTATAAATTCACACTGTGCAATGATTAGTAAATTGCGACGCTCCAGACACCATACCAGCACGGCATGAACCATATGTTCCATCACCTTGCAAACACAGTTGGTGAAAGAAATGCGGAGGTAGCTAGATGGAAGGTATTTGTCCTTAGGTATAGGTATGACAGTATCATAACGCCAGCTTCTGGGAAATGTGCCCTCTGCCCAGACGCAGTAGTACGCACAAAGGAGAAAGTGCTTGCCTACAAGAGAAAGGTGCTGCAATATCTGAAGGCTAACATCATCTGCCCTGGGGCAGAGGATCGGGACGAAGTGAGAGCATGATCTAGCTCCCTCATAGTAATGGCAGCATAGAAGCACTCACTATTCTGAGAAGAGAAGGATATTGCCCGAGCCTTCTCCACTTATTTCCGATGGAGGAAGGAAGGAAAAGAGAGTGGAATTGTTAAAAGAACTAGTAAATCAAAACTAGCTGCTTTTTTGGTATCCTGAAGTACATGACGACACTGCAAACAACCATTTATAATGAATGCAGTTTGAAATCGTAGGATGACAATTAAAAGCATGGAGAGCACATCTCTGCATGCAAATGGTGTCACGGCACACCTCATTCCACCATGGGACCAGAACATGGTGTGGTAAAGTGGAAGTGCGAGGAATGGAATGTTCTGCGGTGGTAAAGATAACGTTTGTAAGATATTCTACCTGGTCATTGCAACTGGGGAAATGTTGTTCATTGAGTGTTGCCAGGGAGGAGTAAAGCCTCCAGTCAGCCTCAGAAAGCCGCCATTTGGGTGTGCACATAGATGGGGTAGGAGTAAGCAGTCAGACGGCACAGGGGAAATGGTCGCTTGAGTGCATGTCAGTAAGAACAGACCACTCAAGATGATGGGCAAGCTGGGCAATGCAGAAGGAGAGATCCACGTGCGAATAGGTGTGAGTGGTGTCTGAAAGGAACATGGGTGCTCCCCTGTTAAGGCAAACAAGGTTCATGAGATTGAGGTCAGCCAAGCCCCAAATGAGATGGTGCACATTGAAGTCACCGAGCAGCAGAAAGGAGTGAGGGAGTTGCCCAATAATCTGAGGGAAGTCTGCCCTGGTGACACTGAATGAAGGGGGGATGTTAACGGTACAAAAGGAAAAGGGCAAGTGAGGAAGGAGAATGAGGACTGCAACAGCCTGGAGCCAGGTAGTCAGGGAGTTGGGTTGACTACGATCATCATCCCAGATGAGCAGCATGACTCCCCCATGAGATGGAATGCCATCCTCGGAGGTGAGGTGGGGGGGGGGGGGGGGGGCGTCGAACTGGACCGGGAAGAAATGCAGGAGCTCAAAGCGGTTGTGAGGATGTAATTTTGATTCCTGGATGCAGAGTACAAGTGGATGCTGTAATTGTAACAACAGCCGTAAGTCCTATTTTGTTAGATGAAAGGCTGAGAACATTCCATTGGAGGAGGGCCACGACAAGGAAAAAATGAAGGGGTGTCACCTCGGCGGCTGCTGAGTGTCAGCCTTCGAAGACCTGCTGCTACACGGCACAGAGGCAGGAGGATCCTGCCCCATAAGGTCTACAGAAACGTCGGCATTCTCCCTCTGTCAGCTTGTGGAGTCCAGGGCAGAAAAAAATGATGATGTGCACCGGCAACACAAAGGTCTCCTGGACAAGGACATCAAAGAGGATCTCCGAGTCGGTGAAGGAGAAGACTGTTTCCCTCTGTGTGACTTCCTGGAGCCTTCCTGGGTGGCAGGGGAAGAGACAGATGTTTGTTGGCTGGAGGGACGTATGAAGTCTTCGTGGGAATATTCCTTCTGTCCTTTCTGGCCTGCCAATTGTGTAGCAGGTGACTTTGCCCCATGAGGCAAAAGTTTGGTGTCTGGTAGCACTACTGGAGGAGGAGGTGGTGACACTAACGTGACCCTGGGCGATTCCACAATCACGGTGCTAAATTTGAGATTGCATATCTGCATGGTCACGTCCTTCGTGGGGCAAGATGTGGCAAGAACAGTACTGTAGGTGCCAGATGGTAGAACACAGGGTTTCCGACTAGCCAACAACTTGCGAGTGAGTGAGTAAGGCACTTTTCCCTTCATCTAGATCTCCTGGAAAGCCTATCGTTGCCATTGCCAATGATACAGCTGGGAGGAGGTGGACGATCACCCTCGTGGGCATCCCTACCACGTTACACATTTGCCACGTGCTGACAGGACTCTCAGGTGTGGTTACCACAATGACACTGGTAGCGCATCCGGTTCGAAATGTACGGTTGTACTGTGGTAACTTCATAACCTGCTTTGATCTTTGACAGAAGAACCACTCTATCAAAAATGAGAAAAAGAGTGTGTATGGGCACTAAGGATGCCTCTATTTTTTTCATCAACCAAAGACAGCAATGACACCCTGATCAGAGAGGTACATTTAGATTTCTGCCTTGGTCAGACCATCGAGTAGTCTAGTGCAAATAACACCACGGGAAGAATTCAGTGTTCGATGAACGTCAACACGAACAGGATAGCCATGAAGGAACATAGCTGCAAGCAGTTGTGCTTGAGAATCAGATATAAGCAAACTGCCATTACGTAAACGAGAGCAGGATTTCATGGGACCGGCAATTGCATCGACGCCTTTCTGAATAATAAATGGATTTACCGTAACAAAGGAGTGACTATCTTCAGTACACGAAACCACGAGGAACCGTGGTACAGCTAGGAGGGTCTTTGAATCGTTAGCCTAATTCTGTTATTGTTTAGTAAACATAGACTGAGAAGAAGAAGAAGAAGAAGAAGTTTAGCTCATTGTGAGAAAATCCTCCAAGACTGCCAGCGTCTCCTATGGCGTGCTCCTTCCAACTGGGGGCCCACTCAGAATGGGGCACACCCGCCTTAGGTGACTGTTCACACCTCAGGTCACACCTCCTGAACACCTGACCAAGGGGCCAATAGGCAATTTAGGAACATAGCAGCTCAGGCATTCACCCCTCCCTGGGCCTGGCCTTTACCAGGGGGTACGTACGAACACTACCTGTCAACGCAGGGCTGGAAATTACGCGTTACACAGTCATCTGTTATGTGTCAGACACATGGGCTGGCCTTCTGAACAAAAAAGAAAGGCACAAAAGACAGTGGAGAGACTGTTCTGATATCGGTGACTTAATATGCAGAACACATTACCAACAACATCCCAGACATGTTCCCCAAGGGAGGGGACAAAGAATAGCAAGAGGACAGACATGCAGCCTGGAAGGGAAAAGATGCTGAAAAGGCTGGGACCCCGTGCTTCCATGCATGAACCATCCAAAGAGCGGCAAGGCCTCTGGGGGCGCATTATCTTGTTGAAAGACAATGTCAGCAGCCAAAACACAACAGAAAAGTAACATTTGCCTTCCAAATTACTGGTTATATGAACTAGAGGAGGTTGTCGTATGCATCTACCAGAACCCCACACCATCACTCCAGGTTCTGCACCAGTATGAGGACGACCAACGCAATCTGGTAACATGTAACCTTCTCCAAGCCTCCACATATTCAAAAATCCATTGTGATGTTCTATACAGAACCAGGGCTCACCTGAAAAGACAACATAGTGTTATCCCTATGGCCAGTGTTAACATTGGGTGCACCACTACTGGTGCGCTTGTCTCTGCTATTGTGTCAAGGGAAGTTGGTGAGATCCTGCATGGTGATGATGATAGTCCTCTTTAACCTATGAATTCCATATTTGCATGGGATTCATTGGATCCAAACCAACACAAGTAGCAATATTGCGGAACGATAGTCTCAAAATACCACAAACCTGCCTCTGCCAAACTCCAAAATGCTGGTGGAAATTTCTCCTCCTTTTGATCTTTTCACAATCAACCAACATTCAAAAGCCATATCTGCAGTGTAATGTTTCCTTATAAAAAGGATGTAGATGATATTATTCACATATACAATTTGTGTGGTTGCACTGAAATGCTTATCCTAAGTACAGTTAGCTAGTTACATGTTACATAGATCATTTGAATGATTCTTTTATCAAAGTGACGCAGAACAAGTCAGTTTACATGATATTCTTCTTCTTCCGTGTCCGGATGCACCAATTATATCTTCCCTTCCCAGAAATTAGCAACGTAGATTGCTTTGTCATTGACTTTCAAAATATCATCTTTAGTGCATGTCATAGACATATCTGGGCAGATCAGTAGGTGGTCCAAGTCCTGTATTGCTCCGCATTCACACCTGTCGCCATCACTGTAACCCCATTTAAATAGGTTTGATTTGCACCCAGTTACTCCAGTGCGCAGCCGGTTTAATGACCTCCAAGTTGTAAAAGGTAGTTGAAATCCTGCAGATCCCTCCTCAAGTAGATCCATTGTGGAGTGTGGCACCATTTCTTCCCAAAGAGATAGCCGCCTTGCGGCGGGTTTGGTGACGAGCTCTTCAGTAGTTTCAATGAAACTCCTGCGGGATTTCAGCCGGACACGTTGTTTTCGGTGCATATGCAACAGGTGTCGAGGATCATTCTTTTGTTTTGATCTTTCGATCTCGGCGGCTACTTGTCTGCGGATAGTGGGTGGTGCTATGCCTATGATGGGGTAAATGATGTCTGTGGGAGTTGGTTTGAGGCATCCTGTGGCAATACGTACAGTTTCGTTTACGGCGACGTCAACTTGCTTAGTGTGAGCAGAGTTCCTCCAAACTGGCGCCGCATATTCCGCTGCTGAGATACTCAGCACCAGACCCGTGGTGCGCAAAACATGTGGTTGAGCTCCCCACGATGAACCTGTTAGCTTCCGCAGTATGTTGTTCCTGGCACAGACCTTTTTTTTAGTGTTGTGACAGTGCTGCTTAAAAGTAAGTGCTCTGTCCAATGTTACTCCCAGGTATTTTGGGCTGTTTGTATGTTTCAGCTCTTCCCCTTGCCACATGACTCGGAGTTTCCGTTTGGCTTGTTTGTTCCTAAGATGGAAGGCGGATACTTGAGATTTACTAGGGTTTGGTTTGAGATTATTGCCGTCGTAATAGGTAGCAAGTTCTGTTAAGGCTCCTGTGAGATTCTCCTCCACTTGTTCAAAGGTTTTATCCTGTGTGGCCACTGCTGCATCATCAGCATATATGAACATTCGTGTCCGGCGGCTGATGGGAAGATCATTGGTATAGATGTTAAATAATATTGGAGCCAAGACACTACCCTGTGCAAGTCCATTTTTCTGTGTCCTCCAACGGCTGTTTTTAGATTGTAAGGTTACATAGTAGCGTCTGTTTTGTAGCAGACATTGCACGAACATAGAAAGGGTGTAGTCCTTAGTGACATTATACACTTTCTGGGTAAGCAACTTATGGTTAACTGTGTCATATGCAGCACTGAGATCCAGGAATGCGACCCCAATTACTTCTCCTCTCTGATAGCCGTCTTCGATGTACTGTGTGAGATTAAGAATTTGGCCACAGCATGATTTTCCTGGTCGGAATCCAGCTTGTTCGTTAATGAGGGCTTTGTCCACATAATCAGCTATGCGTTTGAGGACCATTCGCTCCAGCACTTTAAATAAATGACAAAGCAGTGATACAGGCCGGAAATTTTTAGCTTCAGCTGGGTCTTTCCCTGGTTTTAGTAATGCAATAACCCGAGCTTTCCTCCACAGTTTAGGAATTTGCATTGTTGTAATACAGTTATTCATTAGCTCTAGGATCCATGCTTGTACTCCCGGTCCAAAATGTTTAATTTGCTCAGATCTCAGATCGTCGAGGCCAGCGGCCTTATTGTTTTTCAAATCATTGATGGCATCTTGTAGCTACTGAATGAAGAACGGGCGAGCTAGGAAGCTAATCTCCTCATTCAATTTTCTTTTAATTTTGCCATTCCTGATCTTCCTTTTAGTTTTTCCGTTCATGAGTAGTTGGTGAGCTATCTGATCGGGTGTAACTTCACTGTAATTTGGTTGTGGTTCTGTTGGGTCGTTGTTGAGACTTTTGACCAGTTTCCATGCCTTCCTACTGCTGTGCTTCATGTCCGTCTCTTGTAGGAGGTTGCACCACTTTTCCTTTCTCGCTTCGGAGATACCAGACATCAGTGCCTCACCTGCCTGGATCGTTTCCTCTGAGAAGGGGTCCTTATTGTATAGTTCTTCATACTTTTTCAGAGCTTCCTTGCTGCTACCATTTAGTCCAGCGATATACTGGGTGCGGCACCCTCTAGGTATGCGCCGTCGAGAGATTTTCTTGACGAGGTCTATGAAAGTTTCATATGATTGTATCTCTGGTTTAATTTCCAAGATCTCCTTATCAAGGTCCTCTGTAAAAAGTTCCCAATGAGCTTTTTTGAAATTGAAGCGTCTCTTAAAGGGCATTACATCTGATTTGATTACTGCAGTAATGCAGCAAGTTATTGCTCTGTGTTGCGATCTTGGAATTGGGTCCTCGATTTGCTTTACAGTTTGCAGGGATACCTTTTCGGAGACAAAGATGTTATCTGGATTAAATCCTCGTTTCCATCTTCCGCTGTTAAATGATGCAGGCAACTTTGGGTCATGTATCAATTTCAGTTTAGCCTGGTCTGCCCAGGTCTCCAGCATTTCGCCATCGTCATTTGTCTCTTTATAACCCCATGCGAGACCGTGACAGTTAAAATCTCCTAGTACAACTTTAATGTTTTTTGAATGGAAATTTCCAGGCTCCGTAAATTTAAACCTCGCACTGGGTGGTTTGTACACGGATGTTACAGTACATGAATGTAGCTCAATAGTTAAAATTTCTATATTTTTTTCGCAGGTCAGAGCACAGGAGCGTACGTCTAAGTTCGGTTTCACAAATATAGCACTTCCGTACCTTTCGTGTGGTCTCTCGAGAACTAATTTCATGCCCTGTATTTTTGGTCTATGGCTAGTTGGTGCTCTGTGTGTTTCTTGTAACACTAAAACGTCACAGTTGTTTCGTTTGCACATGTCAGATAATAAAATTTCTTTATTTACAGATAAGCCTTCAATATTGCAGGAAGTTGTCACTAGTGATGGTCTTGATAAAGGCCTTTTTTGAGTCTCTTCGGAGAGTTTTGTCATCTTTGGTTTTGGTGCTCCGGTGTTTGCAGGATTGGCCGACTAGGTCGTTTCCAGGGGACGCCCGATTGCTTGTTGTTCGAGTGGTGAACGCAATCTTCGTGGAGGCTCCTGCAGTGTCCCCCTACATGATATTATGAACACATTTCAAACAATGGAAAATATAGGATGGAATGTAACAATATTATGAAAAGGAAAGTTGCTACTCACCATGTAGCGGAGATGCTAAGTCGCGGATAAGCACACCAAAAAGACTGTCACAAATAAGTACAGCTTTCGCCCATTAAGGGCCTTCATCAGCAATAAATACACACACACACACACACACACACACACACACACACACACACACACACACACACACCGCAGTCTCAGGCAACTGAAACCACTCATATTTCAGCATTGTTTAGTCCTATTCAACCAACAATGTCAAAAGCAATGTTTCTCTTTCCTCCCTAGCCTATCAGTTTCTAAATAAAAATTCATCCATGGAATAGAATAGGAGTTATCCAGCAAAATGATGTAAGTTAGATTTAAAGCTTGCTTTGCTTCCTGATTAGATAATGCATCAAAAATGTTTGTTCACTGCTGAAGACAGAAATTTTTTCTATGCCACTCGCAGCATTAATAATGAGTAGCAATTTTTTTCTCCAGTGTTGTGGGCATGGACATCACTGCAAGTTGTGATGGATTATTTATAATGAATCTTATTAGTGAATATACATCGGATCAATGACTGCATGCAATAACCCCCCACAGACAGCATTTGGCATCACTAACAGTGCAGGGTATACAAAGCAAGTGAGGGGGAAGCAAAAAATAGTACTGTCATCATCATAATGCGGAAACAGAGTGATTTACCTGACAACCAGTGCATGACTTCTGGCTTTTTGGGCCAAGGATGGAAGCACTTCCGAAATGGCTAAGTTTGTAAACTGTTCACATGCTACTGTGGTTAAAGTATAACATGATTGGTAAAAAGGTGCAATCCAAACTGGCACCTGTATGGACCACGGGCCATAGATGACGGGGCTGAATGACTGCTGCATAGATGTGTATGGGCGAATAGACATGCAACTGTTGAGCAACTGACAATCCAGATGCACCAAGGGGCTATCAATGGTGTCTCCTCAACAACAGTCTGCCAAATGTTGCTACACACGGGCCTCAGCAGCAAGTGCTTGATCCACACACCAATGCTGATTGCTGTTCATCGGCAACATAGAATAGCATTTGCACACCAATACTGCAACTGGATGCCCACTCAGTGGTGACAGGAGGTCTTTTCAGATGAATCATGTTTTACACTCCATTGCATAGATGGCTGTTGGCATGTACGGCGTGAAACATCTGAAAGCAAACACCCTGCAACAATTGTCGGAAGACTTCAGGCTGGAGGAGTGAGCGTTATGGTGAAGGGAAGTGTCTAGTCATATTCCCTGGGTGATCTTGTCATTCTAGAAGGCACAATGGATCAACACAAGCATGCATCTATCCTTGGGGACCATGTTCACCTGTATATGCAGTTTCTTTTTTCTCTAAATGATGGCATGTACCAGTACAATAAAGCAACATGTCATACAGATCACAGTGTACATGTGTGGTTCAGAGCACCAAGATGAGTTTACCATATTCCCCTGGCTTCCAACCTCCCAGGATTTAAACCCAATCAAGAATCTGTGGGACCATCTCAATCAGATTGTTTGCACCATGGATCCTCAACCAAGAAATCTAGTGCAGCTGCCCACGGCACTAGAGTCAGCAGTGCTCCACATCCCTGTGAGTAATTTTCAAAATGTCACTGACTCTCTTGCTGCAAAGTCTTGCAGTGGTCCATATTGCAAAAGGTGCTAACTAAAGTTTTTGACAGGAGGTCACATTAATGTGACTGTACAATGTATATATTGTGGCGACTCAGTTAATATGCTTGACTCCTTGAAGAGGTACATACATGACAATCATGAGTGAACTCTGTACCTTATTCTTACTGCCCATTTACATGCAATCAAATCTTCTTTTCTAACTATTGAGTTACCCCAGACAGTTATTCCATGTGACACTACTGAGTGGAAATTTGCAAAATATATCAGCAGGTCAATTCATCTGTTTTCAAGACCAGCAATTATACAAAGAGCAAAAGAAGCTGAACTCTTGGAAAGTTCAGTAATTTGCTTCAGCCAGTTCAAGTTTCCAACAACGCAAACACCCAAAAAATTGGAGCATTCTACCCTACTCACAGAGGTCAACAACAACATATTTTAATGTGTTTGGAAAAATGCCTTGTACCAATGATGCATTACACATACTACTAAGGATATAACGTAGTAAGTTAGAAAAACTTTTCAGAACTCTGTCAACACTTTATGAGCTTTTGTGTTTCTTACAATTTTTATAAGTCTATAATTTCAGTGAAGGACGCTGGTGTTACTTCTAGTTCCTTAAAGTTTTTAGGAGCAACTGGTAATATATTCTCTTGCTTCTTCAATTGAAACATTTATCCTGTATTTACTGCTCCATTTAGAAAGTGATTTTTAACAGTACTCACAACTTGTGGATTATCAGTGAAAACATAGTCATTTAGTTCAACTGTAATTGTGTCTTGTCACTGTCCTGTCTCCAATTTGACAATGTCCCACATAGTTTAAATCCAATTATCTGCATTATTAATCTCTGACAGGGTACACAGATTTCTGAAAATTTTAATGACTTTCATTAAAATACTACAATATATTTGTAGTAGGCAAGTATAGTAGTATCTTGACTTATTCTGGCTTTTATATCAATTTCCCTCTTCGTCCTACATGAGATTTTAATTCACTCAGATATCCATGGCTTACCTTTTTTTCCAGTATCAAAGGCAGCATGAATATGATGCTCCAGTGTCTCCACATCTGGAATGGGCTCTGCATTTAAATTACTTTCAAGAAGGCCCCATAACCAGAATTCGAGCGAGTTGAGTTCTGGTGAATGAGTAGGCTGCGCAGCTGGACCCCATCGTCGGGCCCATCGACCAGGGAAGACACGATTGAGATGTGTCCAGACTTCATAAACAGTGAAGTGGACCGGAGCACTATCATGAGGCAGCCACATAACCCTTCAAATAATCAATGGCACTTCTTCCAGCAAGGCAGGCGAAGTCAACTGCAAGAAACACTGATAGTTCCGGCCTGTTAGGCGATGTGGAAGGAAGACTAGTCCCGACATATGGTTGCCAATTACCCCAGTCAATGCATTACAGCTGCTTCGATGTTGATGATTCGCTGTCACCATACCATGGAGGTTACGCACTCTATCCCACAGTTGACTGTTATGAAAATTGAAGATATGGATCTGCATAAAGGTGGCCTCAGCTGTGAATAAGATGGATGACACAAATCCTGGAATTGTTGTTGTCTGGTGAAAAAATCAGTGACAAAACTGCTCCCGATGTGGAAAATGTGTCCCTAGTAAGCCCCGAACACACTGTAAGTGATAAGGGTAGTAACAGTTGTCATGGAGAATGTTCCATGCGGTCATCTGGCTTACACTGTACTGGCAGACCAACTGCCTGGTACTGACATGCCGTTGCCTTCCACAGAGTTAATCACATCTTCCTCCAAATCTGGTGTCCGAACATTTCAGGTACATTTCCAGCTTCTTGAAACGACCCTGTCTCAGACAAACGGCAAAATGCTGTGTTTGTTGTCAGTGGGGACAGGTCTCCTGATATAACTTTGCTGCATGCCACCTACTGCCATTTGTCTTTCAGTAACCAAACACCATGTTAGCAAGGTCTCGATTCGAATACGGAACCATTGTGTACAAATCCACTGCAAGCTGAGTCAGCAAGAGAAGTGAATTGGGCACAACAGTGCCAATTACTATGGCAGCAGAGGGTGCCAGGGCGTGATGTATGAGGAACAATACCACCCTCTAGGAAGAAACCATATGTACTGTAACTGTGGCTGTATAGTACAGCGCATTAGACCACAGTCTCCATAACAAAGTATGACTGAATAAATGACCTCTAGTGTGGAAACCATGCATTTCCAGACATAAGTTCATTAGACCTTTTTGGATCTCTATCCTCTCATCGATCAATCCCTGGAGTTTGTATGCCATGGAAAAAATCACCCAGTTTGTTGCACACACGTTAACTGACTACTGAAATTAGACTGAAACATCAAAATAACGATTCTGTTCCATCTTTCCTGTCTGCATCCTTTAAGAAGTCTACACCAAAATCTCCACATGCTACAAGGGCATGCTGAATAGCAATTCCTCCAAATTTTTGAAGTGAAAACTCTTAGCTTTTAAATAAAACAAACATTATTAACAATGTACATCTGTACTCCGCATGTCTACATATTTGCAGCCCTCTGCCACTGGAAGGCTCAGAATTGTCATTGTGAAGTTGGTTCACTTTATTTCTTCGTTTGTTGTCATCGGTGTCTACTGTGTTGCTATACTGGCTGAAAAATGGGGGGCTGAAGTCAAACATGGACTACTTTAAATGATGTAGCCGATAGGTGCACATTTGCGTTTCACAGTTGTTTACTTTCACTGCTCACAACCCCCCTTATCCACATTTAATATGGCCAGTGCACTACTGTTTAACTTTCGATAAGCCTCATTAATAGTTTTCGGGTGGACACCCACATACTGTTACAATAGTTTACTATTGAACATCTACAAGCAGTAAAAACCTAACCACATAGTTCACAGTTCTTAAAGAATAAAAAGGTACATATGGAACAGACACCATCATTGTTTTAACACACGGCCTAATTGTGTTACACTTATTTCGTGGATGCATTGTTGTTGATCTAACCAATACAGGTTCCTCATCTGAAACTCGGCTGTGGACTGACTGCCTCGAGACCAAAAATCGGGCCCTTATATATCCTCACAATAATAGGTGCTGAAACTACACATTGTTTGAAGTTAAATTTACAGAAATTACAATTAAGACTTAATTCATTCGATTAACTGAATACATCAAAAAATTGGTTCTTCTAACTGTTTCTTCTGACAAAACTGTTAATTACTTTGGAAGAGCTGGCTTTGCTAACATGTTTTCGAATAGAGCCAAACAGATCCTTGCAGAATACTATTAGTTGTTCCTCCAAATGTTTATTATAGAATATATATTTGTTTATAAGTCAACAATATAATTTAAGTTGCGAAACAATTACTGATTTTGCCCCATAACAAAAGATGCTAACTAGGCGTAGTGAAAATAAATTAGAAAATCAATTACATACATAAAACTAAGCACAAAATTAGATCTGGTGTTATATTCTTTAAAACTGAGGGCCAACCTTTCTCATTTAGGAAAATGTAGATTACACTCACATATGTTAATGGTAATTAATTCAAAAACGAAAAAATGAATTTTAAGGAGGCAGATGGCAAAACAAGAGAGGAAGTAAAAATATCCCAGCTTGCTTCGTCACATCGCGTGTCACATAAAGTAATTCTGTCAGTGCATGACAAACAGCATACCGTAATCGAATTTCAAATTCAAAGATTTCATGCACTCATAGAGCACCCCCTCCTTCAGCACAACAATGCCAGGTCACACAAGTGCTGTGATATCAGCAGCAGTCCAATGGCTTGGTTCACTGTCATCATCTTCATTGAAACAGTCCCATCTTGGCCCTATCCGATTCTCATGTTTCCAAACCTTAAAAAACACCTTCAAGGACTTCGTTTTGATAGTGAAGCAATGGTGCAAGCAGAGGTGACACTGTGGCTCTGTCAATAAAGTCAAACATCACTATCAACACAATGGTCTCTTGTTCGGAGAAATATTTTTTGTCACCAAATTGACTAGGTTCAAAATGGTTCAGATGGCTCTGAGCACTATGGGACTTAACATCTTAGGTCATCAGTCCCCTAGAACTTAGAACTACTTAAACCTAACTAACCTAAGGACATCACACACATTCATGCCCGAGGCAGGATTCGAACCTACGACCGTAGCAGTCCCACAGTTCCAGACTGCAGCACCTAGAACCGCACGACCACCGCGGCCGGCTAATTGACTAGGTTGAGAAATAAATATGTAGACATAAAAACAAGGATGTGGAATGTTAGTAAAGTTTGTTTCTTTTAAAAAGCTTTAAGGATTTTACACGAAAAATTTGGATGCGTTGCTTTTCATCACACCCTCATATTATGTGTTTCTTCTTGACTGACAGCTAACTCAATAATGCATCTAAATTCCTCATAGATAGCTGACACTTTTCTATATGGAATCTGTACACAGCTACAATTAGCAGAGAAGTATTCTGCAGCAATGACTCACAAGCACATGCTTCTGAGTTCTGATTTTCAGAAAAAGTATTTGTTTCAATATTTCTGACTTTGTTTTCAACTTTTACAATTGTTGCACCTCCTCCTTTTTCCACATTAACTGTACATGAAAATGATGCTAGTCTTAAAAGTGGCCACTCACAATAAAGACAGATCACTGAACTGTTGATAGACACACACAGAAGAAGGACAACTTGCTAGCGTTTGGACTTATCCTTTGACGAGCTAGAGTACACAAACACACTCACGTTCCCTTTCACACATGCATACATCTGCCTATGACCCTACATGGTGCTGGATAGAATGACAGTGTCAATGTTATTTTGCATAAAGTGGGCTGGTTTTGGTGTGGGTAGTGCTGCCTGGGGTGGGCACAGGTAGAGGGAGGCGGGGAAAGGGATTGGTGGTGGGTGGCTAGCAGTTCACAGAGAGACCAGTTGGCTATTTGCCGGCTAGGAGTGTGGGAGGAGGAGGGGGGGGGGGGGGGGGAGGAATAGTTGTAATGACCAGTGGGAAGCAGCACACACTGGAGGTAATATGAGCACATGAACTGGGAGGGTGTGGCAGGTGGGAGGAAGGCAAAACTGATGGGTGGAGGGTGCGGAGACAGTGGGTTACTGGAGATTGAGGCCAGGACAATTACAGGAGCAGAGGATATGTTGTAAGTATAATTCCCACCTGCACAGTTCAGAGAAGTTGGTGACGAAAAGAAGGATCTGGATGGCTCAGTTTGTGAAGCAGCCATTGAAATTGTATGTTGTGCTCAGCTTCATGTTGTGCCATCAAGTTGTCAGCTTTCATAACTGTTTCATGGTGGCCTTTCATCTTTGTGGACAGTTGACCGATAGTCATTCCAACAAAAAAGACTGTGCTGTGTTTGCAGCAGAGTTGGTATATGATACGGGTGCTTTCACAGGTGGCCCAACCTCTGATGGGACAGGATAAGCCAGTGATAGGACTGGAGTAGGAGGTGCTGGGCGGGTGGATTGGGCACCTTGGTCTGCCACAGAGATACGTTCCTTGTAGCTAGGAGTTGGGAGTGGGAGTGCCATAGTGACGGACTAGGTTGAAAAGGTTGGATGAGCGATGGAACACCACATTAGGAGGGGTGGGAAGGATCTTGGTTAGGACGTCCCTTATTTCAAAGTACGATGGGAGATAATCAAAGCCATGGCAAAGGATATGGTTCAGATGTTGCACTCCAGGGCGTGACAAGGGGCACTTCTTTGTAGTTGATTCTACGGAGTGGTGGGAGGATTGGAATGTGTTTGTGAGTGGGGATATGGCACAGGAAATCTGTTAGTGGACAAGATTTGAGGTGTATTGCCTTTCTGTGAAGGTGTTTGTGAAGCCTCTATCATAGTGGGCAAGGGAACTCTTGTCACTACAGATATGTCATCCACCAGGACGACTGGCCACCACCAAACTGTTGGTGAGAATAAAGTTGACCAGCTCATGGCACAACATGCAGCTGAGCCGAACATGCTCAATTTCAATGGCTGCTTCACAACCACACCATCTGGATTCTTCCCTCCACCACCAGCTTCTCTTAACTACACAGATGGGATTATCCTTACCACCCATCCTCTGCTCCTATAATAGTCCTGGCCTCAGTTTCAGGTAATCCACTACCCCCACACTGTCCACCAAAGTTTTCCATTCCTCCCTCTTGTCACTCCCTCCCAATTTATGTCCCCACACCACCTTCAATGTTTGCCATTTCCCACTAGCCGCTACTACCATGCCTGCCACCCCTCCCTCTCGCATTCCTAGTTAGCAAACCAGTCTCCCTCCAAGGCACTAGCCACCCACCCCCGTCCTTCTGCCTGCCTGCCTGCCTCCCTCTACCCACCACATCTGACACTACGCCCACAATAACCAGCCCACCTGCCACAAAATAGCACTGATACTGTCAGTCTAGCTGACACCATGGGGTATAGGTGTGTGTGTAGCAAGTTTTCCTTCTTTTGTTTGAGCCTATTGACAACACTTCTGCATTGCGATAAGTGGTCTCATTTAATCCCAAATTATTTATATTCTAGAAGAACTTTCCTACAACAATGAGCTAGTCTGTACTCTCTGGTATTTAACTTCTCTGTCCCTGTGGTTATATTGTTCAGAAAGGCACAGAGCATCTATCATTTCAAATTTTCCACTTCTTCTAGGCATATAAAAGCTCATCTATCTTGTTTTTCAACCCACTAGTCTTCTAATGAAACAAATTAATTTTATTTTCCTGGAAACTGTTGCATATATTAAGCCCTGTTATGCTCTAATTTGTTTCAATACTGTCTGTCTATAACCTGAATCTAACCCACAAAATGTGCCTCTCTGACTCCAATAATTACAGTGATCTTATGTTGTGTTCCTGTGGCCTCCTTACACTATCTGCAGGATGCTAAGCTAATCTGTCCAACCCCTTCCCACTCAGGTGCATGCCATGATTTTTGTATCCCCATCTCCCAACAGCAGCAACAGGCATGACACAGATATGACACTGTTTCAGTCAAAAGATTGGTAGGTTGGTTGGTTTGGAGTATAAACGGACCAAATTATAGGGTCATCAGTCTCTTTTGCCTCATGCAAACAAGTCTCAAGGTAAAACAACTCCCAAAATTAGTTTGGGAAAGTAAAAGGGCATAAAACTGACAGGGAACCATACCGAAAGAGAAAATGAAAGAAGCAAACAAAAAAGGGGGAAAACGTACACCACAAGGAAAAGTAGAGGAAAGTATTAAAATCATAGAGCAGATGGACTGTGCTGGCTGATCACAAGAATAAAAAATGATGAGCCAGCCACTATGCAACACACTCAAATGTCCAGCCTAAAAGAAAAGGTGAGATGAACACACACAGGGAAAAAACACGAACACCAAGGCACACAAATCCAAAGAAAGAGTGACGAAGAGGTAAAATGGAGGGAGGGTGGAGGCCTTGGAGAGAAGGCCTGCTTCCCACCCTTAGATTGCATGATAAAAGCCCCCCCCCCCCCCCCCCCATGAATAAAACATAAAACTATATCACCAGTTGAGGCACTGTCGCCCAACACCATAGGTAAGATGCTTAGAAGTCCACCGCAGAGCAGCTAAAATTTGGCAGTCCAACAACTTGTTGACGTCTTATGGGAGCCACAGCAACACCGAGGTTGGTCCTCACGATGGAGGTGCTGACCATGTGTTAGCCACATGTGGCCAATGTGGAGCCGGCAAAGGACAACAGAGTCCCTGCAAGTGGCTTGCATGGTTGACTGCCACACATTTGTTGTCTCCTAGGTAACACTGAGTTTATCTGGTGTACTGAGGTTGCGCCATTCAGTATCCCAGGTCGTGAAAACTTTGCAGTGGATGACCAATCGCAAATCAGTCTCTGACAGGCCAATCTCCTTTGGTTTACTGGTAGTCAAGCAGTCAGGAATTTCACTGCGTGGTATCTCGACATATCCTGGGGTCCAAATGAAGGTCACTGAACGTCTACTGTTGCTGATGGCATAACAGACTCCTGGATAGTCATTACCAAAGGATGGCGGGGGAAACACTGGTTGAGAGCTTGTAGGCTGTTTAAGAAGTCACTAAAGATGGTAAAGGACTCACCGGTGCAGGAGCAGATGTGCAAAAGAGCGCAATAGATGGCTACCAACCCCACAGTGAAAACACTGCAGCCATCCAGCAAGGAGCACTGTTCAGTACGTCCAACGTGAATGCAAGAGAAGCCAATGAGACTGTCGACCACTGACCCATCACTGTACACTATTTCTGAGCCGGGTCATTCCATATCAAATCACCCAATAAAAAATAAATTTTACACCCACCTCCTTAGATTTTCATGAAATTTGGCTCAAATGGTTCTAATACCATCCTGACAACACCTGCAATTTTTTTTTGCTGTATCTCTTACAGTTTTTTTTTTTTATAAATTTTTAAAGTTTTTATGTTTTGCGTTTTCTGAACCTTCGGAAATGGTCAGTTTAATTTGTATTCAAAACTTTAAATTTGCTTATCTTAAAAACTCTTTTAGATAACATCATGAATTTTTGCAGCAAGTTTATTTATTATACATATTTGAAGATAAAAATGATGCTATTAAAATATATTAATATTTTCTATGAAAAAAAATATATATATGTATTTTTTTTATTTTTTTTTTAACGGATGTTTTGTTTTATAAGAATTGCAATATCTCGAGTCTCAGACCTGATAGAATGCTCAAATTTGTTTTAATTTACTCTTAAACATATAGGCTACTTGATAAAACAAAAATAATTGTGGCTTTTTAACATGTTTATTAATTATAGTAGATTACATTAGAATTATGTACAAAGATAGTTTACTTACGGCACTTATGTATAACCCAACTGATTGCTTGAAACATTGAATTTTTTGAGTAATTTTGTCTTTTTAATAAACATTAATGCTGATTCAAACTGTTTTTCCACTTCATCCAAGAGCTTTCAGTTCTTTTGATACAGTCTTTTTTAAAGTAATACATTCTCCCAGTGCTGCTTGATTGAGGTGCGTCTACTACACAGACTATGTGCTCCAAAGGCACTATGCAGGAATCTTCTCTTTCAGGCCAATAAAATGATGCAGCGGGTCCTGAAGGATGTAGAAATAGAATTTCTGCATCTTCTTCGTCATTGAATATTGTTTTTACCAGTCCAAAGTACCAGTTACCATCGTAATTTGCAGGCACATAGCAATTTATGGATGGTTCAACACGAACCCAATCAGAAGAAGAATGGAAAGAAAAGACTAAGGAGGGTTTTACACTACCTGTAGTCCTTCTAATTTCAAGGTTGTTTGTTGGAAGTGGTTTGAAGTTACGAAAACTTCTAGTTCCAGGAATGGTTCGGGTTGCTGAAAAACGTTTTTCTAGTTTTAACCGTAGCAAATCAGCTTCTTTTTTGTCAATAAAGTGAAAATGAATGTTTTGAATATTTTTTTCACAAAACTTATACACATCGATTGCTGTCATTATTTGTTCTTTGTCTGAAAGCTGTAGACTGGCTTTCCTTAAAATTCTTTTAATAGTTCCTCCTAGGCCATCACAAATTGACTTCCCATGACTTGTTGCAAAAAAAGAGTGTTGGGCCTTCAAATTAAAGTCTCTCAAGTGTTCAGACAAATTTTTAAAACTGTTTCTATTTTTGTACTGCCCAGCACAACCATCTGTAAAGTAGTGAACTGAGTCAATGTCAGTATGATGTAATGACAGCCACTTTGTAATTTCTTTTTGTACAAAGTTAACAAAACCAGTGTCATGTTCTTGGTCATCACTAATAAAACAGTGGTTGGAAACAAACATTGTTTTCCTCATTTCTTAGAAAAACTCCAACTGGGTGTAGAGTACAACCACCTCTATTCCAGTGGTAACTTTGGATCTCATTTTGTATAACAAAGGAATAATTTTCACTGAAATCCATCACAATAATTGCTGTTTTGGGCGGTGGGTCTTCTTTCAATCTTTTAAAGGCTGCTGATTGGGATTTTGCTATAAACGAGTGTGGGGTGAGCTTTTCCAATGACCTAACCAATAAAGAAATGTAGTCTTCAACACTGATAGACTGTTTGATCATTTCTGCCCTGTCTGTGTTAACCCACTGACTGATTACAATTTCTTCTTCTAAATCATAATCTTCACTTAGTTTTTCAGTTAAGCACTCTGTTAGTGCAGTATTTGCAGGACAGCTGTTGCAATGATGTAGCATGCAGTTTTGGTTTTCTGTCTTGCACACAAGCATCTTAATTAGGTCTTTATAAGATTCTTCAATTTTCACAGCATCCAGTAATAGTTTAACATTCTGGTGGATACTGCATACACATACAGTGTGTGTGCCTGCAGCACCAGCAAGGATACACCATTTAGGTCTCAAGAAACAAAATTTTGAAAATCCTACTTTTACCTCGGGATTCTACCATTTGAAAGAATAATAGAGTTCTCTCAAGTTACACAAAATGAGTCTTTTTTGCATGTACACATTTTTTTGAACACACACTTTGTCTTTTGTTCCAGGTAGCACTCTGGAACTTTCATCCTTTTCATAAAAATCTGTTACAAGTCTTACTGTATTTTCAGAAAGAGTTTTACCTTTTTTAGGACCAGGAGTTTCCAAAATACCCTTTTCAGATTTTAGCTTTCTAGCTTGTGGCACCATGTACTCACTTACATTAAATTCTTTCATCACTTTATTTCGAGTCCAAGAATCTGGAGCCAAGGTCAGAATCTGGATTTTTCTAGACCTCCCAACAGATGAAATCTTCTCTTTCATAAGAGAAATCATTACATCAAAATCCTTTGCTTTCTCAACCACACTTTTATCTTCTTCGTCATCATCAGAACTTGGTGCATCATATTTTAATGCTTTTGAAACCGCCTTTTTTGCAGTCTTTTGAATACTGCTAACCTTCCTTTTAAAATAAGACCCTTTACTTTGTTCTGACAAGCCATGAAGCTTTATCGGTGTTAAACCTAAATGATCAAGAGCAATGTTTGTTCGTACGAGGGATTCATTTCTGGATTCCAATCATTCTAATTCAACCATGACTTCATCATCTGTTTCACTTTCATTGACTTCAACTCTTAATTTTTCCTCACAAAAGTTACGGCATGTTGAGCAAAGCTTTTGTCCAGGTTTTATGCTAATATTTTTTGTCAGTAATTGTTTAGAAAGATCCAAGCCTACACTTCTCAACGATTTTTTGATGGGCTTTTTGTGTTTTTTTAGTGGGTCTACACATGTTGTTTGATACTTTTCAAAAACATTTAAAAAGTAGTAGCTGTGGTGTGAACATATATTCTTAAATTCACACAGATTAATTCCAGATCGTAAGTGGATCAAATCTTTTTCTTCCTCACTCAATTCTGATACCGGTTGTAACTTTTTTGAAGGTGTGTATGTTGTTTGGAAACAGTCAGATTTTTTAAATAACCCTACACTACAGGTTTGAATATCTGACATACTGATTTCACTTTTGGTCTGATTACTGTTCTGGTTACTTTTGTAGGATATTGGAAAAGAATCTCTGTAAACTAAGCAACAGTACTTACTGAGAGTTCGAATAAACTTAATAAAATACTATCCAAGCACTATTTAACACTGTAATAATTTTTTATTTCAAAACACAGGAGTAACAATACAAAATCCAAGTGTACATTGTTACTCCAAGAAGACAAAAACTTATTTTCGGTGTCTAAGTCACTTGGCATTTTTTATTTTTAAAATATAATTAATATTATTTTAAAAATTAGATAACTATTAAACAGGTTAAAAAGCCAACATAATTTTTCTTTTATCTAATAGCCTACACAATTAAGAGTATTTTAAAACAAATTTGAGCTTTCTATCAGGTCTGAGACTCCAGAACATCCGTTAGCTAAAAAAAAACACAACAACAACAACAACAACAACAACTACTTATAAATTTTTTTTCATTTGGAAGAATTTAATATATCTTTATGGTAATTTTTTTTAACATTTAGATATAATACACAAACTTATTCCAAAATTTCATACTGATATCTTGAGTATTCTTTAATATACAAATTTTTTTAGTTGTGAGGACACGTTTAAGTTACAATTTCCGACTGCTGAAACAAAGCCAAATCTAAAAACTTTAAAAATTTATTAAAAAAAAAACTATAAGAGATAGAGCAAAAAAATTTTACAAGTGCTTTCAGGATGATAAAAGAAGTAGCCTAATCGTACCAAGTTTCATCAAAATCTGACATGGTTGGTGTCAAGGCCTGGGTAACTTGACATGGAATGACCCAGCCCTGGAACTTGCTGAGAAGAGAGAAAAATTGCTGGTGGAGGGCCTCAGGTGGATCTGAGCCTTTTGGATCCTGCGATAGGTCTAGACGAAGCTGTGGTCAAGGCAGGTGCCATGAAGGTGCATGTAAGCGGTTTCGCAGGAAAGGTGGTAGAGGGAAGGCGTCAAGTTCAGTAACAAGCACGCAGACACGAACGGCAAGGGGATTCCCAGTTCTGGGCTGCTGTTGCAAGAGATGGATCACCATGTTAGGGAAAAGAAGATGGTAATTTGGATGGCGAGGCGAACTATGAATGCGGATGGTATAACTTGCAAGCAGTAGTTGCTGTGTCTGCTGGATCCTATCCACCACTGTGGGGTTCAGCTCGCGACAGGTGCTTTCCAATCAAGCACAGTGAACAGCCTCCTTGTGGAAGCTGGCATTCCTCCACTGTGGCTCCGGCAGCAATTACTGCTTGCAATTTATACTGCTCACATTCATAGTTCATCTTGCCATCCAAATTACAATCTCCTTTTCCCTAACATGGCGATCCATCTCCTGCAACAGCAGGAATACAAAAATCATGAGTATATAGGAGGTGGGATACTGAGGACCCTACTGCTAGTGCGAAACCGTTGACGGCAATTAAAAAAGAGTGAGACAGGACAGAGCCCTGTGCGACCCAATTTTCTTTTATATGGAGTGCACTGTGGGAGGCACCAACATGAACTTTCAGTCAAAAGAAATAACTCCTACATCCTCAAGATCACCTTTAAGACTATAGCCTTAGTTGCTGGCCATGTTGTTTCCTGCTCCTCTAACTAGAAGTACCTGATCCTCTCCATCAAAATCTCTATGCAAAGCCTCTATGTTCTTTGTCACCTGGCTAAGCTTGGCAGTACATTTCATGATGCTTGAGACCTGGTATTTTACACCTAGCTTTTCCCATAGCACTTGGTCCACATCCCTCCTGTGACTGGTACCTAACAGCAGGACTCCTTTCCTTCGATTCGACTTCTCTACCGACCTTGCCTTAAAGTAGTTTTTATGAGTCTGCTGCACCCTGTTTGCTCAAGAAATGGTTCAGGCTCTTCTATTTCAGATAACAGGTCAGACTGACTGAATAACTGAATCTGAAATGTGAGGTTTCTCTTTTTATCTATTATTTGACACCTTCTCCCAGCTTCCATTGTCTCTTTCCCTCTTCAACCTATCTAATTCAAAGCACATCATTTATAATTTTGCCCCTGTTCACACAATTTTCTTGCCTTGACTACGTAATCTACAACTCCATGGGAGAACCTCATCTTCCCTGCTACAATCACCCAAGCAAAACAGTCCTGACATGATTTTCCATACTAACTAACAGATACCCACATACACATTTGTCATACATTACATCTCTTTTACAATAAAGCACTAGCACACACATAAACAGTGATGAAATTATAATTAATGAAAGCTTATCTTTCAGAGAGTTATGCATTTAACTTCTGGGTGGCAGTTGGATGTAGATTTAAAAAGACGAGAATGTAAACAACACGCAGATGTCTGCTGAACATAAGTTTCCAGGTAGCAGAAGGTATGAAGTGAATGAAAAGCAAAAAGCAAGATTTTTGTACCAACAATCATTCACAAATAGTATCAGGAAATTATGTAAAACACTACAATGGTTCCATACAACACATGATGACTAGAAGGCAAGGAAATTTTAACACTACAATGTAAACACATCGCAGACAAGCACAACACAACCTCTTTAATAACAATATTAAACACGCACTATCCAGAAATTATGACAAGTACGACAATTTATCCAAAACAGCACATAGCAATCCGCAACTGCTGGTGTTTGTGCCAGTATGTTGTATATACTTGCTAGTAATTTGGCATTTGTTGCATGCTGTCTTTGTGTTACTACAATTTTAATGGAGAGCAGCATATTACATAGGTGTGACACCCTCATATAACTGCATTATACCCAAATAAATGGGTTGCATGACATATATTAGCTATACAGGAAGTGGGCTGTAACTGTTAGAAATAAATATATAAAACAACCCACATCATTAGTATCTCTCCCGATAAGGCGAGCTTTTCTGAGCAGCACAAATGGAAGTTCTCTCTGCCACACAGCTGTGGTTCCCAAAACTCCTAGTCATGATTTCTGCTATTCTCTGCTAATAATGTACTTGTAACTCCTCCCCTCTGCTGTTTGAAAATTATCCCTCCCTTTCTTCTTTTTCTCAGACCATGTGTACGTGTAACTCCTCCCCCTCTGTGTCTGAAAATTATCCCTCCCTTTCTTCTTTTTCTCAGACCATGACTGGACAACCAGACTTAGGTGAGGAATCTACGCATTTCATACAGTCCCCTACATATCCTTCTGTACGGACCACTAAGGTAAGATTAGAGTAATGACAAGGCATTTAGGCAGTCATTCTTCCTGCACTGTTTATGTGGAAGGAATGGGAAGTGACCCTACAGTACCTTCTGTCATACAATTCATAGTGGCATGCAAAGTCCACATCCAGATGTAAAAATGCACTTCACAGTGATTTGCAGGATATGGATTTAGATGTAGACGACAACCCCAAGCTTTACTCTGGTGCATTTCTGCTTCAGTCTACCTCATTCGTATCTTCCTTTCCTGATCTCTTCCTCTTACTCTGGATTCCCCACCCTGTCACTCTAATACTTTCTAACAACTATTCATAAAACATACATGATCTACAATTCTATTGTAAATAAGCCTTTCAAGAAATTGAAAATTACTCGTCACCAATGAAACGGTATGACATTGGGAAAGTCTTATGAAATTCAAGATGGTGGAATTAATTACGTTATGATGGAAGATGAGTACAAGAAGGGCTTCACCAGACAAAACTTCGAAAGTGAGAAGCTGTACAGCCTTAAACCACCCACATAGAGCTTTGCTAATTGCTCTCTGTTTCCATGTCTTGACACAAAATATGCAGTCTGATTTATTCTATCCCACGTAATTATTTGTATAAGATTAATGACATCATTTATTTTAATCTGATACAACGCTGGTAACAAATTGCCACTAAAGAACTTCATCCCTGCTCGCCTTAAAATCATGCCATTGAGACATACTTTTACACTATTACACTACCTCTGTTTACACGTCTTCGTCTCAAAAATGCCACAACCATGGTTACTTGTTGCTCAGAATTATTATTTACAGCAATCAATTTCGTGTTGGTGTGGGGGATCCTGAGTAAGAAGGCATAATATTAGATGACTGTATTCAATAGTGAATACATGTAGTGACTTATAATGTTATTTATGCAAAAATTGACAATATTGTTCAATACTCTGCATATAGATATGATCATAACATACTTACATCCCAGATATTTTAAAACGAGTTTTGATATACGGTACTCCATTGCTGAAATTGCAACCGTGAATTTTTGGATAAATAGTTTTAATTCAGGAACGATAATGTCTTTCAAAAACGCTTTACGAATGTGAACGCCAGGCACAAAAAGGCAATGAAACGGTGCCGGCACTATTTTACTGTTAGGAAAAAGAGATTCATAACTTTGCTAATTAAGTGTTTTGGCCAAAAGTCTTGTGATTAAGTTTGAACTATACTCAGAATACTACACACAATTAAGGAAATCTGCATTCACTTCTAGAACTTGTCACGCAAAAGTGCAGAAATGGGCAGTTTTGTTCCAACACTTATTTTCGTCTGTATCACAATTAGTTGACTTTTGACGTCTTTGGACTTGTTAGGTCTGTAAAGTAACGAAAAATAATCATACTTTCACATAAGTGTAGGTTATACATGAATGAAACTGACGTGAATCTGCAGTGAAACAACGGGATATAGAAAACTCATACTTGAATCACGTAATAAAATAATAAGAGAGAGAGACGGAGAGGAAAGGTACTTTTCAACAAATTAACAGTCTCGAATATTTTCTGGTTATTGTATTTGGTATTACACTCTTAAAAACTTTGTCGCGCTATTGTAGTTCGTATAAAAATTATAAAACACCTCCGTTTCCTCTAGAGAATTTGGAGACCGCACGATGACTCTCTCTTCAGGGCCTAAACCTGCGATTCGCCTCTGTGCCTATTCTAACTGTTAAATTATACACAGTCAATCGAACGATGGCTTCAATTAAATATAGTATATATCTTAAATGCAAATTATTATTTCTAGGATCTGTGGTTAATGCTTACCTCATGCTTACCACATCATGATAACAAATCGTTGAAATACAACACCCATTCACAACAACCTAAAGAATATGTGATTGTTGTAAGTAACAGATCGATTTGCGATGAGTCGACTGGACAATAAAACCATATCCGTACCGGTGCCGGTAACTGATATGATTGGTTACTCTTTCCACTTAGTTCTTGTCCGGAAGCTTCATATTTCACAATGGCGTGTGTACTGGGCGACATTTGCTAATGAAATAGCGTTTTTCGTAATAAACAAGTAGGACTACGGTAAATAAAGGTATTTATTTTTGTGATCTGGAAAGGTCACATAGTCTCAATCGTAGGTAGAGAAGGCGATAGACTTCGATTCATTGGAAGGATACCCTACAGGTACTGGGAACATGCAGTCAGTTTGCAAAGGAGGTTGCTCACAAAACACTTGTGTGACCCATTCTGAAATGCTGCTAAAGTATAGGTTCAGCCCCGAATCTAAGATATTTCCGAACAGAGGCAAAAACTTGTTAGTGGCGCTTCGAGGAAATACAAGACGTTTTATTTGGTCTTAAGTGTGAAAAAGTGCAGTGCCACGCTTCTTCACACAGCATTCTTCTATCGCACGTCACTGTACTTCGTTCGGTAAAATTCATACGTTTTGTAATGCAAGCGTTCAAACCTGTATTCAGGGCCCAACAACATGCCGATTGAGCCGCGTAGGATTGGCATCATGTTCTCTTCACAGATGAGTGTCGCATATGCCTTCAACCAGACAATCGTCGGAGATGTGTTTGAAGGAAACCCCATCAGGCTGAACGCCTGAGAAACACTGTCCAGCGAGTACAGCAAGGTGGAGGTTCCCTGATGTTTTGGGGTGTCACTATGTGGGACCGACGCATGCCACTGGTGGTCATGGGAGGCGCCGCAACGGCTGTACAATTCGTGAATGCCATCCTCCGACCGACAGTGCAACCATATCGGCAGCATACTGGTGAGGCATTCACGGACGACAATTCGCGCCCCCATTGAGCACATCTTGTTAACGACTTCCTTCAGGATGATGACATCGCTCGACTAAAGAGGCCAGCATGTTTTCCAGGCATGAATCCCGTCGAACATGCCTGGGATGGATTGAAAAGGGCTGTTTATGGGCGACGTGACCCACAAACCACTGTGAGGGATCTACGCCAAATCGCTGTTGAGGAGTGGGACAATCTGGACCCTTGATGAACTTGTGGATAGTATGCCACGACAAATACAGGCATGCATCAATGCAAGGGGACATGCTACTGGGTATTAGAGGTATCTGTGAGTACAGCAATCTGGACCCCCCACCTCTGAAGGTCTCTCTGTAGCGTGGTTCAACATGCAATGTGTGGTTTTCATGAGCAATAAGAAGGGTGGAAATGATGTTTGTGTTGATCTCTATTTCCTGTACAGGTTCCGGAACTGTCGGAACAGAGGTGATGCAATACTTTTTTTGATGTGTGTAATTTGTGTGATGTTCCCATTTCTTTTCCTTCCTCATTCTAACAAGCAGTCTTGTCATCACTAATTCTGTAACTATCCCTGCCATTGTCAAAACTTATTCTCCAGCTAACTTCATTAAACCAGCCAGAATCACAGTTTAGATACATCTCGCTTTATTCTCCAGTTAGGCGATATTACATATTGTACAATGCGTTTCCTGCGCTATTCCGAGAACAGTACTTAAGCGGCTGCTAACTGTGGATTGTACAACTGGCCCTTAGTGTAGCTACCTGGCAAAAATTTTCTGCTGAAATTTCATTTTCTTGAATACACCGAGAAGATAATGGGTAATCTTTCTTACTTGTTATTCCTGTTCATGGTTTATTTCCACTCAGGTAGTCTGAATCTACGATTTTGCTAACAATTATAACAATGCTGATCATTCGCACACCCAGTCAACCACATAAACAGACAGCGATTGGCATTCTCACCCGTTCAGGTTTATTTGGCTCAGCTCATGTAGCCCCATCCCCTTTTGTCTGCGAGGAAAGTTCTTTTATTACGTGATATGACGGGGATTCCCCTGACAGATACATCACGTACTCTGTGCACGCATTCAAAAATCAACTTATGATTCGTTCAAAAACCATCTTAGAATGTTTTCAACAATATTCAAAAACCAACAGGGATGAATTTCAAAATCATGTGAATAATCGATTGACCAACGTGCACTGGATGCTAGGCGCTTTGTGAAACAAGGTTTTTTTCTTCAGGAATATGAATTTGGCACCCCCTGTAAGTGCCGCCCAGGACAGATACCCCAGCTTGCCCCCCATCTCCACCAGATCCTGGCCTGAATAGGTTTAACAGGAGAGATTAAAGGTAGGCCTATACAAAGAAGGGCAGCATGGACAATCATAGGCATGCTTGACTCTTCGGAGAGCATCATGGAGGTGCTGAAAGACCTGAACCGACCGACTTTTCAGTTCAGTATAGACTATAATAATATGAAGTCCTGAAAAAAGTGTAACAACTTAAAGAGAACGAAGAAAAGGCATCTTCCTATAACAGTACTGAGCCGTACTGCGGCTCGCGTTGGTGCCATTGCTAGGTCGGCATTGTTTAGTTGGTATAGTTACAGTAGTCTTCTTGTATTCATTGGCGCCACTCCGTCTGCAAGCGTTCTTTGTCCGCTAGTGGCAGCAGCGGCGGTTATCGATATCTAGTAACAGTGGTACTTTCTTTGGGGCGATGTTGTGATGTTTCCGTGTGGTGTTGAGTTAGCAGTTCGGTTGGGGACGGACGAACAGCCAGGTCCGCGCACCGCGAGAACTCGCCAGGACCACTGGTGGCACGTATGCACTGCCGGTTGGAAGGGTTGTAGTCACAAGGGATACAACCTCATTGTCAACCGGACCAAGGAACTTTAAGTTGAGTGGACCTTAATTCAAGTAGTGAAACCTTCACCATTGTTGAGATCTCGCCATTTGATTGCGTGTTGCTGCTCGCAGTGTCGCCAAGATGAAGAGCAGCGAGTGGAGTGTTTGGGGAAGGCGAACCTAATTAGCCTTCCTCCACTTCTTATTGTTAATTGCTGCATATCTTATTATTTGTGAAGTTCAACCAGTGGTATTTTTTCCTGCCTAGTGGCTGCTAATGCCCCATTTATCTGCCCTGGAGCTTAGTGTATGTTACCGCAGTGTACTTCTCCTCGCCTTGCCCCTGCTGTCCGGTAAGGCGTGTAGTTCGACAGCTTCCTTGATTTGTGGTCCGGGTGGTATGTGTGTGTGTGTGTGTGTGTTTTTTTTTCCTACTCTAGTAGTAGTGGTTCCTTTCTGCTTGCGGATGCTGTAAACACCGGAGTCTGAAGACATAGTGCTGACTGCCGGTTCCTGCTTGGGTGGTGTTATCCCATCGTTGCATTGGTCGTCGGACGTTAGGTAGATTCAGCAAATGATTATTGGTCATGCATTTAAACTGCCACTAATCTGAGTTACCATCTCGTGAAGTGATTGCAACTCTTGGCTGCCTGCCTCATCGCTTTCGAATTTTTGAGGGACTTTCCCAGGTCGATCCTTGGAGCAACGTCTGCGCCTCCCCCCCCCCCCCCCCCTCCCCCCTCCTTGGTTTAGTCAGATTTGATGATTTTTTTTTATTTAATAACTGTAATTTCAAGTTTGAAGATGTTTAATTGGTTCTTAAAGGATTGCTATTCAGGCCGTCAGCCGTGAAACAGTTTTTAAATTATTACTATTGGGACCTTCAGCAGAGAAATAGATGAATTGGTTGTCATTAAGGCCTTCAGTCGTGAGTGTTACTTGTCTTAAAAATTTTAATTAGACAATTGAATTCTAGCAGTGACATTTTGGTTATTGTTCTTTTAAAAATATTTTAGTAACTGTAATTGCAGGTTTTGTAGTTTAACTGGTTCTTAAGATTGTTATTCAGGCCTTCAGCTGTGAAACAGTTTTAAATTATCATTATTGGGGCCTTCAGCCGAGAAATAGTTTTGAATTTGTTGTCATTAAGGCCTTCAGCCGTGGAACACTTCTTAATTAATTGTCTCCTTTTATTGTTGTTGTTTCTAAATAAAGTGTATTTGATTGAAAAAATAAACTAACCAACAGCAACTGATTACGGCCCCGTCCACAATCGTAACCCAATCCTTCCTTCCTTGGTACCAGGTCTCAAGTACTGATGTTTATTATTGTTGGAATGTGGTACATTTATATCGATAGTATTGACTGTGTCGATAGGGATCTCAACAATGAGTATTTTTACTGAACAATAGTCAGTCAGTTAGTTCTGCGCCATGAAAGTGTTCACTGCTTAAAAACAGATGTATTTGTATTTATCTTTAAATAAATAAATGTTCTTAACAAGGTAGCAGTGATGCAGCTGAAGACTACAAAAAAGAGTGTCATTCGGAAAAGTAGTTATCGTTTATGAACTAAACAGAAGATTCTTATTCGAGAAGAGTGCTTTGTGATATTCGACATGACTGACATTATGATAACGGTGTTTGATGGAGGACTGATGGATGGAACTGGAAACAGAGAATGGAAATGTATCTGAAAATGAAGAAATGCTATACAGCAGCTTCAAGAGCGAAAATGAGCACAGACAAGGCGGTTACTTGGGGTGAAGAAAATGAACTACATACGAAGTGTGTTCAAAAAGTATGGTGACTTTATATTTTTATGAAAAAATATTTATTTATCCATCAATATTCATGTTTCGTCCTTTATAGCAATACCCCTCAGATACAATACACTTGTGCCAACGCTTCCTCCAATCCACGAAGCACTTCTCATAAGCACTTAATGGTACAGCCTTGAGCACTTCCAGCGATGCAGTTTGTATTTGCTCATTCGTTGAAAATCTTCGTCCTTTCATAGGTTTCTTTAGTTTTGGGAACAGGAAAAAGTTGCATGGGGCCAAATTCGGTGAATATGGTGGCTGAGGTATGATTGTCGTGTTGTTTCTGGGCAAAAAATCTCTTATAAGCAACGATGAATGAGCAGGTGCATTGTCGTAATGCAAAAGCCATGAACTGTTTTTCCACAATTCCGGGCTTTTTGCGCATTGCTTCTCGCAAACGTCTCATAACATCAAGGTAATACTCCTTATTGACCAAGCTGCCTTGACGCAAAACTTCATGATGCACTACGCCACGGTAATTGAAAAGCATAGTGAGCAATACTTTGACATCTGATTGAACTTGGCGTGCTTTTTTCGGTCTTAACTCTCTGGGTTCCATTGGGACGATTGTGCTTTGGTTTCGACATCATAAATGTTTTGTCACCAGCTATGACCCTTCTGAACTAATCAGAATCATCACTGACGTCATTCAAGAGCTCCTGAGCAACGCTCGTGCGACAGTTCTGCTGATCAAAATTGAGAAGATTTCGAACAAACTTCGGTGACACACGTCTCATGCCCAAACCATCCGAAAAAATTGCATGACACAAGCCGACCGATATGGCAGGATCCTCAGCAACTTCTCTTACGGTAATTCGACGATTTTCCAATTCACAGCTTCGACGTTATCAACTGTTGTTGACGTGCTGGGGTGTCCAGAGCGAGGTTCATGTTTGGCATTTTCTCAACCATCTTGAAAGGCCTTGTACCACTTGTAAACATTTTTTTATATATATTTAGAGCAGACTCGCCGTATGCCAATGTCAACATTCAAGTGTTTTGGAGCACTTGACTCCATTTTTCACACAAAATTTGATGCAAATTCTTTGCTCCATTTTTATAATAATCGAAAATCGCCAAGCGCACTAAAAGTCGTCTAACCTTACTATCTGTCAAAAAGAAACGAAGTATGCTGTACACTTGAAACTGTGAACATATGTTTAGGACATGTGTACCAACATAATAAAAAAACGACAGTCGAATGTGCATTGCCCGTGCAATTTGGAAAGTCACCTTACTTTTTGAACAGCCCTCGTATATGGAGCAATGTCGAACAAGCAGCTAGAATTCGTGAGTGATAAGGAAACTTCATTTCGACGAATTGTACTTCAAGGAATTAACAGCACTACAAATTGTCCAGAAACAAGTTGGACAAAGTGAAATTAAAAGACTATAGTGATAAAACAACATTCTTCAGTATTTTTGAAAAAAACAGTGAATGAATTAAAATTGGCAGATGCGAATGTGACCGAAAAGGAGAAGCTAAACTACATGTTGAAAATCTTGTCGGCAGGCACGAAGATAAGAGGAGGGGGGGGGGGGGGGTAGGCGAAATCTCCCCCCCCCCCTCTCTCCAGGGTCAAAAAGCTTAAAGTCGTTCACATTAAAATATGGCAAATAGTAGATGTAATGACTATGAAATTAAATTTGCCTATCGAACACTTACAATAACTGTTAGATTGCAAAGTTTGGCAGCAGCAAGAAGTGGAACGATGTAAATAAATTGTCGACGCTAAGTTGGGCTTCAGCTTCCAACCTGTTATTGGTACATGTTAGCACACTTTGCGTCGGCTGTCTTATGTTTACGACGACTGCCAGTGTCAGTGACCTAACAACTATAGCACTATAATAGCGCGACGAAGTCGCGTTGTGTATCAAATGAAGCTTAGTGTAATGAGCGCACTTGAACATGAACAACTCTGTGATATGCTTACATTTAAACCTGTTACTTCCATATGTAATTTACAACATACCTGGTGATTATATGTGTGCAACTTGCCGAAGTTGTATCATTTTACAGCAGACAGACAATATTCTCCTTCTCACGTTCCTCCTGAACATGGTGACAAAGCCCTCCTTCCTGCTTTCTCTGTTCCACACACTCTACTTCGATTGAAGTTTAAGTCAGCACCGACACCTCAAACCGATATCTGTAGAGAGGAACTATTGCGTCTGACATCACTAAAGCTTTTATTTCAAAGAGAAACATGGAGTAAACAACTCTGTGATTACCAAAGAATTGAAAGCATTTAATGCTTTATATTTTAGAGTTTCATTCATAGTGATGTAACAATGATACATTTAATATATAATTGGATCTGTTTCCTGAGGATAACAAAACCTGGTGGCTGTGTCCTAGGGTCACTGATCAATCACTGAGCGTGTGTTTGTTTACATGAGGGTTAAATAACGAATGGAATGTGTGGAAGATTTAAAAACGTTTCGTCACAATAAAAGCAAGAAGGGAATTGTAGAACATAGAGTGACTGGGGTAGTGTTTTTGTCCAGTTCACTTGGAACATTTGGAAATTTGTGGTAAGTTCCTACGGGACCAAACTACTGAGGTCACCGGTCCCTAGGCTTACACACTACTTAATCTAACTTACGCTAAGGACAATACACATACCCACGGCCAAGGGAGGACTTGCCCCTCCAACGGGGGGAGCTGCGCCAGTCGTGGCAAGGAGCCTTATACCGCGCGGCTACCCCTCGCGGCAATTCGCCTGAAGTGCTATTTCAAGCTAATGTTTTTTTACTTATATTTTGAAAGAGTGGAGTCTTATTAGTATTTGTGTTAATTTAATCTTGTTAGCCTCACATTACAATAAATGTAACTTTGTATCATCCATTCAGTATTCAGATTAGTGGGTTAGCATTCAAATAAACCATAGCTTGTTTCTAGTCGCCTTTTAAGTGCATTAAAAATAATGATTAGGCTCCACAAGACATACCTCTTACAGAATACAACTCTTTAAGAGTGAAAATGTGACTTCAGAAACCAACACTGTGTTTTAGAGAAACTACGAAAGTAACTTAAGACAGTAGAGAAGAACTGTAAATTCAATGGTGTGACGTTATTTTCAGCACTCTTTTTGAGAGCAACTAAAATTTGTCAACAGTTGGCCATCTGAGTCTTGCTTCCCCAGAGATTAAAATCCAAGAGAACCGACACAGCTACTTGATGCGTGATCCTGAAGAGTATGACTGAAGGGCAGACTTCATATCGATTTCAGATAGTGTTATAACAAAGTTTACAGGTCATAAGAAAGTGCCGTGTGGATGTTCTTCACTGTTTCCGATTTCAACCACTGAAATACTCTTAAACATTGAAGAATGAGAAGAGTTCAAGAACTTAATTGGATTCTGCATTGAAGATAAGACTGTCGAGTTGAAGATGTTCTTGCTGAATTACATTTATGGAGAAGGAATTGTATGAGTTTAATACGATCTGCAGTAGCATCCATGGTAATGTCCCAGAATCATTATCGCTTATTGAAGGTTCTAGTGCCTAGATACTATTAGGAACAGAAAGTTGGTTGAAACCGGGAATGAAAAGCAACAAAATCCCAAATTCAGATTCGAATATTTATCGTAATATAGGTTAGTCGCCAATGTCGGCAGCTTAATTATTGCAGTACAGAATTCAATAGTATCTATCGAGGTTATCACAGATTCCGAATGTGAATTAATATGGGTCAAATTAAGCATCAAAAATGAAAATCGGATGATTTTATATACCACTGCATCAGTGGTAGCGTGCTTCGTAGAGAACGTGCAGACTTTCCTGGTCATGCGTTTGGGTGCAACTTGACTTCAACTTGCCAAATATGGACAGGGAGAGTGATGCTATCAAAATTGGTGACAGGGACTCATGTGACACTATTCTGAATGTCTTGTTCGAAAATTGCTATGAGCAGATAGAGAACCAACTCGTGAAGGAATTGTCTTAGACCCCTTAGCAACAAACAGACCCAAACTTCCCGAATCATTTAACGTGGCGGAGAGAATCAGTAATCATAAGGCTGTGAAAGTAACTATGAGTACAGTTATTACAAAGAATGCAGAGAAAGGTAGGAAAATACTTTTGCTTTGCAAGAGTGACAAGGTACAAATTGCAGAGTGTCTGAGTACTCATATCACATACTGAGTGCTGGTGACCATGATGTAGAGCACAAATGGAAAGATATTAAAAGCTCTTTCAGTATGCCTTAGACAAATATGATCCAAGCGAGATCTTAAGTGATGGGAAAACTCACTGTGGTTTAATAACCGTGTTGATAAACTGCTACATAAACAAAGAGAGATTCATCACAGATTCAAGAGAAGTCAAGACCTAGCTGGCAAACAAAAGCTGAACGAAGTAAAAATGAGCGTAAGGAGAGCAACGAGGAAATCGTTCAGTGACTCTGAAACTTAAATTTTGTCAGTCGAACCTACGAAAACCTCTAAGAGGATTTAGCTTTACATAAACTTAGTAAGCGGTTCGAAATCGTCTATTCAGTCACTCTGAGACCATAATGGCACCGAAACGGGAAATGGCAGAGAGAAGGCCGAAATACTGAATTGATTCTTCCAAGATTATTCCACTGCGGAAGACTGTAATAAGGACTCTCCTTTCAATCATCGTACTAACATCGAAATGGCAGATTTTGAGATAGCTTACGGCGGAATAGATAAAAAAACTATAATCGCTATGAAGTGGAAAGGCGTTAGGACCATATGAGATACCTATAAGAATCTATAAGAATCTGTACCGCTTATGCAATAGAACTTGCTCCCCTTCTAGCAGCAATTTATCATAGGTAGCTGGAGCAACGAAGAGTACCTAACGACTGGAAAAAAGCGCAGGGCATTTCCATTTTCAGGAAGGTTCGTAGGACAGGTGCATATAATTACAGGCCTATATCGTTTACGTCAACCTGTTGTGAAATTGTGGGACATATCATAGTCTCATGTGTTATGACGTATTCGGAAAACGAAAAAAAAAAAATCCTATGCATGGTTTCGCGGCGATATGAATTCATAAAATTTTCTCAGACTTGAAGTCGCGTCAGCTGGTTAAAATCTGAATTCCCTCGACCATCGTGCTAAAGTCGTCTCAGATGCTGAAAGTCTGCCACTAGAACTCAACCACCTCCGAAAAGTCTTTCGGGAAAGCGGGTACAACCACGACAGGTGTCACAGGCTATATCTGGTGTGACACGCAAGAGACACACCAACACATAAGAGAACACCACCGAAGAAGAAAGCAAGAAACTTGTGTTTTTGCCTTTCTGTGGTACAGTGTCGGGAAAGATTAGCCGGCTCCTGAAGAGATATAACATTTCATCGGTGATCAGGCCCCCAGCAAAAATTCGACAGCTCATGAGGCCTGTGAAGGACGATCCGGGGCTTAGAACGCCTGGAGTGTACAAGATACCATGTCAGTGTGGCTGTTACTACGTCGGCCAAACAGTACGCACTGTGGAGCAACGCCGGACGGAACACGAGAGGTGCTTACGCCTGCGCTATCCAGAATAATCAGCCGTGGCAGAACACGCCTTAGAAAATGGACACCGAATTCTATTCGACGAAAAACATGTCGTTATGAGGACGAAGGGATTTTGGGATAGAGTCATAAAAGAGGCTATTGAAATAAAAACCTCTGAATACACTATCAACAAAGACGGCGGTTTGCAGCTCAGCACAGCCTGGTACCCGGCCATCGCGAGGTTAAAATGGGCGCGACGGACGCGGGATGAAAACATTACCGTATATGGCGAGGAAGAGAGCACTAGTGACGTCACAGCCGGCAGTGCGGCTATATAACAACGCGGCCACGGCGACACAGCAGTCATTCTTACCACTTGACAATGACTGAGACGAGGTCGGTCGAAAGCTCGTGTGATTTTAACCACCTGACACGGCTGGAAGCCCGAGAAAATTTTATTAGAGCATACTGTGTATTGGACCAGATTTGTCCCTGGGCTCAACACTTTCTTACAGATAGAACTCAACACCTCGCACTTAAACGGTACAAAATCGACAGATGTAGGTATATAGGTACCCTAAGGAAGTGTGACAGGACTTTTAGTGTTTACAATGTATATAAAAGATTTAGTAGGATGTGTCGGAAGTTCTTCAAGGCTGCAGATAACGCGATTGTCTATAAGAAGGTAGGAACGTCACAAGACTGTAATGATTTGCAGAATGACCTACAGAGGATTGATGCATGGTGCAAGAACTGGCAGTTGATCCTGAACGTAAGTAGGCATATGTAAGAAAAAAAATCTACCACTGTACAAGTACATTGTTGATGACAAATTGCTGGAAACGATTACTACCATAAAATTTCTAGAAGTATCTACTGGGAGCGACCTTAAGTGCTATTACCACGTAAAACTAATAGTAGGAAAATCAGTTGTTGTTGTTGTTGTTGTTGTTGTGGTCTTCAGTCCTGAGACTGGTTTGATGCAGCTCTCCATGCTACTCCATCCTGTGAGAGCTTCTTCATCTCCCAGTACCTACTGCAACCTACATCCTTCTGAATCTGCTTGGTGTATTCATCTCTTGGTCTCCCTCTACGTTATAGCCAGTTATCAGAGTGAAAATCATTGGAAGACTCTTAAGAAAATGTAATTCATCCATTAAAGATGTGACTTACAAGGCACTTGTTCGATAGATTCTTGAGTATCGTTCATCAATATGCGTATTACCTATTCGTACCTTTGTTTTACTATTTAATTACATTGAGCTATGATTTATTGATTTAGTCACCTGTAGAACAATATACCTGGTATGGATATCGTCAATATTTCGCACAATACTTCTTATATTTAGTCGTAAAACTTTCAGAAATACTAATGCTCAGGTTCACTAATGATTTGTCCTTTTAACCAGATGCTGCCATATTTTGTAAAGTCATTTCTTTTCAGATCAGCTATACTGAGAAAGAAAGCATTTGACGTCAACTGCCACATAACAAGCAGCTTGTTGTTGTTGTGATTTTCAGTCCGAAGACCGGTTTGATGCAGCTCTCAATGTTAGTCCATTCTGAGCAAGCCTCTTTATCTCCAAATAACTACTGCAGTTTACATCCTTCTGAATCTGCTTAGTGTATTTAACTGTTAGCCTCCCTCTACGATTTTTACCTTCCACGCTTCCCTCCAGTACTAAATTGGTGATCCCTTGACGTCTCATAAAATGTCCTATCAACCGATCCTTTCTCTTAGTTAATTTATGCTACAAATTTCTTGTCTCCCCAGTTCTATTCAGTACCTCCTCATTAGTTACATGATCAAACAATCTAATCTTCGGCATTATTCTTGAGTACCACATTTCAAAAGCTTCTATTCTCATCTTGTCTAAACTTGTCTGTTTATCGTCCATTTTTCACTTCTGTACATGGCTACGCTCCAGACAAATACGTTCAGAAAAGACTTCCTAACACTTAAATATACGACGGTTATACAGAAACTAAGATTACGACGCATCTAGCTTTAGCATGGAATGTCAGTGGGGGAAGTTGGTACCACTGCTGTGTAGTGGGAAACCAGCGGATGGAATGAGCATTCCCAGCAATCAGTATTTCTTCGCTTAGTGCTGTTGTGACTGTTAGAAATGAGCGTTCTCATTCTAGCTCCCGTCAAGTGCGAAGTGCATGCTGTAACTCGCTACCTAAATGCTAAGGGCATGAACGCCGCTGCGATTCATCGCGAAATTGTTTCAGTTCATGGAGAGGATGTATTGTCAAGGCGGCAGTGACGAAATGGGTATGGAATTTCAATTTTGGAAGGACTAAAATTCACGATGAAGATAAAAGCGGAAGGCCGTCTGTTACGACTCATGATGTGGTGCAGAAAATTGAAGAACATTTCTCTGATCACCGTTCGACAGTTGACGACCTGCAGGCAGTTTGTCCAAACATTTGACGAACTGTTGTTTATGAAATCGTGACTGAGCGACTAAATTATCGCAAGTTGTGTGCGCAATGGGTGCCCAAGATGATACCGAAGCACGAAAAATCGACAGGGTCATCGTCGCTCGCTAATTTCTTGGCCGTTTAGAGATAGAAGGCGAGGCTTTTCTCAACTCTATAGCGGCAGGAGATGAAACTTGGGCTTATAACCTTACTTCAGAGAGCAAATTGCAATCAGTTCAGTGGCGCCACACTCATTCTCCTTCAGCCAAAAAATTCAAAACTCGGCAAACTGCGAGGAAAATCATGGTATCAGTGTTTTGGGGCAGAAAAGGGGTTCTGCTCGTTGATTTTTTGGAAAGAGGTGAAACAATAAATGCTGCAAGATATTGTGAGAACATGAAGAAACTTCGCAGAGTCAGTTGCGGGAATCTGTCTCCTTCAAGACAGCGCGCGTCTGCACACCACTCGTGCAACACAAGAGTTGTTGACTTCGTCTGGTTGGGATGTTTTAAGCCACTCCTCTCACAGCCCCGATCTCGCACCTAGTGACTATCATCTCTTCACTAAATTGAAGACACACCTACGTGGAAAGCAACATTTGTCAATGCCGTACACAAATTGTTTCCACACTGCAGCGAGCATGTCTTGAGTTACAGCTTCCACAGCTGCTGTTATGTGATGGCTCAGCTCATTCATTGTTGTTGGTAAAGGAGGCACATAAATATTGTCTTTTATGAAATCCCACAAGAAATGTTCACACACAGTCCGGTCCGGTGACCTTGGAGGTCAGTAATGTAAGACTGAATCATTTGGTCCACTGAGGCCGATCCATTGTTCAGTAATCCTTTGATTTAAAAATTCCCGCACTTCCAGATAACAATGTGGCGGTGCCCCATCCTGTTGGTGAATGAAGTCGTTCGAATGAATCTCCAACTGTGGTAAAAGACAGTTGTCAAGCATATCGAGATACGTGCTTCCTGTAACAGTGTTCTCGGCAAAGAAAAATGGACCAGACACGTTTTTTGTGAAACTGCACAAAACACATGAAATTTTGGAGAGTCCCTCTCATGTCGTACAACTTCATGTGGTTGTTCAGTACCTCATATTCTCAAATAATAACGGTTCACCTTTCAATTAAAATGGAATGTTGCCTCGTCACTAAACACTAAGCGTGGAAGAAAACTGCCATCCTCCATATTGCCAAGAACGAAATTATAGAATTCCACATGCTGTTTGTCATCTTCACAAAGAGCTTGCAGTAGCTAAATTTTGTATGTTTTCATGTGTAAACGTCGATGCAACACACATCGGGGGGGAATGTCGAGCTGCACGACGAACGGATTTCTGCGGACTCCTTGTGAAAGTACGGCGGATGAGTTCGATGTCTGTCAGTTACTCGGGAACGGTCCGGCGACTTGTTCTTACACAAACAACCTGTTTCTCGGAATTGTTTATGCCATCGTTTAATGCTCTGTGCTGCAGGAGGCTCCATACAATAGCTAGTACGAAAGTCAGGCTGAACAGTTATTACTGACTGGCACTGCGCAAAACGTAGAAGAAAAAACGCTTACTGTTGTCCGAACACCATTTTTACTAGAGCTGAAGTGGGCGCACACTGCTGCTACCTAGCGGGAACCATGTAGAACTCGAGAGATTGCTCTTTCTAACAGTACGCTATTCACACACACACATAGTTGCGATTTTTTAAAAATCGGATCATTCTTTTTGATACATCCTGTACATTGGCTCGGCTAGGAGTCGCTCAGTTTGGCTTGTGTGAAATGGATATTACGTGTATATTACGTGGATGGCCTGTTGGGAGACGGGGGCACTTCGTCGCCGACGTCCTGTAAATTTCGCTATTCAGAAGTTTAAAGGTGATGTAGAAAACAGCCAAAGCTGCGAAATTCAGTTCTTTTTATTTGATGACCGGTTTCGGATCTCAGAATCCATTCTCAAGTCATACAAACGGAAAAAAGTGTACTCCGCGATAGCACGCAAACCATGTAGTACTGTACATACTTGTGTATAAGTCAAATTTTTCAATGACCATTGGCAGAACAGACATACATGCATTTTTATGCCAGTGGTCACTGAAAACCTGACTTCGATGCAGTGTGTACAATATTAAAATAGCTTGCATGCTATCACGGAATATACAACTTCTTTCTGTTTGAATGATTTGAGAACGAGTTCTGATACTAGATAACCGGCCATCAATTAAATAAAAAGAACTGAATTTCGCAACTTTGGCTGTTTTCTTCAGCAAACTGGTTAAATTGCTTTCCTGTTATTAACGCAGCACGCTCGAAATCCAAAAATTTAAGTTTTATTGTGTTCTTTACTTGCACAAATGTTTTCTATTCATTACTGACTAGTTGCTATAACTTCCATGTTAACTTACGTTGCCTTTTGAATGACCATAGTTGGTCTTTTTCTAAGCCCATCTTTGATTATCGGTAGCCATCGTAATTGCCAATGTTCTGAGTAATGTTTCATTTGGATGGCCCTATTTTGATTATACTGTGTCTCTTAAAACGCCCGGTGGTTAGTGTGTGAAATCGATTTTCTTTGGAAGGTTTTACCTGGATTCATAACGTGTGTTCTGTAATTGTTTTAAAAACGCAGATATAAGTGACACCACAGATCTAACATTATTAGGAAATGTTCACTGTGGCATTGACAAATTGGTTAATGCGAGAATTTAATAGCATAGATCCTTGTATAAGTCGTTCTACTCTGGCATATTCTTTTAATGGCTATGTTTTGAGGTCACTATAAGCAATGTGTTGTATTTGTTACGGTGTAAGTCAAGCGCCGGCACGCCAGTCGGGAACGATAGAGAAGAGAAGGCTGTGAGAAGTCGTCAGCCAATCGCATGCTAACCGGACCTCCCTCCAGGACGACAACGCGATAGCAGCGGCCTCTATGTGGAGAGGACATAAGCGCCGCGACCGACTGGCGATGGCCCGTTCAATAGCAGCTTCAAGATTAGCGACTTTGATAGCAGGGTCAACGCCAATTACTTTACTTGCACACTCTAAGTAGCATAGACTTGAGACTGTATACACTGAAGAAGATTATTTTGTATACCGCCCTTTGTTTGCGACACATCTGTGTAAATGCCAAAGCTAAGTATTGTAGGAGGGTGGTTTGAAAAGTTCTCGGAATCATCACGAGAGGTCAGCAATAGCGCAACGAGTTGTTCACGTGATATTCATTGGACTGTTGTCTGTAAACACGTGCCACGTCAGTGCTCTTAGAAGAGCGCTGTGGCAGTGACGTGGCTTGTTGTTGCTCCCGCATAGTGATTTGCGAAGACGGAAAAGATCGAGATTCTTTCTTTCTTTGTCAGGGCCTTGTCCCGCAGCTACGCAGAGTCGGCCAGGGTTAATCGGATGTGGCATGTTAAGGTTAAGGGGTAACCGGATGCCCTTCCTGCCACCACCCCATACCCCCCGCCCTCCCCCCCCCCCCCCCCCCCCCTGCGAAGGAATTAGTGTACCCCAACTGTCTGTGTCTAATGTAAGCCATGGAAGAGTGCGAATGTGTTGCAAATGTCAGCGAGTCGTGACACTGAGGCGGTACGTGGGGACCAGCCCGGTATTCACCTAGGGGATGTGGAAAACCGCCTAAAAACCACATCCAGGCTTGCCAGCACGCCGGCCCTTCGTCGTTATTCCGCCAGGCGAATTCGATCCGCGGCCGGCGCGCCTACCCGAGTCCAGGAAGCAGCGCGTTAGCGCTCTCGGCTACCCTGGCGGGTCATGGAAAAGATCGAGATTCGAACAGTGATTAAGTACTTCGTAAAGAAAGATATGAAAGCAAAGGACATCCATGCTCCTTCCTATTCAACTGTTGCCAAGTGGACAAACGAATTTAAATTTGGTCGGGAGAGCTTAGATGATGATCCGCGCAGTGGTCGGGCAAGATGTGCCACTCCTGAAAACATTGCAAAAATGCACAAAATGGTCATGGAGGATCGCCGATTAAAATGGTCATGGAGGATCGCCGATTAAAATGGTCATGGAGGATCGCCGACTGAAAGTTTGTGAAATTGCTCACACTTTCCAGGTGTCATCTAAAAGGGTAAATCACATTTCAACTGAAGAATTATAAATGAAAAAATTATATGCATGATGGGTGCCGCAACTCTTGATGCTGGATCAAAAACGCGTGAGAATGGATATATCAGATCAATGTTTGGCCCGCTTTAGGAGAAACGAACTCGATTGTTTGCGCCGGTTTGTGACCACAGATGAAACTTGGGTGGACTACTATACCCCATAAACAAAACAACAGTCAGTGAAGTGGAAACATGCTGATTCTCCACCACCAAAGAAAGCAAAGACAATTCCTTCGGCAGGAAAGGTCATGGCATCAGTGTTCTGGGATGCGAAGGGGCTTCTGTTTGTAGATTATCTCCCCACTGAGCAAACAATTATTGGAGCATACTATGCTAACCTCCTGGACAAATTGCAACAAAAAATACGCGAAAAAAGGCCCGGTTTAGCAAGGAAGAAGGTCATCTTCCATCAAAACAATGCAAACCCGCACACATGTGCCGTCGCCATGGCAAAATTACACGAACTAAGGCATGAGTTGTTGCTACACCCGCCTTATTCGCCTAATGTGGCTCCATCAGACTTCCATCTCTTCCCAAAACTTAAAATTTTTCTTGGTGAACGAAGATTCACTTCAAACGAAGAACTGAATTGATAGCTGGAGTTGACAACTATTTTGTAGGCCTGGAGGAAACTCATTTCCGAGATGGGATCAAGGCACTGGAACATCGTTGGACCAAGTGCATTGATCTACAAGGAGACCACATTGAAAAATAAAAGAAGTTTTAGTGATGGAAGTACTTTTTTTCTATTCCGTTCCGAGAACTTTTCAAACCACCCTGGTATCTTTTCTTATCTATATGTATAAAAGAAAGTCGTGTTAGTTACACTATTTATAACTCAAGAAAGGCTGGACCGATTTGGCTGAAAACTGGTGGAGAGGTAGCTTAGATCCAGGAGACGGACATAGGATACTTTTTATCCTGTTCGACCGCTATAAAACGTGGTATAACAAAAACGCATCTGGCATGGAATAACAAAACGCAAATGTCAGCTAAACGTCACTATAAAACGTGGTATAACAAAAACGCATCTGACATGGAATAACAAAACGCAAATGATAGCTAAACGTCTATGGGTAAGTATCAGTATATATCATTAATTAAAAATTTAAAGAAATAATTTGTATTTTCTTTGAATCATCATTAACAATGCCGCCACCAAGACGATCGAATATTTCTCGACAAAGCCGTAATGCAAGAAGGATACAAAACATTGCGAATGAAAGGAGTGCCAGTACTTCCAAGATCAACGGCTGCAGACGAAATAAATGCTTGCCTCAAATCATCGGATCTATGACGCTATGTGAAGAAACTTCAACTGACAACAAACATGAGAGTTGCATTGCTTAATAATACATCTGCTGAAGATTTCTCTGAGCAGTTGCTGACTGTCGGTAATGGTCGAGTACCTGTCGAAGAATCGAGCGGATTGATTTCATTTCCTCATAATTTCTGTAACTTTGTCTCGTAGAAAGACGAACTTATCAACAAAGTATTCCCAAACATCATTACTAACTACAAAAGTAATGAATGGTTAAGTGAGCGAGCAATTTTAGCGGCTAAGAATAAAGATGTAGATGATCTAAACTACAGAATGAGATCATTGGTAAAATGCATTAATTGAAATCTATTGACTGTGTAACAAATGAAGATGAAGCCACCAGCTATCCAACTTAATTTTTAAACTTCTTGGATGTGCCTGGCTTACCACGGCACAATTTACGCCTAAAAGTTGGCTCCATAGTAATCATGCTTAGAAACATAAACCAACCAAAACTGTGCAACGGTACGCGTTTGGTGGTAAGTAAATTGATGAACAATGTTATTTACGCGACGATGCTCAAAGGAAAATTCGAAGGTGAGGAAGTTCTCATTCCGAGGATCCCAATGATCCCAACCGATATGCCGTTTGAGTTTAAAAGTCTTCAATTTTCGATCCGTCTTGCATTCGCCATGACCATTAACAAATCACAAGGCCAATCCTTGAAAGTTTGTGGTTTAAATCTGGAATATCCATGTTTTGTCACATAGTCAGCTATATGTGGCATGTCCACGGGTCGGAAGACAATCTGCGTTGTTTGTTCTTGCCCCTGATAATAAAACAAAAAAATGTCGTGTATCACAAGGAGGTGCTTAATTGAAGAGTGGAAGCTATGCACCAAAAAAACATAAAGAATAAAGAATCATTAAAATACTTAATTTTTTATTTCTATTTCCTAATAAAAAATTGAACTTAACCTCCAAAGTCTGATTATTTATTGGCTTTAAGGCGGAACAGAGTTCGCCGGGTCAGCTAGTATTTGCAATAAAACTCATTAATACAACTTGTTTGATTGTTTGCCTATCGAACCGAGTATGCAGGCTTCCTAGACACTACAGTGTTGTACGGTTCACTGGGAAAGGGGGCGGGGAGGAGGAAGCTGCTTCTTGATTTTGACTTATTACTTACGATTTTATGAGATTAAGGTAAAAGTTTGCTGCGCACCTCTCAACCCAGCACCAACATTCCTAACTACCACCATAGCATCAGAATTTTCAATAGATGCAACTAGTGTTCCACTTACAAATGTTGAAAGAGTTCATAATAGTTCAGCTGCCGATATTTTGCGATATGATCTAAACGAACATTTTGTACTTCAGGACCGGCCACGGTGTAGCAAACCGCAAGCAAGGCAGGTGTGCGGCCAGAGGTTCGGCGTTGTCTCGGCTTTGCTCGGTCCTCCTCCGAAGCACACGCCAGAGGTTCGGTGTGTCTCGACTTTGCTCGGTCCTCCTCCGAAGTATCCGGTGTGGCGCGACACTCCATGTAGGACACTTCATTTAGCACTGCGGTGTGGCAGTTTTCGGTCGGAACAACTCTCTTCAGTTCAGCAGAATCGTGGTGTCAGAGTTGCTTACCATTCGGTGTTTGTTCGTCACACGACGGTCGTTCAAAGGTCCATTGGCTGTTTTCTCAAAAACAGGCAGTCTGCCGATCTATCATCACAAGCCTTTAAAAATGAATGGGAGTGACAGACGAGAGGGATGGGAACTCTCAGTATCTATTATGCAGCCGCATGGGTACCGCAAATTTGCTATGAAATGACATTACAACACCATGTAGAAACAATTTAAAGATTTTGTTGACAATGAAAGACCAAAAAATTACAACGAACTACATACGTGATACACTGTTCAGTATAAGGAGCACTTTTCGCTTAATTTGAAAGCACAGAAAACATGAAGAAATCGACGGTACGAATAGTGAAATTTCTGAACTCACACGCATCATTCCGCTGTCAGCTGCAACAGTTTCTGATGGAACTGAATGAAGAGTTCAAAATGGCTCTGAGCACTATGGGACTTAACATCTGTGGTCATGAGTCCCCTAGAACTTAGAACTACTTAAACCTAACTAACCTAAGGACAGCACACACATCCATGCCCGAGGCAGTATTCGAACCTGCGGTCGTAGCAGTCGCGCGGTTCCGGACTGAGCGCCTGAACCGCTAGACCACCGCGGCCGGCGAATGAAGAGTATGGAGACTTTATTTATTAGGGCAAAGTATGTTATTAAGTCAAGGGGCATCCCTGGTACGATTTTCGATTTAAAACTCGCTATTTCTGGATCTATGAAGGAAAAACAGCGGCAGGAACGAAAATTACAACACGGAATGGACGGCAGACTTCTAATTTTAAATGGACTTGATTGCACACTGCCTCAACAAGACACTGCAAAGTGAGAAATAACTTATTTCCGATTTGACGGAGATGCATTTAAAAAGAATATCATATTGCAAAAAGGACAATTTTCGACAAACACAGCTGAGGTCACTAACCTCACTGGCATCAAAGAAACTGTGAAGAGTGGAGATTTCATTGTGGCCTGCTTTCCGGAAGGGGAGAAGGTGGCTTAGTTAGTTGATTTGGAGGAAGAGACCAAACACCGACGTCATCGGTGCTATCCCATTAGGTAAGGATGGGGAAGGAAGTGGCCCGTGCCCTTTCAAAGGAACCATCCCGGCATTTGCCTGAAGCGATTTAGGGAAATCACGAAAAACCTCAATCAGCATGGCCGGACGCGAGCTGTTTTCGAGGCCGCTTGCTGTTCCAGTTTGAAAGTGCCCCTGTGCGTGTGCAGATGTAACTGACTACTCTGCAATGTAATTCCCGTTTTAAACACAAATCCTTTTACGTCAAATCTCCAAGGACGTCTACTTTGTTTTCCTCACGTAGTGTCCAAGACTCCATAATGTAGTTGCAAAGTATTACAGTATTCCGGTCAACATATGTATGTGAAAGACTTTTTCCAGTAGTTAACAAAATAAGACAAGATCATGTGGCAACACGAGTGCGAAAATCTGTGAAATTTTCTGCGTCTGTCGGTATGCTAACAGTTTCTACCAGATAAAAATTATATTATATCTTCAGCGCGCCAAATGTAATTAAATAGTACTGGAAATTTGTTTCGTTTATGATCGGTATTACTGAGAAATATGAAATCAAGTCATATGCAGTGCGACTACATTGTCATCTAAATACGGCGCATTTGCAGTTTTCTCCTCTTCCCCTTCCTCCCACTCTGCCGTAAAGACGGGGAGGAGGGCTGAGCGCGATGGCACGTGAGCAAGGGCATGGCTTGCAAGCCAAATTGCTGAGCCCCCTCCACATGAAAAAATTATCAATTCCACTGCTTTCCAGAATCCTTGAGATGTATTTAGATGTATTTCCAGGGGAGAAGGTTGCTTAGTTGGTTGATTTGGGGGAAGAGACCAAACAGCGAGGTCTTCGGTCCCATCCCATTAGGGAAGGATGGAGAAGGAAGTCGGCCGTGCCCTTTCAAAGGAACCATCCCGCCATTTGCCTGAAGTGACTTAGGGAAATCACGAAGAACCGAAATCAGGATGGCCGGACGCGGGTTTGAACCTTTGGGAATCCTTGAGCTGTATCGGAGACTTGATCGACATTTCGAAAGAAGAAGATTTGAAAGTCAAATATGTTAAAAATAAACCTCATGTGATGGATTTAAAAGACGAGGATGAAAGCGAAAGTGTAAAATCCAATACACTGAAACTAAAACCAGTTCGAGCTACCAAGAGCTGTTGTGTTACAGATGTGGCAAGCTAGGACATTTCAAGAGGGACTGTCGCCAGTCACGTACAAGCAGAGAGTCATGGACACGTGGCACACACCACTGAAGAGGTGGTCGCAGCAGTTGTCACCATGGGCAAAGCGATCAGCACAGTGGAGACAACAACAATTGGCCACGTGGTCGGAATAAATATTATGGTTCGAGAGGCAGTCGGTACCCGGAACGCCGAGAATGTCAACAGAACAGAATCTGCATGATAAGTTCGTAACGAAGATACAACCTATAGTGATGTGTAATTTGATAATGGTTGCACAGATCATTTTGTTAATAATGAAAATGATGTTTCTGAGTGCATAACGTTAAAAGAGTCTGTGAATGAAAAAGAAATGCAGATGGTAAAGATTTGCAAGCTTCGAAAATAGAAAATATAATTAGTTATTTTACACTTTATGATGGCACAATTCCAGTCGAAATGAAAAATGTCTGTTATGTGAAAGGCATGGACAGAAATTTGATTAGCTCTGCTAAAGTAACAGAAAACAATAAAATTACACCTATAGGCAATATGTCAAAGGTTTTTGATAAAGACAATAACTTACTTACCTGTGATCGCTTTTGAAAGAAGATAGACTGTATAAAATGACAAGCCAAATTTTCAAGATATAGATTAATGTAAATTGAGTCAGCAAGAAGGGTAGCATGTCAGTAAAGGGGAAATGGCAGCATACACTTCGACATGTAAATTTTAACGACTGGAATATGTTGTGTAAACATCAGTTAGCAGATGGACTGGCAACACATTTAGAATCAGAATTTATGAAGTGTAATCTTTGTATTGAAAAAAATACGCACAATTTACCTTCTGAGAACAATAGAAGCACAGCAAAAGAAAGATTAGAGGTTGTATTGTATTGTATGGAACTGGGGACCTAGAAACGACGGAGAGGCATTGTGCCCGCCTAGCCCTCAGTGGTACACAACCCCACAACAGTCTACAACAGTCCTCTCACCCCACTGCCGCCCCGCACCGAATCTAGGGTTATTGTGTGGTTCGGCCCGCAGTGGATCCCCCCGGGAACGTCTCACACCAGACGAGTGCAACCCCAGTATTTGCGTGGTAAATTATGGTGTGCGCGTACGTGGAGAAAGTGTTTGCGCCGCAATCGCCGACGTAGTGTAAGTGAGGCGTAATAAGGGGAACCAGCACGCATTCGCCGAGGCAGTTGGACAACCGCCTCACAAACCATCCACAGACTGGCCGGCACACCGGACGTCGACACTAATCCTCCGGGCGGATTCGTGCCGGGGACCGGCACGCCTTCCCGCCCGGAAAGCAGTGCGTTAGACTGCACGGATAACTGGGCGAGCTTTTTTAACACTACAGCCAGTCCCCGAGAGGGGAACATCTCCAACCGGCCAGGAATCGAACCCGGGCCCGCTGGCATGGGAGGCGAGCACGTTACCACCCAGCTAAGAAGGCAGACAAGATTATAGGTTACTCATACTGCCCTGACCAACGACCAGCTTGCATGGGGAAACACATTTTCAAATTTTTGTTGATGATTACAGTAAAACAGCCAAAGTCTACACCAATGTTCGTCAAACTTCTTTGCTCAAGAGCCAATACTGGCATTTTAGGGCGACACCTCAAGCTACATACATACCAATGTTATTATTAATTGCTAACCTAAATAAATTAGTATCTTATGGCTTTCCAATAGACTAGTTACAGTAAGGGTGCTATAAGTTGGCTCCGATCCCCACTACCGATCGGTAAAATTTGGCGCCATTCAGAACACTTGGTGTCGACTGTTTTCAGTTTCAGATTGGTGCCTCCCTCAGCAACCCAAAAATTGTGACACTATAATTGCCCGACGAAGCGATATTGTGTTATCTGCGTGAGCAGATGATTAACTGATCAATAACAGTAACAGAGCTTGCAGATGACGCTGTTTTGCAGATGACGCTGCCGTTTATCGACTGATAAAGTCAGCAGAAGATCAAAACAAACTGCAAAACGATTTAGAAAAGATTTCTAATGGTGCGAAAAGTGGCAATTGACCCTAAATAACGAAAAGTGCAAGGTCATATATACAGAGATATTGCAATTACGAACAACTTAAATTGGAAGGAACACATAGAAAATATTGTGGGGAAGGCTAACCAAAGACTGCGTTTTATTGGCAGGACACTTAGAAAATGTAACAGACCTACTAAGGAGACTGTCTACACTACGCCTGTCCGTCCTCTTTTAAAATAGTGCTGCACGGTGTGTGATCCTTACCAGATAGGACTGACGGAGTACATCGAAAAAGTTCAAAGAAAGGCAGCACGTTTTGTATTATCGCGAAATATGGGAGAAAGTGTCACAGAAATGATACAGGATTTGGGCTGGACTTCAGTAAAAGAAAGGCGTTTATCGTTGCGACGGAATCTTCTCAATCACCAACTTTCTCCTCCGAATGCGAAAATATTTTGTTGACACCGACCTACATAGGGAGGAACGATCACCAAGATAAAATAAGGGAAACCAGAGCTCGTACGGAAAGACATAGGTGTTCATTCTTTCCGTGCGCTATACGAGATTGGAGTAACAGAGAATTGTGAAGGTGGTTCGATGAACCCTCTGCCAAGCACTTAAATGTGATTTGCAGAGTATCCATGTAGATGCACATGAATAATACAAACGTTACTAACAGTCTACATCTTTATTCCTTATGTCTATATATTTGCAGCCCTCTGCCGATAGAATTGTAGGGTTAACGTAACTATATCTGTGCGTCGGCAATAGTGACCTGTAATGGAGTTTCGAATTCCAAGAGTTCGTCCACACATGGAGCATCCTCTCCATCAGCACGACAATGCCAGACCATACAATAGCGCTGTGACATCGGCAACAATTCGACACTTTGGGTTCATTGTCTTCAACCTTCTTCTATACAGTCCCGACATGGTCCCATACGAGTTTCATCAGTTTCCAAAACTTAAAGAACACCTTCGAGGACTTCACTTCGTTAGTGATGAAACGATGCAATCAAAAATGAGATTTTGGCTTCATCAATAAAGTCAAATATTGTACAATGGCGTTATTAGCAAACTGGTCTCTCGTTGGGAGAATTGTCTTTGTCGCTAGGGTAACTATTTTGATAAATAACATTTGTTTTATTTAAAAAGATTTAAGTTTTCATATAAAAAGTTCGAAGCCATTACTTTCCAACATGCCTTCGTACATTTTAGTACATTATGCAGTATGAGATATAATCACAAGTTTAGCAGATTTTTGAATGTCATTTTCTTCTACTCATTGCGTTGTATTACAACAGCCTTAATTTAATTTCACACTCTGTACTACAAATATGCACTTCATTTGAAGATTACCGCCTCTTTAACGCACTTGATAAAAATCCATGTTACTTGTCAAAATTTATACCACAGCAGCAGATCGGTACGTGTCGCCCACAGCCTTGAGTAGTCAATAGAAGAAGACAAACAATAAAACATTCCCCCTCTGACATCCCTTAACCCCGCAGTGATCGCACTACTTAGGACTCTGCCGCTGAGGTAAGCGAACAACTTTGCTTTTTCACATGGTCGAATCCACCGATATCAGTTACAAGTAAATACAAGTTAAAATTGTACTGTTCTCTGTAAGTATTTTGATTATTACTGACCAGGAAAACTACACTCTTAACGTTAGGTGACATTTTTGAATTTGATTGTTGCTGGCTACTTGCATATTATTATAAAAATATAGCTGAGAACCGCGGGCTACACAAACAATTTATTTGGGCCGAATGCAGCACGCGGGCCGCAGTTTGACGACCACTGGTCTATACTATCAAAAGTAAAATCAAGTTCATGACTCTTTCGTGTAATACGTTAATGAAACTGGAAATTTAATGGGTAAAACTACTGAGAAACTAAGATGTGATAATGGGAAAGAATATTTGAATTCAGATGCGTTTCAATTAATAAGACAGAAAGGAATCATTTTAAATGGATGCCCTCCCTATGTACATGAAGTAATGATACAAGTGAAAGATACAACAGGTCAGTTACGGATTTGTCAAGATGCCTGTTAGCTGAAGTGATAGTAAATAGTAGATTTTGGCCTCAAGTAGTTTGTGCAGCTGTATGCCTTAAAAACAGAACTTTAGCTAATACTACTGAAAGGAAAACTCCTTATGATATATTGTTTGGGAAGAAACCTAATGGTAAACATTTAAAGTTGTGTGGAAGTAGTGTTTTTGTGTGTGCCAGAACAGCTGAGAAAGTCAAAGTAAGATCGCAAAGCAGACTTGGGAATGTAAATAGGGTGTACTGAGGTTGGATATAGAGTATGATTAACAACAAAATTATCATTGTCAGTCATGTTGTGGAAAACGGCGTCATATTTTTGACATTAAAGTCTTTGATTAAGGGAGTGAATATTTTAATGATCGGTACGTGTCGCCCACAATGAATCAGTAAACCAGCAAATGCAAGAAAGGGATATCGAAGGGTTTCCAAGCTATCATAAACAAAAACACTGACAAGAATTGAGAAGGTCAACTAGAGAACATACAATGCCTGATAGATTTAATGATTATGTATCATGAGTAACTTCAGTTACGTAAACTTCTGTAGTGGTGACAGCGAGAAAATTTTGAGGAGACAATAAACAGTAATAAGTCAGAAATTTTGAAGCTAGCAGTGAATAAGGAAATTGGAAGTTTAAATAAAAATAAAACCTGGAAATTAGTAACTAAAGGTAAAGTGAGTTTCCAAAAGAAAATCACATAATGCTTGTAAAGTAAGATTGGTTGTAAGAGGTTTTCAACAAACAGAAATTATGGATGATATTTATTCGCCACTTGCTATGATGAAAACATTGAAGATTTGGTTGTCATTCTGTTGTCAAAAGGAGGTAGAGACCGCATTTCTTAATGGTAAAGTTTTCTCGGAAATTTATTATGTGAGGCGATCTCCTGGATACAAGGGTGGAATAGTTTGAACGTTATTTAAGGCATTATGTGGCTTGGGGAAAGTCCTAGAATATGGTATGATTGTTTTGATGAGTTTCTGAAAGTCATGGTTTTCAAATAAGTAAATATAATTATTGCCCATGTGTACTGATGACTACAAATTATGTGAGCTATTATAACTTTGTTTGTTGATGATTTGCACATTTGATGTAAAAGTAGAGGGAAAAACGCAGAAATCAAGAGTCTATCCAAGCGATGTCAGATGGAAGACCTAGGTGAAGTAAAGAACTATCTTGGGACAAATATTAACTATAATTATACGAAGAATGTAATTACTGTGAGGCAGGAAAGCCATATCGAATCTCTAGCAAAGAAATATCACACTGAACATTCAAAGTTGTACAGTACTCCAACGGAAGTAAGTTTGACTAGAAGTAACGCAAGATGAAATTCGTGACATTAAGCTCAGGAACTTGATAGGTGTTCTTCCATACATTAATTCAGGAACACGGCCAGATATAAGTTACAGTTTGAACTATCTCAGTAGATTTCAAAACTGTTACAATGATTCTCAATTTAGGTATGCTTTGCGAGTGCTGAAATATTTAAATCAAATAAAAGATTTGAAGTTGACACATGAAAGGGATGAAAATATTGGTTTGTTAGATTGTTTTGTAGATCCAAACCGGACAGGCGATTCTGCATATCGTAAGTTCACAGCAGGCTATGTAATTAGATTATTTGGAAATCTAAAAAGCAAGGAAACGGATAGCAGTGTCAGAAACTGTCACTGTGATTAAGTGAATTTTGGATATTTTTATCATTAAAAGGGTAGTTGCTACTCACCATATAGCGGAGATGCTGAGTCGCAGATAGGCACAACAAAAAGGCTCCCACAATTAAAGCTTTCGGCCATTAATGCCTTTGTCAACAACAGACCACACACACACACACACACACACACACACACACACACATATATATATATATATATATATATATATATATATATGCACACTCACGCAAACATATCTCGCACACAGCTGCAGTCTCAGCAACACAAATGAATGGTTTTGCAACGATATTTTAAAACTCCCCCTGTTTGAAATTTATATAAGCAGTGAAACCCGACGTCACAAAAATTTATTCATGAGAAAATTTGTTTCAAAGGTAGCGCTTCATCAATGCAAAGAATTTAAAAATACGTTGGTTTCAGACCTGTTAAGAAGAGTGTTTTTAATTGAAAGCAGTGACATACGTTCAGCACGAAAGACGTCCCATATGTCCCATATGTACGATATGAGAGTAGGAAGTAGTTTAATAGCGGATCGCCTTGACGAAACATGAGTGAATCAGAATCATTCCGTGAATACCTGCTGGAAAAAGACGGCCTAACGGTGTGCGGGACCGTAGCCCAGCTTCATGGAGACGGTTGCGAATGGTCCTCGCCGATACCCCAGGAGCAACAGTGTCCCTAATTTGCTGGGAAGTGGCGGTGCGGTCCCCTACGGCACTGCGTAGGATCCTACGGTCTTGGCGTGCATCCGTGCGTCGCTGCGGTCCGGTCCCAGGTCGACGGGCACGTGCACCTTCCGCCGACCACTGGCGACAACATCGATGTACTGTGGAGACCTCACGCCCCACGTGTTGGCAATTCGGCGGTACGTCCACCCGGCCTCCCGCATGCCCACTATACGCCCTCGCTCAAAGTCCGTCAACTGCACATACGGTTCACGTCCACGATGTCGCGGCATGCTACCAGTGTTAAAGACTGCGATTGAGCTCCGTATGCCACGGCAAACTGGCTGACACTGACGGCGGCGGTGCACAAATGCTGCGCAGCTAGCGCCATTCGACGGCCAACACCGCGGTTCCTGGTGTGTCCGCTGTGCCGTGCGTGTGATCATTGCTTGTACAGCCCTCTCGCAGTGTCCGGAGCAAGTATGGTGGGTCTGACACACCGGTGTCAATGTGTTCTTTTTTCCATTTCCAGGAGTGTATTTAGGTGTAAGAAAAACGGCAGTGACTACCATTCGGAAATGAACGCGTCAGTTTCAGGCAATGGTTCTCTGACAATTCTTGCCATACCTTGCTTTGAAGTAGGTCGTTGTAATTACCACGTCAGTTATCGTTTCTCTGTTGCGGAGAAAACACCAGGAAAGCGGATATTGTGCTCGGGCTTAAAAATCAAAATATCCCGACAGTACAAGCCGGACTCGTGCCGACTTTCTGCAGCTCGTTAATTTATACAATTCACGCGACAGAAAGTACAAAAATAACTTTCTTGTATGTGAATGTGGTCACATTGTTTTTCGTTTACCCACAGTGACTGTCACTATGATCCGATAGAATTAATTTCGACAGATGTTAAAGACACTGAATCACTTCTCCGTGAAATAACAGACAACATACCCCGTTCAAAGTGCGCACACGGTGTGCGGCACGCTGGAAAGCTACAGAAAGGAGACCATCATAGAGAGGTGAAGATGGATGTAAACTTCGATCCCATCGTTCTAAATTTACAACAATATGATCCGGGCACGGACTCAGATGGTAGTGACGATGGTACTACGATGTAGACTTCGGAACAAAGTGAAGTAAAAGTATTTCTTGGTTTTAAAGACTCTTGGGTTAAAAAATGTGTTCGTCAACATATCAGTTGGGTACATAGTATACCAGAACTTCCTAGACTTTATTTATTAGGGATATGTATCGTATGAAGTATGCATAATATAACTTCCTATATTCCTCGCATAGTAAGTCTGGGGGCTATCTCAGTGAGTGGTAACTGAAGAAAACTTCTCAAGCCAAGATCGCTAGAAAAGCATTTTATTGGATGATGACAGCATAGCTCTGTCGAAACTGGTTATCGAATAAAATGTTTTTATAGCGATCTTAGCTTGTGAAATTTTCTTCGGTTGCCACATAATGTCCAAAATATTGTCCAAGAAGAAGTTTATGCTCTAATTACTCGCGAGAAATAGGCCTGATAAATTCGTCAAAAACTCCCAAATTTCGACAAGTACACCCTTGTCATTTTCAAGGAACGAACTGTAAACTGCCTTAAAATGACAGGGCGAGTTATCTGTCGTAATATATCAGTGGTTTTAAAGGTTGTGAGTCAGCGTTTCCTCGAGTTATTCGCAGAATATAGTTAGTTCTTTGTTTGGATGGATAAATACAATCTTTTAGTGTAATGTCGGACGAGTTAGTTTACAGTCATAATGGCCACTGGTAGGGAAAAACATGATATACAATTTTTACAACAGTCTTTTGCACTAGTCTTTGCTAACAGTAATTCTTTTTCACTCGCAGTGATTTACATTTAACAACAGTCAGACCACACATACACGCAGTAAAAACATTTTTTAAAACTGTATATAGTAGAAGAAGTTGTCAAGCAAGTATAATGTATTCAGTTTAAGTTTGAAGTTAATTTTGTTGTGTATTACATTTTTACTTATAACACAGTCCAAATCGCAATGAATGACAATAATTGGAACCATTTTCGGTGACCTTGTCGCTAGACACTCGTCATTCTGTGCAAAATTGTACTCAACGTCTTCACAAAGCTGCGAGAGCTCATCTCGCCTTCCAACGTCACGTGGGCTGTAACCGTCATGTGTGGAGCAGTGGACGAAACGTCGGCAAGACGTGAAGTAAGATTTCTTTCCTATAGATGATTGATCGAAATCGGTTTTAAAATTTATTAGTGCTCCTCGTGGATTTGAACGTATAATACGATGTACCGTAAGCAGATGAACCTGACAGTTGTCCGCAGCAACAGCTCGGCAACGAGGACTTCTGTTCTGCCGCTCTCTGCCGCCACGCACGAGCAGAACTCATCCCCTCCACGATTACCTAACGCTCCACTCACCTCTATGCGCCGAAGCGTCTTCCTACGTGACGCGGGCGCAGAAGCTTCTCGAAGAAATAAGCAAACGTCTCATGTCTACTACAAACAAGATAACGTTAAAACTGTATGCATTCTCTGAACATGTCCCCTTTCTTGTGACAGATACCCCACTGAATGGCCATTACACGTACAAGTCTTCTTATGGAAGTAACTGTAAGATGGAGAGTAGCGGTCACTCCGTTTCATGCATTTAAATGTACGGTGTTTATGAAATAAATCGCACTCACCGATGGTGGGGTTACCATACTACCATACTACTTGTTTTTTGGAGGCCACCCGATTTTGAGACCCTTCCCCAAACACCTACTCAGTTTTGGAATCTTTTGACAAATATTCGTTCTTCAGCATAAGAAAAAATACATTATTTGTTTATCACTTCAATTTATTTAGAATCCTGGCTCTGGTACCAGTCATTCTGGAAACTTATCGCACTTTTAACAGTTGTTTTGTAAATGTATTTCGCTTTGATTTATTCGTTCTCCAGCCGATCTTTGCTGAACTCTCCTTAAAGTTCACAACAACGCGTCGCTTTACTCCTTGTTTTCTCTTCGCTCTTGTGAAGATGCAGTAACAAGAGAAGCTTCATAGTAACGTTTACAATAGACGTTCGTATGCTGGAGGTTGGAACGACTAGTGCATTATGAAATACACAGTATATCTATCGTTATAGGAATCAGGATGCCAAAAGGTAACTTATAAGTGCAAGTTTAAAGTTTATTACAAAACTGAATTTCCTTTTCTGCACTGGAAGGAAACAGATATAGAAGCAGAATACACATAATGTAAGTGAGTAATTTGATATTATAATCGCATTGTTACTCATTTGTCTATTCAGCTATACACTTTATGTTGTTAATATTATAATGTAAAATATACACACATCTGCATATAAATACTGTATTCTCAGTAGTAATTAGCAATTTTTTCCCGCGTTGATGGAGATAACCTCAGTCCTTATTAATTTACACTGTCACTATTACGACTTGTTGTACATAAATTATTGTAAACAAAGTATCCATTCTTTCTAGGAGCTAAACAGTTTGATAGTGCAACAGCACAATAAATAAATAAGTAAAACAGTTTCGTATTGAGATAGAATTTTAAAACTTATTCTTGTCTCAGCTGATTCATATTTTCCCATCTAACATGCAGGGCGAATTGTTGAAAGCGATGTAGTACTATTTTGGCATACCTGCAAATAATGAGGCTATAGAGAGAATATTATAGGATATGGATTCCGCCTTTTTGAAAACACACTGCTTTTTATTTTTACCCAAACATATTTCCGCCCTTCTGTGCCCTCATCAGGGTTTTTTTTGTCCGCCTCGATAGCTGAGTGGAACCGGCACGGTAGCTCAGCGTGTTCGGTCAGAGGGTTAGATGGCGCCCGCAATAAAAAACCTGTTATTCGCTCAACGATGAACTTGAACAAGCATCATCGGACGTCCGCCCCGAACAAATAAAATGAACGAAAACGAACCAAAGGAGATCACAAAAAAGAAAAAAAAAGTGGTAAGCGCAACGGAATGCCATGCTGAGGGGCCCAGGTTCGATTCCCAGCTGGGTCGGAGATTTTCTCCGTTCAGGGACTAGGTGTTGTCTTCATCATCATAATCTCAGCCCATCGACGCGCAAGTCGCCGAAGTGGCGTCAACTAAAAAGACTTGCACCAGGCGACCGGTCTACCTGACGGGAGGCCCTAGCCACACGACATTATTTCAGTGGGTTTGAAAAATTGTAAAAAGTGAATATATTTTAGGTTATAATTTATTTAACATAGTGTGTCCTAAAGAAATTTTTTGTTCATTTTTGCTTCTTACCATGGTTTTACGTTATCTGGTTTTCCAGGACAAATCTATAGTGTCCTGCACTAATAGCTTGTCCTCTGCAAACCAAACGATATAAACGTAAATTTCATGGGCGATTTAACAGCCAACAAGCTAAAACAAAAATTAAAACAAAACAATCCCATACTAACAAGCACAGACAAAGGTAACATCACTGTGATAATGAATGAAAATGAATACACAGATAAAACATTTGTGTTTCTGAAGGACAACAACATCAGCATACTGACCAGTGACCCAACAACAAGATGTCAGAGGAACATCCAACAAATAGTAAAAACAAACATCAAAAATACATTTTCAGAATACCAGATAAAACGAATCATACATAAAATCCAAAGACACCCACTCTAAAATCCCTACCAAAGGTGCACAAAGAACATACCCCACTAAGGCCGGTCATAGACTTCAGAACTACTCCAGGATACCACATAGCCCAATATATACACACATTACTAAGGAACATATACACTTTCGAAAACAACAGAAACCTGGAGAACTCAATGCAACTAGCAGAGAGAATCAAGAACATAGACATACCAGACACAGCAAGCCTCATATCATTGTACTCCAATTCGTGAAACAATCAACATCACCATACAAAGACCAAAACAACAAGGAAACACACCGGTCTCACACATTAATGAAACAGCGACCATACTCAGGACCACGACAGCACAAAATTACTTTAAGTTCAACAAAGAATTTTATTCCCGACATGAAGAGCTGCTAATGGGATCATCAATTACTGGCCTCCTAGCCAACATATTCGTGAACAACCTATAGAACAGGATCTTCACATACATAATAAGACAAAAAAATACAAATTTATATACTGGTACCGTTACGTTGATGACATAATATGCTTAGCTAATGAACCACACACATATATAGAACAGCTAAACAAGGAAATAAACAACTTAAACCCAAAAATTCACTTCATGTTAGAAACTGAAATAGACAACACACTAAATTTCCTGGACCTCACCATATGAAAAACGAACAACACCCATGGCGTCACAATATTCAGGAAACCGACAACCACGAGCACCACCATTCACAATCTGTCGAACTGCCCGGTGGCATGCAAGTAAGCAAGCTTGAGGTTCATACTCAACAGATTGAGCAGAACACCCATAAGCAAACTGAATTACGCACAAAACCTAAACACAATAAAACAGACAGCAGAGGAAAATGGTTACAAGCCCCACGTGGTAGGGAAATTAAACCAACAAACTTGTAAGCAGAAAAGGAACGAAAGCACAATACACACACAAACCTTACACGACACAGAGCAACACAACAGACAAACACCCACAGGTAAATTGAACAAATCAGAAGTACCGGTATATGAACGCACATGCAACACTTGTAAGTCAGTATACATAGGACAAACGTGCAGGAACTTTAAAACAAAAGGAACACCTCAGTGCCATAAAAAGTAACAGCACCCACAGCACATTTTCTGACCACCTAATAGCCCATAATCACTACCCAACTACAATAGAAAGAGATTGAAAAATACTGAAATCCAGCCACAGCCTAAACCACAAACTGACCATAGAAGAGAACTTCCACATACAGAAGGCAAACAGGTTTTAAATAAAGACCCTACACTCTCTAAACGCACATTATTTAACACATTGAAGTAACTTCACAGAAAAGGCAACACAAACAGCTCAAGGACCTTGCACACACACGCACGCACACACACACACACACACACACACACACACATACATACACAGAAACAGAGAAAAAGTAAACGAAATTCAAATTCGGCGCCAAACACTCCCGGGAACAAATGAAAAACGACGGGGTTAGGAAACACAACATTCTGCTCACCGCATCTTGCGAAGTAAAAAGCTGTTTATAAAGGAATAAATTACATTAATATGTGTGTGCAGTGTCCTCCGAATCCAAATGAAGAAGGATCGGTCACAACAAAACGTGAGTAGTAACAAATATGTATGCGAAACATTTTGACAAGCTAAAAACCAGGTTTTTAAAAATCTAGGGATGTGTCAAATCACAGATGAAATTTACATTTACATCGTTTGGTTTTCAGATGACAAGCTATCAGTGCAGGACACTAAAGAGTTGGTCCTGCAAAACCATATAAAGTAAAATCACGGTAAGAAGCGAAAACGAATAAAAAATTTCTTTAGGCCTCACTTTGTTAAATCAATTATAACCTAAAATATTTTCACTTTTTACAATTTTTCAATAAACAAAGAACCCACTGATGATGGCAAAGAGGTGCTGAATATGTTTGGGTAAAAATAAAAAGTGTGTTTGCAAAAAGGCGGAATCGATATCTTATAATTTAACTGCAAATACGGCAAGAAAGGACGAGAGCTGCAGATCCAATAGATGAATGTGCAGAGAGAATATTTTCTGTGCTAAGTGTTCAGTGCATAGATGAGTAGAATAAAGGCACTCTTGAAAATGTAAAGCTATTGTTAACTGTACTGTATACCGTGAAAAATATAGCATGTGTTAATATAACATGTGTTCAGTACTATGACGGAATCATCTGTAAAAATATTTCCCAAAAAGGTGCAAGGAAATCAAAAATATTTGAAGTAATTCACATTATCTGAATCCTCAGTTTTTAACAAAATATGGTAACCCTAGCTGTAGGCATTCATGTATTAATGTAATCGACATGTTTTGGCAATAACAGATATTGCGTAAAGCAGGGTGAAATAAGTTACTTTAGATTAGATGGGCATTACCTAGTGAATAGTTACGGTACGTACGCTAGGCAGCATCAGAATGAGGATGGGGAAGGTCTTTCTGTTAATAAGTTCAAAAATGGTTCAAATGGCTCTGAGCACTATGGGACTTAACATCTGAGGTCATCAGTCCCCTAGAACGTAGAACAACTTAAACCTAACTAACCTAAGGACATCACACACAGCCATGCCCGAGGCAGGATTCGAACCTGCGACCGTAGCGGTCGCGCGATTCCAGACTGAAGCACCTAGAACCGCTCGGCCACAAAGGCCGGCTGTTAATAAGTGTATTTTAATGAATGATAATGTATAACAGACAGCATGTGACTGGGATACACACCGGCTTTATGCACAAAAGGGACCATTAAGTGCCCACTACATCTCGAGGCTATCGAGAAAATGGGTTTGCTAAGCGGCTAACGTTCATTATATTGTTTCAGTAACATTCATGATATCAGTCAGCTCTATGCTCATAATGGCAGATTCCAATAAGTACTTTGTGTGCGATAAAGAGTTTCAGCTAACAAAAGCTTTGTATGCACACATCAGGCCAGTAGCTTTTGTGTGCGATAAAGAGTTTCAGCTAACAATCGCTTTGTATGCACACATCAGGCCAGTAGCTTTTCAAGAAGTAATGTTTCTTATAGAAGTTTTTGCATCCTACCACGCGCAATAATAGAGTGTAAAGCGAAAGAGTTAAATGGTTGTTCGAAAGTTCTCCGTAAAGTGGTCTGAACACTTTGGCTAACTTGTTCTATAGAACTTCTGGAACTACTGTGACTAAACTCTTCTTAGTACTTAAGTATCCTCCAGAACAATTCAGAAAAGAATTGTGATTGATTAGTAACTACATTAAAACATATTAGCTGAAACTAGTGAGCTGAAAATTTCGTGACTTATTTCAGATGTCTAGTTCCACATTAAGCTGCAGCTAATATATAAAATAAACTATGATAATCAGTGACTAGCATCAATAGCAGTCTTACAATTTGGAGATGTGAGTTTTGTCTAGATCTATCAATAAATCCTCATTCAGCTCTGTTTGTCAAAATGTCATATGCAAATGAACCAGATTCTGACAAACTACGTAATGACATGGGCACATGACATTGGCATACCGCTGTTTGTATAACAACGACAAAAAATTTAAGCATAACACTTATTTGTGTTAAGCTGAGGTACTGGACACTCCCTTCTCCCTCCTGAAATCGTATTGGCGGTGAAAGACTACACTGTAGTGTAGCCTGGTTTAGGCTGAAAGATAATTGTTTGTGAGTTGTTGAACCCAACGAATTCGAATGGCAAATAAAGGTTGTAGTAACGGATTTACTTGTGGTGTAGCCTAATAATTACGTTCAAGCCGTATTTAAAAGTAGTTTTCTGTATTTAAGTCATTTTCGGTCATAAAAATTAAAACAATAAGGTAAATGTAGAAAACATATATTAGATAATGAACAAGCCTTCAACGAGCATTTTGATACATACGTAGTAAATAATATGCAAAAAATGAAAAGGGACTGGCTCCAATATGTAACCTTTACCCATATTTGGTCCGTTTTTCCACATTTGATATTGCTGCAACGTATGCCAAAGCAAATTCGTAATTAAATACCACAAACGTCTGAGCTTACATTAGTAAGCAGCGCTTTATATGATGATAAAGACTGAGAAACATTGTCGTCAAGGCATAATATCACTGAGCTAATTTTTGTGGTCATATGACTTGTAGTTATCATATGCACGATCGGGGAAAAAAAAGACAGATAACAGTAAGTCTTTTTTTTCAGTATGAGTTTGAGATGCCGTCAGATCCGCCATCGAAAGAGCTGCCTGTTAGCAGCATGAAACAAGAATTAAAATAACTTAAAAGTTCTGTCGCACAGGAAAAGAAGCAGGTAAGTCAACTGTTACAGCGAAGGAACCAGGTAAGCCAAATGCAGCTCAGCAGATGGCTGCGCGAGCGCCAAATTTTACGCCATTATTTGTGTGAAATTTTATTGTTCAAGCTGTTCTTTTTCTTACATTGTGTTTCTTAGAGTAAGTCTGCAGCTCGTGGTCGTGCGGTAGCGTTCTCGCTTCCCGCGCCCGGGTTCCCGGGTTCGATTACCGGCAGGGTCAGGGATTTTCTCTGCCTCGTGATGACTGGGTGTTGTGTGCTGTCCTTAGGTTAGTTAGGTTTAATTAGTTCTAAGTTCTAGGGGACTGATGACCATAGATGTTAAGTCCCAAAGTGCTCAGAGCCATTTGAACCATGTTTTTCTTAGAGTAAATTGTTATTTGGGTAATAAATCGTTCTATGTTGTTGATATGTCGACATTGGGGAATAAAGCACATGGAATTCCACAAAATGAAGCTAAAAATGAAGAAAAATGGCCGAACTGCTGATGTTGGCAAGAAATTAAGGCTAAGTTCACATGATACGGGGGAGTCTTCCAAATGTTCCTGTATTAAACGCTTTGAATTCACCACTGAACCAGAAAAAGCTGAAATACTAAGTAAATTTAAAAGTCTAGAAACGTGTAACGATCAGAATGCACATTTGGGAGGTTTAATAACAGTGCTACTTATCAGCGGAAGATGACCACATCAGACAGAAGGAGATGCGAAGTTATGAGAAGCTGCATTTGCGTACGGAGTTAAGAGTTCCTGTACGATCTGACGATAAGCATGCTGTACCAGTTTGTACAAAAGCATTTTGTACAATACAAAAAACAAATTACAATGTATACCGATGAGACTGAAAGTGACTGGTCTTACCCCACGAAACAACAAGGGTAAACCTACGTATCTTCACTGGAAGCTTGACGATTCTACGATATGAAACTTCCTGGCATATTAAAACTGTGTGCCGGACCGAGACTCGAACTCGGGACATTTGCCTGTCGCGGGCAAGTGTTCTACCATCTGAACTACCCAAGCACGACTCACGCCCCGTCCTCACAGCTTTACTTCTGCCACTATCTCGTCTCCTACCTTCCAAACTTCACAGAAGCTCTTCTGCGAACCTTGCAGAACTAGCACTCCTGGAAGAAAGGATATTGCAGAGACATGGCTTTTGCCGCAGCCTGGGGGATATTTCCAGAATGAGATTTCCACTCTGCAGTGGAGTGTGCGTTGATCTGCCAGGAAGTTTCATATCAGCGCACACTCCGTTGCAGAGTGGAAATCTCATTCTGGAAACATCCCCCAGGCTGTGGCTAAGCCATGTCTCCGCAATATCCTTTCTTCCAGGAGTGCTAATTCTGCAAGGTTCGCAGGAGAGCTTCTGTGAAGTTTGGAAGGTAGGAGACGAGATAGTGACAGAAGTAAAGCTGTGAGGACAGGGCGTGAGTCGTGCTTGTGTAGCTCAGATGGTAGAGCATTTGCCCGCGAACGGCAAAGTTTCCGAGTTCGAGTCTCGGTTCGGCACACAGTTTTAATCCGCCAGGAAGTTTCATATTAGCGCACACTCAGCTGCAGAGTGGAATTCACATTCTGATTCTACGATATAGTTGATGTATAGTCACATAAGTAGTTTTAAAGTTCGATAAAGACCTATTTCTTTCAAGAAAGACCTATTTGCCTGAAAATTTGAATGTAAAGGAAATGTTACTGCTATTTAAAGAATTTTATCTTACCGTTGATGTTTCCCATGAAACTTACATACGCGTTATGAACATGAATTTTAACATATGCTTCGGATACCCAAGTAGAGACGTGCAATACTAGTGATGAAATCTCTTCCAAACTGAAAGCACTGTCCCCAGAAAAAGATAAGGAAGAAATTAAAAAGTTAGCAACTATGAAAGTTCTTCACAAAAGAAAAACTGAAACATTCTACCAACACATAAGAGATGCAAGACACAAATCTATGAAAACGAGCAAGACAGAAGCAATTCTTAAGGATTTTGCTAAAAATATCTCAATACCAAATATAACTACGAGCGGTGGTATTATAAGCGTCAAAGCGCCAACTATCAACATATTCATTCAACACCCACATCCTCTCCACGAGGTAGTTGGTTTTCTATGTCTAACATGAGGTTATTGCGAAGAATGGTCTGAACGGGGTAACGTCATTTCTTTTTCATTTTGTTTCATTTTGTTATAAACTACCTAGATAACAACGTTGAACAGTTCAAATGTTTTGCGATTTTGCAGGAGGGCAAAATTAGAATTTCACAATTTTTTCGCTTCATGCCCTACGTCGTTCATAAGAACATTCATGGCTTGATACCATCAAGATCGCCTTTCCAGACCGAAGTCATTCGTACAGGGAATGAGATAAGAACGTTGGTCTGTGAAATTTGAAACAAAGAATGGAAGCTCCTGAGGCCGTCATACACACGATTGAAAATTCGAGAATGAAACCGTCACTTTTACTGTGGAGGGAGTCTGAGTCAATGGTGTACGATGGAAAGACATTTTAAATCATAAATATGTACTGAAATGTCCGGCTAAGATCCAAACTGAGAAGGAAATTGAGGCCTCATCCATTCACCCTCGTCTGATGTTCTGGAGAGAGGCGTACAGTGGTCCGTGGTATCCAGCACCATAAAAAAGCCGGACAAAGGTGCATCAAAACATAAGACAGGAGAATTCAAGCTACCTTCTTTGTCCTAGACAAATAATTGTAAGTAGACATACAAATGCTAGCTTTCAAATTTTCCTTTAAAATTGGTTGTGTGGAAAAATGTATAACAAAAGTCTTTATTACCTGCAGGTCATCTTCGCATTTCAAGAGCAAAGTACCAGGATTTCTGTGGCTAGGCAACAAAGAAGTTTTTCCATGGATTATCAAATGACTAGTAATTTGGAAGGTAACTGTGCGTTTCTTGGAAGATAACTGTGCGTTTTGATAATAATAATATTAGAAATGATAGTAAAAATATTTGAAATGATAGTAAAACATTCGTACATACAAAGAAACTCAAGAGTAGCTGACTCACATGCTTCATTCTCTTTCTGTTTCAGAGGACTTACCAAGAGTCTTTCCTGAACAGTTGGTAGTTTGAGTGAATTTCTTGATGTAGTTTTGTATTATCAATGTTATGCACTTTAAAAACCATCTCATTTTGTTTTCAAAACATAAGAATTCAATTTTTCACTTTGTTTGAAAACAGTACTTAGTGTGAAAAGACTTATTGCGTTTTGAAATTAAAATTCCTTTTTCTGAGTTCCACTGAAAAGGAATTTGCCTGGTTCTTTCCGTCGACCCTCATACCTAAATTATGTGCTCCGAAACAAACATATCATCATCCAAATTCCGAAGTTTCCGAATATAAAGTACCCCTAAGTAAATCTGAGCACAATGGAAATGAAGAAAACAATAGCATACCCTTCAGTTTCTTTCGTTAAGCCAATTACCCAGACCGCGTGCTACACCGTAAGTCACTCTGTCATTCAACTAATAATTCGTAGTCACATTCATTGACTCTTAGACAGTCACATATCAATCTAATCTATAATTCTGACTGCGCTACAGATCAATCTGCGCCCGAACTTGGATTCTACACTTCATTTACATAATCGAAACTTCATTGAACAATCGGTTTTTACGTAACGTTCCAAAGTGACAGTTGTCTTTCTTTTCTTTTAAAAAACACAGAATCTAAAACCCCATCGCTTCTACAGCGATCTCGACTTCTCGGCGACAGGGTAAGGTTTAGGTTTCACTTAATTTATTGCACTTGGGGAGGGCTTTTAACAGCCACATGTCCGTAAATCTCTCTTCTGAGTGTTTATTTATTTATCTGCAGTGTCTCATTTATAATATCCTATTCAAACAATGACTTGGGAACGCTCTACCGATACCAGGTTCTGCTCTGGTGGTATCTACACTTCGGATGTGACGGATAACATGCTGAGCTTGTCTTAATTCTCATGAACTTTTGTGGACCTAAGATTGATCATTTCCACAATACGTCCCAAATTGCGCTCATTATGCATTATGTGGATTCGTGTGGGTCTTGAAGCTTTAAGTATTCACCGCAGTACTATAGCAGTATCTGGATGAGCTGTATTTGGATATTGCTAGCAGACCTCCGGATGTGCTCACATAAAAGATTTTTACTAGTGCAGTTGCTTTGTAAAGTCTAACTTTCGTTGAGATATTTCCCTCCCTACTGCAGAATAATAGCATCAATTCCCTCGTCATGCCAGAGGCATTCACTTTTATGTCTTGCACATATCTGTGGAAAAAAGGTGGCAATCCAATGTGACTCCCAAATACTTGACAGTTGCACTCCCTGGTACCTCTTGATTGATTGATTTTGACAGGGAAGCTAAAACAGCTTTGGTCTAACCCGCCACTGCCCGCACCGAAACCCAGTTTAATGTGCGTTATCGCTCCCTGTATATCTAGTAAAGCCAACCAGTGCCATTCAGTAGCGCGAGGAGTCCCTTAACCAGTTTTTTGTTAGATACAATTTCTTCATAACTAGTTGTCCCGAAAATTCTGTATCTCTTGCTCTCCAATGCATTCGAAGATTAGGTGTGATGCAGTTTCTTCACTCTCATCACAGATCCTACATTTAGAGTCTTCTTCCGTCATACCCATTACATGTAGGTGTTTTTTGAAATTCCCGTGGCCAGTCATCAGTCCAACCATGAGTTTAATCTCTTTCCTGTTCAGTCACAGAGCTTCTTTTAAAACACGGCTTAGGCGTCATTACCTTACCATGTTTTTGTTTACAGACCTTGGTCCAGTATTCTACGTGCTGTTTCCTAAGCCAATTCTGTACTTCTAGTTTGATCATAGCCTTGGTGATTGTCAGGATAGGTTCCGGTCCAATGAATGGAGTCTTTGTCCCCATCCTGGCCACTCTGTCGGCTTGTTCATTGCCACCGATACCTGAGTGGTCAGGAACCCACACTAGGTTTACCCTGTGACTTCCCCCTAGCTCCACCAGAGCCCTTTGGCAATCTGCAACAATCTTAGATCTTATTGCAGGAGCTGCCAATGATTTCAGGACTGCCTCGCTGTCTGAATAGATATAGATGCTACAGTCCTTGTAGCACCTATGCATATTCTCCTCCACACATGCCCTGACTGCAGTAATTTCAGCTTGCAATACCGAGGCCAGTTTTCCTAGAAGGATGATACCCTCCAGTCTTGGCTGAACCCCGGCCCCAGTGCATTGGTCTGATTTCGACCCATCACTGAACCAGACAATGTCCCCTGTATGATGTCGAACTGTTTTTTCTCACTGCTCCCTGCTTCCAATTATTATACTGCAAGGCTTGTTGAAGTAGTTGGGAGTTATTACATAGTCGACTGGGATTTCCCCAGCCATTCCTATGTTTACCTCACTCACTATTTTAGTGTGTGATTCTGGATATCCCAATGAGATCCAGTTTTTACTAGTTTTGAGTCTGTATGCACCAGCTGCTGCCTCCATCTTTACCCAAAGGTGTAGTGGAGACTGTCCAGCATGGCTTCCATCCCAGCAGTTGGTGTGCTGCTAATTCCGCCTGTTATGGCTAAGCAGGCCAGTCTCTGCACGTTAGCAAGCTCCTTAACTGCAACCTACTGTTCTACCTTCATCCCATAGACTACGGCTCCATAGGAAATCCTAGGTCTCACCACTGTGATGTATATCCAGTGCATACCTCTAGGGCTTAGGCCCCAGTTTTTGGCACAAGCCCTTCTGGTAATCATTAGAGTACCTTTCGCCTTGGAGCAAATGCTCTTAATGTGAGGGGTCCATGTTAGTTTCTCATCTAAGGTTACCCCTAGATATTTCACTATCCCCTTCACAGGTAGAGTTTCATTGAAGAGCTTTGGATTCCAACTTGAGTGTTGGATATGCCTCTTCATGAATGGCACCAAAACAGTCTTCTTAGGATTAACCCTTAGATCCTGTTTAATGCACCAGTCTTGCACAATGTCCAATGCACCTTGTGCCATATTTCTAACTGAGTCAGTAAATTTGCCAAGTATTACTATGACAAGGTCGTTTGCATATCCTTGGCAAAAGCATTGTGTGGAGTTTAGTTCCTTGATGAATTCGTTCACCAGTATATTCCACAACAAAGGGGACAAAACTCCTCCTTGTGGTCAACCTCTAGTGGTGTTAATTACCATCTTTTCATTCGTCATGGTAGCCTCTACCTTCCTTCCATTAAGCATGGCCTTAGTCTACTTACGCATAGTGGCCCCTAGGTCGTGTACCTCTGCTGCCCTTACCATGGAATCGAAGGTTGTGTTACTGAAGGCCCCCTCGATGTCCAGGAAGATGCAGAGGGCTATTTCTTGAAAGTGAAGTGCTTTCTCCACACTCCCAATGAGTTGATGGAGAGCTGTCTCACATGATTTACCTGGTTGATATGCGTGTTGGTCTGAATGTAGAGGGGCCGAAATTAACCTCCTCTCCCCAACATATATATTAACCAGTTTTTCCAATGTTTTAAGAATGATGGAGGACAAAAAAAATGGCTCTGAGCACTATGGGACTAAACTGCTGTGGTCATCAGTCCCCTAGAACTTAGAACTACTTAAACCTAACTAACCTAAGGACATCACACACATCCATGCCCGAGGCAGGATTCGAACCTGCGACCGTAGCAGTCGCGCGGTTCCGGACTGAGCGCCTTAACCGCGAGACCACCGCGGCGATGGAGGACAGACTGATTGGTATATATCCTTGGCTTTGGTATGATCAATTCCCTCTGGCTTTGGAACGAGGACAACTTTCACTGCCCTCCAGACATTGGGAATGATTCCTACTGCTAGGCTATCCCTGAATAACCTGCATAGGACTCTTATGAGATTCCCTCCTGCCTGTTGCAGGAGAGCTGGAAAGATTCCATCTGGACCATGTGACTTGAACAGTTGGAGTGTTCCACCCGGCCATTGGATTTTACTGAAGTCGACACACTCCTTGGCTGATTCACAGTCCTCTCTTCGAGTGCCCGAGAACCATTGTCTCTCTGGGATCACATTCAGGTCTATCTGCCAGAGCATATTGAGGAAAGCGAATTGTGAGGAGAAATTCCAGCGTCTCATGTGCAGTCTTTGTATATTCCCCATCCTCCTTCCTCAATGTACCTCCTGGATTAGTTGGTACTCTAGTGAGGATTCTGTGAAGTCTGGATTGAGCAGCCGTGCTCTCCGCTTCCTCACAGAATGCCTTCCGGGTTGCCTCCTGTGCTTGTCTAATTGCAAGGTTGTAGTTGACAAGGGCTGCACGATATTTTGCACATTGTCCTTTACGTTTCACAAGGTTAAACAGTCTTCGTACCTGTTTTATTTGCGTTTCTAAATTATTGTTCCACCAAGGCACATTCCTATTTGTGCACTTCTTGGTGATTGTGCAGTTGTCCTCGTATGAGGTCACTATCCTCTGCTACTTCCCCAAACTTAACTGGATTCCTTATCGAGGTTTTAATTTCCGATATGCTTAAGTCAAGGTCCCTCCTATATGTCTCCCAGTCTATTTTCCTGGGGTTCCTATAGGCTGTGGTCTGTCTGATTCACATTTCAACTTGAATTTAATATACATGTGGTCTGATGAGGATGGCTCTAACGCCACATGCCATTGTTTGACATAGCTGCCCATCATCTTAGAACCAAAGGTTAAGTCAATTACTTCTTCCCTTCTGCTATTCCTGAATGTAGGTTCATTGCCCCTATTCAGGACCACCAAGTTGTTACACAAGACAAATCCGAGAAGTTTCTCACCTTTGCTGTTGGTGTACTTGCTACCCCACACTAGGTTGTGAGCATTGGCATCACATCCAACCAACAGTTGGTTGCCTTGCCGATGGCAAGCTTCTGTCAGTCTCCTCAAACGAGGAGGAGAGCTGTCTTCGAAAGGAAGATATGCTGAGGCCAAAACAAATTCCCTCGTGGTACCTTCCTCACATTGCTGTATCCTGATGGTCACTAGGTCCCTGGAGCAGAAATCCGCCATTGGCATGAAAGAAATTCCATTTCTCACACAGATGCATGTTCTGGAGTTTCTTAGATTTCTAGCATAAATCAGCTTACCTCCAGTGCCACTGAGGCCTGATACACCCTCTTTATATAAGTAAGGTTCTTGTATCAGGGTCACATCCACTTCCTCTCTCCCTAGGCAGCGGCTCAGGACAGCAGTGGCCCCTTCACTGTGCTGCAGATGAATCTGCAGCACCTCCAGTCTCCATCTTGCTGCCATCATTGCCTCTGAGGTCTTTGATTACCCTGACGGTGACCTGTGAGAACCCTGTAAACAATTTCAGGTCTTGCTCTCGCATCGCCTTCAGAGACTTCTCTCTGACTTCCACCACCAGGGTTCATCCTTCCGGTGCAGCCTTCTGATTTGTTACTCTCCAGTCCTCTGCCGAGACTTTTTGGTTCTGGACCCCTATTTTCTTGGACAGAGTCGTTGTAGAGATATCCTTAAGGATCTTTGGTACCCATATTGATACCTTTGCAGTCTTAAGAAGCTCTGCTGCCATCTTGACCTGCAGCTTTGCATCTTTTGTGGCGGCGTTCGTAGGGACAAACAATTCGCTGTAGAAACGGCTTACGAAGTCACCACCACACTTTTAATAGCGGGCCGACCGGTCCGCTGGAACAGTGAACAGAAAGATGAAAACCCAAACACTCTGATTAAATAAAAGTCGGTACTTATCTTTATTAACGAAGATACAGAAACACAGTAGTGAACTCCGTGTCTACAGAGATCTGTCTAGTTCGAGTCGGAGCGGCTAGGTCAGCGTCGGCTGACGACAAACAACAACTCTGCTGCGATGAACACACAACTGACTAGCAAGTACACAATTCGGTGGCGAGTATACAACTGAGCGGCGAATACAGAACTGTCCTAGCGCTCGCGACTCCAGCGCTTAAGAAACCAGAAGCCAGCGGTGGCGCGCGCAGACTTGCGGCAATTTCCTGTCTCGCTGGCGCAGCTTATGCGGACGGCGTCCGGACTTTGATGCTGCCAACCTTTTTGGCAGCGGGCTCGGGTGGCAATACTGGCTAGGATATAACAGCATCCTTCCGCAGGGATATCATGGGCACCTTGTCCTTCAGCCATTCCACCTCGTGCACCACTTCAAAGTCAAAAATGAGGGCACCACAATCTAGATAGACCCTCCTGAAGTTGGGTCCTGGACCAGCGTCCCACCAATCTTTCCAAAGAGAACCATCTGTATGAGTTCCTCCTGCTGCGAGGTGATGGCTACCAGTGGATAGCCATCCCAGACAACTGCCATCTAAAAAACTGTGACTGCAGTACTATAAGTTCTGTTTACCTATTTCTTTCCTCAGTCTTAGATTCCTCCCTTATCCTCTTGTTACCTGTCTTGGACGTTGTTGGGGGTCTGTGTATCCCCTTCAACCTGAGGGTTTTTTCTTGGGGGTATTGGGCTCAAGCACTTTTAATTCGCCCCACTTGTGTTTGGGAAGCCATTCTTTTCCTTCATTTTGTCTCTGTTCCCTGAGAAGTTTCACCCTCTGGGCCCCAGACAGGGCTTTAATGTTAATCTGATCCAACTTCTCAGTTACAGTTCCCACTTCAAACACAGGTCTAGACCCTGATTCAGTAGTGGGAGTACTTTCCATCGGTCCTGACTCCGATGTTTGGGTGTCTGAGGTCTTTTTGCCCCTCAGTTGGTTTTAATTTATTTTCTTTTGTCTTGTCCATCTTGGTCCAACGAGATTTGGGGATCTACACGGTCCACACCACGAAAACCCCGCATGGTGTAAGGCTACTTACTCAGGGAGGTGGCCCGGTATCCCTGAGGCTCCGTTTGCGACATATCTTCCCATGTGCCATGCACCCGTCGGCACGGATCACATCACATCTTGGGTCGGGAGGGGAATTGGGTAAGGACTAGGAGTGGATAAGGAAGACAGGACGTTGTGGGACACTCTTAGTCTGATCCATCAGCTAAGGCCTTCTAAATCTATATCTACATCCATACTCCGCAATCCACCTGACGGTGTGTGGCGGAGGGTACCCTGAGTACCTCTATCGGTTCTCCCTTCTATTCCAGTCTCGTATTGTACGTGGAAAGAAGGATTGTCGGTATGCTTCTGTGTGGGCTCTAATCTCTCTGATTTTATCCTCATGGTCTCTTCGCGAGATATACGTAGGAGGGAGCAATATACTGCTTGACTCTTCGGTGAAGGTGTCTTCTCGAAACTTTAACAAAAGCCCGTACCGAGCTACTGAGCGTCTCTCCTGCAGAGTCTTCCACTGGAGTTTATCTATCATCTCCGTAACGCTTTCGCGATTACTAAATGATCCTGTAACGAAGCGCGCTGCTCTCCGTTGGATCTTCTCTATCTCTTCTATCAACCCTATCTGGTACAGATCCCACACTGGTGAGCAGTATTCAAGCAGTGGGCGAACAAGCGTACTGTAACCTACTTCCTTTGTTTTCGGATTGCATTTCCTTAGGATTCTTCCAATGAGTCTCAGTCTGGCATCTGCTTTACCGACGATCAACTTTATATGATCATTTCATTTTAAACCACTCCTAATGCGTACTCCCAGATAATTTATGGAATTAACTGCTTCCAGTTGCTGACCTGCTATTTTGTAGCTAAATGATAAGGGATCTATCTTTCTATGTATTCGCAGCACATTACACTTGTCTACATTGAGATTCAATTGCCATTCCCTGCACCATGCGTCAATTCGCTGCAGATCCTCCTGCATTTCAGTACAATTGTCCATTGTTACAACCTCTTGATACACCACAGCATCATCTGCAAAAAGCCTCAGTGAACTTCCGATGTCATCCACCAGGTCATATACGTATATTGTGAATAGCTACGGTCCTATGACACTCCCCTGCGGCACACCTCAAATCACTCTTACTTCGGAAGACTTCTCTCCATTGAGTATGACATGCTGTGTTCTGTTATCTAGGAACTCCTCAATCCAATCACACAATCGGTCTGATAGTCCGTATGCTCTTACTTTGTTCATTAAACGACTGTGGGGAACTGTATCGAACGCCTTGCGGAAGTCAAGAAACACGGCATCTACCTGTGAAGCCGTGTCTATGGCCCTCTGAGTCTCGTGGGCGAATAGCGCGAGCTGGGTTTCACACGATCGTCTTTTTCGAAACCCATGCTGATTCCTACAGAGTAGATTTCTAGTCTCCAGAAAAGTCATTATACTCGAACATAATACGTGTTCCAAAATTCTATAACTGATCGACGTTAGAGATATAGGTCTATAGTTCTGCACATCTGTTCGACGTCCCTTCTTGAAAACGGGGATGACCTGTGCCCTTTTCCAATCCTTTGGAACGCTACGCTCTTCTAGAGACGTACGGTACACCGCTGCAAGAAGGGGGGCAAGTTCCTTCGCGTACTCTGTGTAAAATCGAATTGGTATCCCATCAGGTCCAGCGGCCTTTCCTCTTTTGAGCGATTTTAATTGTTTCTCTATCCCTCTGTCGTCTATTTCGATATCTACCATTTTGTCATCTGTGCGACAATCTAGAGAAGGAACTACAGTGCAGTCTTCCTCTGTGAAACAGCTTTGGAAAAAGACATTTAGTATTTCGGCCTTTAGTCTGTCATCCTCTGTTTCAGTACCATTTTGGTCACAGAGTGTCTGGACATTTTGTTTTGATCCACCTACCGCTTTGACATAAGACCAAAATTTCTTAGGATTTTCTGCCAAGTCAATACATAGAACTTTACTTTCGAATTCATTGAACGCCTCTCGCATAGCCCTCCTCACACTACATTTCGCTTCGCGTAATTTTTGTTTGTCTGCAAGGCTTTGGCCATGTTTATGTTTGCTGTGAAGTTCCCTTTGCTTCCGCAGCAGTTTTCTAACTCGGTTGTTGTACCACGGTGGCTCTTTTCCATCTCTTACGATCTTGCTTGGCACATACTCATCTAACGCATATTGTACGATGGTTTTCAACTTTGTCCACTGATCCTCAACACTATCTGTACTTGAGACAAAACTTTTGTGTTGAGCCGTCAGGTACTCTGAAATCTGCTTTTTGTCACTTTTGCTAAACAGAAAAATCTTCCTACCTTTTTTAATATTTCTATTTACGGCTGAAATCATCGATGCCGTAACCGCTTTATGATCGCTGATTCCCTGTTCTGCGTTAACTGTTTCAAATAGTTCGGGTCTGTTTGTCACCAGAAGGTCTAATATGTTATCGCCACGAGTAGGTTCTCTGTTTAACTGCTCAAGGTAGTTTTCAGATAAAGCACTTAAAAAAAATTCACTGGATTCTTTGTCCCTGCCACCCGTTATGAACGTTTGAGTCTCCCAGTCTACATCCGGCAAATTAAAATCTCCACCCAGAACTATAACATGGTGGGGAAATCTACTCGAAATATTTTCCAAACTATCCTTCAGGTGCTCAGCCACAACAGCTGCTGAGCCAGGGGGCCTATAGAGACATCCAATTACCATGTCTGAGCCCGCTTTAACCGTGTCCTTCACCCAAATCATTTCACATTTCGGATCTCCATCAATTTCCTTCGATACTATTGCACTTCTTATCGCTATAAACACGCCTCCCCCTTCACTGTCCAGCCTGTCTCTGCGGTATACATTCCAATCCGAGTTTAGGATTTCATTACTGCCTTTCCGGCAGTAGCTCCTCTACCTTCAGCATAGCCCCCAGTTTCACGTGGATACGCAGCCCCCTCCACCCACACAGACAGTGCCTCATCCAAGTGGTGTCCCCCGGAGAGGATGGTACCTCTTGTCCTTGGATAATAAGGATTTTCTCTAGTTGTGAACGTTTTTTGCTAAATTAATTGCTGTTATTTTGGCTGTGTTAATTTTAATCTTGTTATGTCTGCACTACTCTGTGGTGAGGTCCAGTTGCGCCTGTAGTCTTCTGGTGTTGGCGTTATGTGGGAGCCCACTTGTAAAGTGCGCTGTGTCAACTGTGAATTGTGCCAGTTGAATGTTTGCAATCGTCGACTTGTCGTTGACGTAGACTGTAAACATGAGTGGTGACAAAACTGATCCTTACGAAAATCCGGCCTCTAAGAGTTTGATCTCTGATCTGATGCCTTCAGTTTTCACTCGCATTATTCCGTTAGAGAGAAAGCTTGCTATGAGTATAATATACTCACTGCAGACTATACTTATGTCTAGAAAAAGCTCAGCGGTCGAGATTGTCGTGCTGAAATCCCTCGTGACATATTCCAGAATTTTCAACACTTGGAGCGCTGCCGGAATCTTCCGCTGGAATTCATGTTATACTGGTTGGATCGTCTCCTCTTGAGTTATAATGTATTGTAGTCTGTCTTAATGATCCTTTCGAACGTTTTTCCAGAACTGATCAGTAAACTGACCGGTCTGTGATGGACAGACTGAGCTTTAACTTTGCTTGGTTTTTGAATAGGAATAATTTGTGCCAACTGCCATTTTTCTGAGAAATAGCAGTTGAGCAAGCAGCTGTTGTAAATGTTAGTCAGAAGGAGGAGTGCTTTCCTCAATAGTGTCTTGAGGTCTTCATTTGTTCCTTTATCCAGCCAAGCTGGTTTGCTGTTAGTTAAATTCTTTAACTTGGTCCCGTCTTCATTAGGTGTTGTTCGATTAGGTGCATTCCTGATCTCTTACACGGTTAAGTACTGTGCTGTTTGGTTGGTTGTTATTTTGTCCTTTCTTTCTCGAGTGTCTAGGTCTTCCTGCATCAATCAGTTCCGTGTTTCAGAAGTCTCAGCAAGGGCTTGTGCTTTTTCCAACGAATCATTTGTGCGTCCGTTTCCAGTCTCCAGAGGGTGTTTCGTGTTTTCTCTCCCTCTCAGTCGTCTGACCTGTTGCCACTCATCTGTGGTTTGTAGCAGATAGTCCGGTATCTGATCTTCCCATTTCTCAGCTTCCTGCTCTTTATTTTTCTTGCTGAAATGTAAGTCTAGGATGGCTTGCCATGAAGGACAACAAAACGGGGCATAGAATATCGACTACGAACCGCTGTTGTGTTTGGGTTTTGCGGATGATCTGCTATGAAAAGAAATGGCACCCTAGACCATCACTAATGACTGAGGGACCATGTCGCGGGCGACAGTCAGGTTGGTATTCCACGGCTGTCGGTGGCTTCTCCAGACACGTCCTTGGCCTGGAATCTCATTGATTGGAGTAGAACTGTCTTCAGCGATGAGTCCTGCTTCGAACTAGGCCCCGATGGCCAACAAAGAGGTGTCTAGAGACGCCTCGGACAGTGGTGGGATACCAACCTAACTGTCGCTCGCCATACGGCCTGACGACCAGTGCTGACGGTCTGGGATGCCATTTCTTTTCATATCAATACCCATTTCGTTATCACCTTCGCAATCCGTACAAATCAGCGGTAAATCGACAATATTCTGCGCCCCGTTTTGTTGCACCTCATGGAAAGCCATCCCGGTCTTACATTGTAGTAAGATAATGCCTGCCAGCACACGGCGACAGTTTCTACTGGTTGACTCCATGTTTGCCAAACCCTATCTAGGCCTGCAAGGTCGTCTGACCTGCCCCCAGTTAAGGACGTTTGGAGCATTATGGGCAGGGCCCTCCAACCATCTTGGGGTTTTTGACGATCCAACGCGTCAGTTGTACAAAATTTGGCATGACATCTCTCAGAAGATTATGCAACGACTCTGTCAATCAAAGCCAGTCCGAATAATTGTTTACGCAAGGGCCAGAGGTGGACCAACACGTTATTGACTTGCTCAGTTTGTGAATCTCTTTCTCTTAAATAAATCATTCAATTTTTTTGTAATTGTAATCATTTGTTTGTCTGTACATGCACATCACATCTACTGATTTCCGTCCCACTCGGATAATTCCTTCGTGGTGCATCGTTGTCTTATTTTTGTCTTAGAGTGTATTTTTGGTGAGATAGTCAATAAGCTGTATCTATGTTTTCTTCAGTTGCGGCATTTATAGTTGGTCTGACGTTAGTGCTCATATACCTGATTAATTTGTTCCTATCATTACCAATCGTCTTCCAACAATGTGGATGTTTCATAAATCTTTGGATTTTGCCAGTTACTTGTTGGTGATCAGAAGTAAGGTCCATCATTGTCGTCAATTTTCTTATGTATAGCGACGTCCAGTGCATCAGCCAGGCCGATGATTAATTGGTATTGGACTATAGGTAGGTTCGAGAGGTCCCCATATGGTGGTGTCAAGTGTCCTCCATGTTCATCAGTTGTCCCCCTTCGGATTGGTTCTTGTTGAGTGCCATATAGGTGTTTCGCGTTGAAGTCGCCGCTGAAAATAATTTTTCGAGACGGTGAAATATACTGTGTGTATTGGTACGTAGGCAAAGCCAAGGATAACCGCTGTAAGCGCCCGCAAAAGATGTATTTTGCTACGCCGGAAGGCGAGAACAAATGATAAAGACCTCATTCAATTTTTTGTCACCTTATGTTTTGAGTTCTCGTGGGGAGAGGACGTGTTTAGATATAAGATGCGTGTAGTAGCTTTCGCAGAATCCGAATAATAATTTTTCTCAGTGCAAAAATATGAGGCCTTTTTATTTTCTTCGGCGCACCACAAAAAGCTCATGTCATCTCCTGCTGCCTGCAAATGGCGAAGAAGTCCGATAAATGAAAATTATATTACCGACGCGGTCACGAAGAATAAGTTTTGCGGCGTCGGAAGAAGAAGCACGTAACAGAAGTGTGTAGATCTCGACAATATGGATAAAGTTCAACTTAATACGGACGCAAAGGAGAGAAATTCTAAGAACTAAAATTTGTGCATTAATTGAAAATAATTGATGTCTATTAATCTCTTTATTTAGGTACCCTTTCATACTATTGCTATTTATATTTATGCATATATAAATTTGCACATGTGTTTGTCTTGAGGTATTAGCTGGGCATTTGGTCTTAAGTAAGGCGCTACCATAGTTTACTTGTTCTGTTCTTGTCCAGATGGTTATTGCCGTTGCTAAAGTTGTTGTAATGGTCGCAGCCTTTCTTCAGAATGCGTGATATTGCGGAGGAATACTGTCGTCTCGCATCCTCTTGTATTTTGTCTGTCCGTTCTATACCTTGTCATACTCCTTGATCGGAACAAAAATCTTGTAGTTCTTCTTTCTTGTTTTGAACTCTGTTGGCATTCCAGATGCAGAATTTTAAATCCTCCGTGCGTCTTCGTCTATGGACTGTGGTACTTTTAGTCAACGATGTTCACTAGTTCTTCGACTAAGATAATTATCTTAGTAATGATGTCAGGTGCTCTCGTCAGCTTCCTCCCCAAGTTGATCAGCTTTTGGAATAAGTTTCCATTCTTAAGGAGTGCAACAGTTTGGCGATCTCTGGCAGAGCTTCACATGCTTCCATTTTTTCTGTGTTGTTTCTGTCGTAGTTGTTGGTGTCACTATTTTCTCTGAAAGCATGCTTGTAGCTTTTTTATTTAAAACTGCTTCGTACTTTGTGAGCTCGTATCGCATCCTGGGCTGTCTTTCTTTTCCAATTTCCCGGATGTTAAAAAATTAAATGTGTGTGAGTTCTTAAGGGACCAGACTGCAGAGGTCATCGGTCCCTAGACTTACGCACTACTTAAACTAACTTATGCTAAGAACAACACACACACCCATGCCCGAGGGAGGACTCGAAACTCGGGGGGGGGGGGGGGGGGGGAGCAGCGCAGTCAGTGACATGGCGCCTCTAACCGCGCGGCCACTCCGCGCGGCTTGCTGGATGACATCTCCTGTTTGCAGTTCGTGCATTTGGCTGGCTGGTCCTTCGGGTGGGTACAAACTTCCCTTTTTTGGGATGGGGTGGGGGGGGGGGGGGAGGAGGGGGGACTCTGCATCTAATACATCTTGCTGGAATGTGTCCATCTTTGGCAATTTTTGCACTGAGTGGGGACGTCTTATGAAATAGAACTTTCTATTGTGACTTTTACGTAACATATGTATCCAACACCATATGCGGCACTTGTGTTTTAATTTTTTGGCAGAGTAGTCATAAATACAGATTTAGGAATCAGGTGTCAAGTTTTTGGATCCTTCTTGTTATTCTGGTGCACTTCTCGGACAGTGAAACCTTTTTCGAAGTTCCTGTAAGGACGTCTTCCGTATCTGGTGGCAGATATGTGATGAACACTTTCAATTTCCTTTTCCCTGGTTGCTGGTGGATGTAGAACGGCATATCGTTGACTTGTCAAAAGTTGAATTCTCTTGAAATTCTTCCATTCTGCCGAAATGGTACCTGTTGTGTCCTTTGAATATTGCTCTGAGGCTCCCTCTGTAAGATTTTTGATAGCCTTCGCAAGTTTTGCATGCTTTGCATCGCAATGAATGACCAGTGGCTGTACTCAATGTTTCTTCTCAATGTTGTCTTGTGTCTTTGTGGGATTTTGTGCGGGTGGCTCATTTCAGGTTTCTCTCATGGCATCGTATTTGTTAGTTGCCTCAATTTTCATCTCCCTTCTCGCAGTCTTCCGACATACGGATCTCCGAGAGGAGACTTTGGCTAATTGTTCTTCGTCGTCGTCTTCTTCTATGCTGTCTTGATTAGCAGGCAATTCAACTTCCAGTTTTTTATCTGACTTTGAGCCGTCGCTCGATTCTGCTTCGCTGCATTCCTCTCGATTGTTTTCTACTGTGTTTGATTCTCGTTATTTCTTCTAATTTCATTTTCCATCGCCTGTTCTACTTCATTTCTTGGTTTTTTCCTTGGCGAAGTTGCACTTTCGTTGTCTCTGGCCTGGCCCATATCGGAAACTGGTCTCTCCTTTGGTGGTGGTGATGCTGGTGGGAGGCTGTCCCTAACTGCATGTCTATTGGTGCCTGACATACCTTCGCCTAAGGTCGCGGGCTTTTCTTGTACCTACGTCCCTAACATCCAGCTAGTCTGGAAATATTTCTCGCCTGTCATGCCCTAACACTCTCCGACGAGCCACAAGAGTGCAATTGTGACAATTTTTCTGTGCAGCGTGACGTGAATGCTCCAAGATGTATACGTTGCCAGGAGCAACCTGACTGCCAATGACAGTTGTGGGCACATCTGTATTTAAAGGCTTCGATTAATAGCTGACCTCACTTATGTCAGTAGAGCTCATTACAGGCGAAGTAACGAGGCAGGGCTGTTATTGGTTTTCTTCCCCACCTTATTATCTCATGAACATTAGCCAATCAGCAACCACTTCTCTGGCTGCCATCAGAAGCAGGTTTTAAGTATCTGTTGGTGGACTATGGAAGCCTTTGCTCAAGATGCGAGTGGCGGACAGTGCGGACGTGCAGAGGGTGAGCACTGTAGCCCATTGTGTGAAACGCTTATGAATGACAGAGGGGACTCGTCGCCAGCCAGCTTTCTGCGCTGGGAAAGCACATCATGTCACTAAACGTGGGCCAGCGTGGGAAATATAATGGGGGAGCTAACCTTTCTACATGTGTGCGACCTCCCTGAAGCCAGCTGAAACTCATCGAGAGTTGTTTACGACATGGCACGAGCTGTCATTCTGTGGGACAAGATTGAGAGAGCGCTTGCTGGAAACGTTACTTGAAAGTCCGTCCATAAGAACAGAAAACTGGCCCACTGGAACGAGAAATCAAGAGCAGTAGAACTGCCCAGAAGGCTGGCACTTACTCGTAGATCGTCAGCCAAAGACTAGACATGACGACAAAATTTAAGCCACGCGGGGTAGCCGCGCGGTCTTGCGCGCCTTGTCACGGTTCGCGCGGCTCCCCCCGTCGGAGGTTCGAGTCCTCCCTCGGGCATGAGTGTGTGTGTTGTCCTTAGTGTAAGTTAGTTGAAGTTAGATTAAGTAGTGCGTAAGCTTAGGGACCGATGACCACAACAGTTTGGTTCTATAAGCCCTTACCACAAATTTCCAAATTTAAAAAATTTCGGTGCTCTTGAGGTGCAAGACAGGAGAGACCTACATCAAAACCGCCTAGCTGGAGAGTGGAGGGGTCTTCTTTTTGATAAAGTGATGAGACTGTGTGATGAGATTTGGTGGACCTTTTTGGTGGAGTCACTGAGGAAGGAGTGAAACTTCGTGATGATTGTTTTGAAAGACTTTGTGTTGGAACTTCAACCAAAGACTACGTAGCCAGGACTTTGGTTTACACTTGCTCTTGGTGCTGATCTGTTACTATGACAACCCAAGACTACTTTATGTTGCCCTATTTCTCATTTTTGTTTTTGCTGGATTTCGGCCCAGTCTGATGTTTATTCTCATTGTTTACTTTTATGAAGGTAGTCCTACAACTTTCATCTGATGCTGCTTTTGCAGTCTGTTTCCAATACTAATCTGAGTTTTGACTTTGATACCAACGAGTCATTCACATGATCACCGTCATAAGGTTAACATTCGATACCTTTGTGTGCCGCCTCTATAATCCAGCAGCACACAAAACACTTTGGAGCACCAACCCCTTAAAACGCTACTACCTGCAAGACGAACGCCCAGTCGTGTAGCCTTCGTCAGCAGTGTACTGATAACTACGCCCAGGAAGGGTCGAGGAAGGGTCCGCTAATAACCTTGCCTGGCAGCTAGAAGAGCTGAAGGACGCTACCTAGAGGTTGACGAGCTCGCATTTTCAAGCCGTAACGCTGCAACTGAGAAGGTCAATGTTAAGAGTGCATCGACAGCTTTCTGCAGGAAATCGTTGCACGTTGCAAAACCATGGAACTATATCACAAGCTGTTTCAGATCCTAGTTATTTGATTAAAACTTCAGAAACGAAACTTCCTACGGTTATACAAAAATCTGTTGACGGTTACAGTGAGATTCCTTGCACAATTTCGCGACTAAGATGATTTTTTTCCGAAACTATTCCCAACTTTATTTTGGCGCTAAGATTTTTTTAAATTTTGTGCGTTTCGATAGCGTTATGTAAGAGAATTCTTTTTTTCAAAAGTCAGATTAATTAAGAATTATCTTGGGTCCACTATGAGTCAAGCACAACAGTCTAATATAGCAGTTAGCCCAATAAAAATGGACTAGCTAAAGATATCGATATTGATGAGGCAATTTCAAAATGTACAGCCGAAAAAGAAGAAAGAAATTCTAAGCTACATGTTAGTCACAAATGTAGTGTTTTGTGCTTCTATGAGGTTGGCATTTGGGGGGGGGGGGAGGAAGGGTGACAAATTAAAAGCTGCTCCGGCTATCAAACTACCTAGCCACGCCACTATGTAGACATCAGTCTCGACCAGAGTAAAATATTGGATGTGTACGTAATCAAATAGAGACTTCCTTGTACAGTCCCGTACAAGTTCGAAATTAATCACAGCAAATATCACCAAGACAATCAATAACCCTTAAATAGCTCATCAGTCTTATCTTTACGTAATTTAAGTATGTGTATGTATCTTAGAAGCTTTGTAAAGTGAATGTCAGTTTCACTCACAGGAATAAAGTTTACATTCCACTGATACTTTTAATTTTATCTCAGTATATCTTAATTCATTGACGTGACAACCTAGCGAAAACAAATCTAGCGTTTGGTGTTTTACATCGCGTCGACTGCTATTATCGCTAGAGAGTTAGCTTTCGCTCAGGTTTGTGGTTATAGGAAGGCCTCCAAGGAACCATTCCAGCATCTTCCTGGAATGATTTGCAAGATCGGCAAGAGAATTGAGCCTAGGTTTTTAAAAATAATCAGATTTCCATCATACTTAATGGGAAAAGTAAATTATTGTCATTTAGGTGTGTTTAAAATCGGCTTATAAGCATCGTCAATAAATATTTAATTTAAGCTTTTATTTATTTATAAGTTGCTGTTTACATTTTGCACGTTTTTCTAACTGTATACATCTTCCGATAAATTTAGCCAAATTCTTCCAACTCTTCATCTCGTTTCAAGCAAGCTCTGATCTCACCAACCTCTTCGTTCTTTTTTTGCTATTTTTTCCAACTCTTCATCCCGTTTCAAGCAAGTTCTGGTCTTATCAACCTCTTCGTACTTTTTTTATATTTTTTCCAACTCTTCATCCAGTTTCAAGCAAGTTCAGGTCTTACCAACCTCTTTGTTCTTTTTTTGCTATTTTTTCCAGCTCTTCATCCCATTTCAAGCAAGCTCTGATCTCACCAACCACTTCGTTCTTTTTTTGCTATTTTTTCCAACTCTTCATCCCGTTTCAAGCAAGCTCTGATCTCACCAACCACTTCGTACTTTTTTTGCTATTTTTCCAACTCTTCATCCCGTTTCAAGCAAGTTCTGGTCTTACCAACCTCTTAGTACTTTTTTTTGCTATTTTTTCCAACTCTTCATCCTGTTTCAAGCGAGCTCTGATCTCACCATCCTCTTCATACTTTTCTACTATTTTTTCCAACCTTTCATCGCGTTACATGTAGACTGTTTTTTTTCTCGTTTATCTCCCATAATCAGCTCTGCCCTCACTAACGCGCACGCTGAAGTTCATACACCGAAATACGTCATTGATTTTAGGATTTGGTTTAGCAAGCATGTTATTAATTTTGTGGTGCCAGCTCTCTACAGCGTTGGTCGTTCGATGTCGCTGTTGGTAGCATCTTCTACAAAATAGTCGAAAAACTCAAAAAACCTGGGGATATATGGTGTCTGTGGATGTATCTCGCGCCAGCCATCACATACATTTTCCGGTCGTAGAAGCGCCAGCACAGCACACATGTGAATTTGTTGTTTCACTTCTCCATTTTCTTTGTATTCATGAGTAAGTCCTAGATCTTGCACTTTTCTCCAGAGACACTTTTTCATGTGGAAATAACACCCATGTACTTTGACTGTCGGTAATACAACTTCCATCGCAGAAGTCGCTGCTGACTCGAAATTTGTGGCCACGTTTACAGGTTTCCAATGTGGAATATTTTCCACCAAATTTCGGAAAAGATGGATGTGTGTCTCTTTTCTTTTGTTCAGAAATGATACAAATGCAACTGGATAGATGTTTGTCTCATTAGTTGTACTACCAAAATGGGCGTGAATGGTGTATATTTGCGAAAACTGTATGCTACAGCACTTGAATGTACCACCCATAAGAAAGTCTTGTTTACTTCTTAGAGCCTCTCTACCTACTCTTCAGCTAAAAACTGTTATTCTTTCTCCTAATTTGTCGTCGCTTAACAGAAAACTGCTGCCATCATTCATAGTTAGTAACTGTGCTTTGAGGTCAGTTTCTTCTCTTGTCTGCGGGTCTCTTTCACTCTCCTGTGATTTTGTCCGCTGGTAGTGTAAAGTTCTCTCTGTTACTTGCTGCTCGGGTATTTCAGTGACAAAATAATACTCTCGATTATGCAAGCAACCAAGCTCCTCGTACCGTCGTCTACGCCTGTTCAGTCTTCCTTACTTCAAACCGGGCCGCTTGGGGTAGCCGTGCGGTCTAGGGCGCGTTGCCACGGCTCGTGCGGCTACCCCTGTCGGAGGTTCGAGTCCTCCAACGGGCATGGGTGTGTGTGGTGTTGTTAGCGTAAGTTAGTTTAAGTTAGATTAAGTAGTGTGTAAGCCTAGGGACCGATGACCTTAGCAGTTTGGTTCCATAGGAACTTATCACAAATTTCCAAAAATTTCCAACTTCCGAACGGGCTTCATCCGGAACTCCACGTTGGTGTTCGAGTGGAAAAATCACCGTCGAATCCTTGGTTTTAAGGATTCCTCGACAGTGATTTGCTTTCTCTCTTGAACAACGCCACAACACAATCCCGTGTTCTTTCGTTCTCTTCACTATGTAAGAATAACCTTCAAAGTAGCCACATGGCTTACCGCGAGTGATCGTTGAAACTTCCATATCGGAACTATTGTGACAGAAACACATAAGTCACATGATATCAGCTCTACGACAGCAAGAGCGCCACTAAGGTTCTTTGCTCATACAGTCACTGTGGTAGAGAAGGTCTATGGGGGCTCTGTTCGGCCGTGTCTGGAGAGCAGGTAGTTTAGGGTAATTACGAAGGTCCGGGAGCAGTTAAGCCGTGATACAAACGGAGCGGGTATTGGGCGCAATTTCACAGATTTCTGGATGGGCGCAAATTTCACTGGGCGCAGTTTTCATGGATTCTCGTCAGCAGACCGCGGCGTTAATCCTCTCGGACTTCCAAAAGGAGCTGGCTCTTCAACTGCCGACAGCTGTCACTCGGCTGTCATGCACTGTCCGCTTGCAGAGATAAAGGAAGACAACATCCCAAGATACACCCCAGTGCAGATCGACACTCGCCGGCAGCCAACACTGCACTGTCGACGACAGATTCTAGAATTTGCTGAGATCCGACTGACAGAACAGATCCTCAGGGAACCCATATGTGCCATATCTGCTCAGCCCAGGTGCCCTGCGACTCTGTATTTAATAATATATCTCGTTTTTTGTGTTGTTTTAACAAAGTTGTTTTGATATTGCTGTCTGTGTCTATCTCTCAGCCATACCATTGTTTTGACTTTTGGCCTGATTAATGGCGATCACGTCTGGCGCCCAGCAGACACGAAAACAATTATTTTTCCCTCCATCCTCGCTAAAATTTTGGCGCCCAGTGTTGGGATCAAAATCAAGTGAGTTACCACAATATTAAAGTAAAAAGCTGACGTTTCTTGAACAGTACTGCAGAACAGGGTCAACTAAATTACTGGCAACATCAAGAAAAGGTTTCATTAACAACACAGTGTAGATTGGCGGTTGCCTATTTCAACCAAATGGAGAACTGGATCATTTCTTCAACAGTCTTAAGAGGATAGTAGGCCAAGTTTGACCCAATAACCTTACAATGTTTTCAGAATGAGATTTTGACTCTGCAGCGGCGTGTGCGCTGATATGACACTTCCTGGCAGATTAAAACTGTGTGCCGGACCGAGACTCGAACTCGGGACCTGTGAGGCCGGGGCGTGAGTCGTGCTTGGGTAGCTCAGATGGTAGAGCACTTGCCCGCGAAATGCACTTGCCCGCGTTCGAGTCTCGGTCCGGCATACAGTTTTAATCTACCAGGAAGTTTGAACCTTACAATGCTTTGTGATTTACATATTTATGGAAATATGTGTAATGTTAGTCACTTAAAGCTATCAGGTATGTAAATTTAGATAATCTCGCAAATATTGTCATTTCAGACACCGGGATAACAGATTTATTCTTCAGTGGAATATATTTTCTAATAATTAGCTATTACACTGACGTGCAAAATTTATGGACGAAAGTAACTTTCGCATAATTTGCCACTGATAAAAACGTAGCTCGATAACACTTGGACCATGCACAGAAAGAAATGCTGTGTTATAGTCCAGAAGGTAGCGGAAGAAATACGCAATGAGACAAACAGAAACGAGGCTTTTATTCAAACACAATAATTACACTGAAGTCACTGTGGTTTATGACGGTCACCTACAAATCAAAAGAGGCGGAACATGATTATTAATAGAGTTCGCGGTCACCACGGACGGCAATGCGTCCTCTACAACGTGCTACCATGCTGCCCTCGAGGATGGTAAAGGTTCTTGCAGTAGGGCGTTCCATTTCTCAAATGATTCAAATGGCTCTGAGCACTATGGGACTTAACATCTGAGGTTATCAGTCAGGTTATCAGTCCCCTAGAACTTAGAACTACTTAAACCTAACTAACCTAAGGACAGTACACACATCCATGCCCGAGGCAGGATTCGAACCTGCGACCGTAGCAGCAGCGCGGTTCCGGACTGAAGCGCCTAGATCCGCTCGGCCACAGCGGCCGGCCGTTCCATTTCTCCATCAGCATGGTTGGCAACTGCTGGATGGTCGTTGGTGCATGTGCATGTGCTTCAATACGCCTGCCGGTCGCGGTGGTCTAGCGGTTCTAAGCGCGCAGTCCGGAACCGCGCGACTGCTACGGTCGCAGGTTCGAATCCTGCCTCGGGCATGGATGTGTGTGATGTCCTTAGGTTAGTTAGGTTTAAGTAGTTGTAAGTTCTAGGAGACTGATGACCACAGATGTTAAGTCCCATAGTGCTCAGAACCATTTGAACCATTTTTTTCAATACGCCTCCTGAACGCATTCCACATGTGATTGATGGGATCTAAGTTGGGCGAACGGGCAGGTCAGTTCAGATGGAGGAGATCTCGAAACGAGAGCATAATTCGCCGAATGAACTGACCTGCCCGTCCCCCTGACTTAAATCCCATCGAGCACTATGGGTTCGTGGTGGAGATGTACTGCAGCATCTGGCAATAATGAGCCGTGCTGGTGGAGGAGTGGAACTCCCTGCCACACGAGCTCCTTAGCAGCCTTGTGGTTAGCATTGGAACATGTTGCAGAGCATGCATTGCCGTCTGTGGTGACTTCACTCCCCATAATGAATCATGTCGCGCCTCTTGTAGCGTCCAGGAGACCATCATAAATCGCAGTGACTTCCCTGTAATTATTATTTTTGAATAAAAATAACATTTCTGTTCATCTCATTGTGTATTTCCTTCAGTTGCCCTCAGTACTACACTGTAGCAGTTCTTTCTACGTATGCTCCAAGCGTCATCGAGTTATGTTACTTGGCCGTGACATATCACAATAATGTTACTTTTGTTCTTAAGTTTGGCACACCAGTGTATGATAAAAATAGTATTACGTTCAGTAAGCTTAATTTCAGTAACCTAAATTCTACTAACCTGATCATTATTGACAGAAAACTGCTTACTTAAATTGACTGTGGCCGAGCGGTTCCAGGCGCTTCAGTCCGGAACCGCGCTGCTGTTACGATCGCAGCTTCAAATCCTGCCTCGAGCTTGGATGTGTATTATGTCCTTAGGTTAGTTATGTTTAAGTAGTTCTAAGTCAAGGGGACTGATGACCTCAGATGTTAAGTCCCATGGTGCTTAGAGCCATTTGAACGATATTGAACTTAAATTGAGATCTTCCAGAAACCGCAATTGTAACTCAGCAGACACAAAGCCTAACCACTACGAACAAAATCATACTCTAAAATACACTAGCTAGAGGCAATTACAGTGAAGTCACTGCGATTTATGATGGTCTCCTGGACGTTACGAAAGGCGCGACATGATTCGTTATAGGGTGTGAAGTCACTACAGACGGCAATGCATCATGTCCCAATGCTAATCATCGATGACAGTGTCAACCAGTTAGAAAGACCAAATAATAAATGGTATGAACTCTCACCAGTTCTGTTGAGGGTTTTCGACTCTTGTTGCCCAATTAAAACGATACCTACGGATCGTCCTTCATAAGTAGTTTAATACATTGTTTTTTCGGCTGTAACACATCCAAGCGGGGTACGACTACAGTTTTGTACACTACTTTGTTTTTCTGCCATCACTTCGAGATCCGTGTCAGGCTCTAAAACGATATCAACACGTTTCGATCCTGTGGCTCTCACAGGAAGCTGAACATCGCATGGTATTAGCTATGCAGCTCCCACAACGCAGAGGCAATCTTTCTCATTGACCAAAATGTTGTAGACATCGCAACATGTGAAAACTGGAAGAGCTTACGACGTTGTAGAGCGTTTCCAGCAGCTATACAGTTAATCTCATCTTCCACATCGACGGGGTAGCATATGTCTCGATTTTCCATTTCGACGAGCATTGTTTCCTCATTTCGCAGTCATGTACACGATCACTGTTCCGTTGTTGACCATCGCCGGAAGGTGCCGTTCACAAAATGAGCGAGGTAGTAGAAATAAAACGAAGTACTGTTATCTTACTGGTGCAAAAAAAATAAAAAAAAATGTGGAGGGTATCGCAGCATATGGAAATAGGACTGAGGAATCCTTCCAAACAATTGATTGAAGGTGATGACCTCCACAGCGACAAGCAGCAGATATCCAGTGTTCCGCCAAGGCTCCCTCCGTCTCAACCAAGTGGTGTCAGTCAATCATTATGCGGTAATCAATAGCGTACCAGTGGATAGACAGTATGAGAAAGACACTGTTGATATGAGTCGATGTACTGTAATACACACTGCTGTCGTTAGCGTGATCAATTTTAGCAATTTTGCCAGTTATTCTGTGATTTCAACGCAAGCCAATGACAAAGCAGAATGCTTCCCAATTTCTGCATCACCGCTAAATCACCCCTCCTCTACTCTGCAAGTACCATACACTACATGACAGTGCAATACGTCCGTTCCACCATATTGCACCAAAATATACCAGACAGGGTCCTAAACTGATGCAATTACATTATTTCCAGAAGATCGATCATAGTGTGGAATTTACGATTACGACTGCCCCTCTTTCTTTGTGTGGATGGGAGTCACAGAGTATTCACACATTAGTAAGATAAAAGTCAGAGATTGGCAGACCCCTTCCACATTGTCCTTGAGCAGTCCTCCCCAACCTTATCCACGACACCCATCCAAAAGCACAAAATCTCTCCAGAAGAGTCTATGTCGCGGAGGGTAGCACCTCTTATCGGTGCATAGTAGACAAGAGAGTGTTGCAGTGATATAACAGATGGTTAAGAATGAAAGGGTACAGTACCGCCCGCAATTGAAAATAGGTACAACATACTTCATTATTTTTGTCAGAACAACACATTTTTTTTTTGCAAAATAACTCAATTTCAATTAATACAGCGAAGCCAGATACCAGTGTCGGAAAGAATGACAATTTATTTATTTAATTGATCACATGTGCACTCCCACAAAATAAATCCCTGCATCCAGTTTGGTGAGATCTGTGAAATGAATGAATGTATGGTCGTCTGCTAACCGCAGATAGTGAATGTGAATATATGATTATCTTTGAGACGATCCTTTGGCCACCTTTGGTGGAACCAAGGGGATGAAACTTACCAGAGCTTTGAGCACCTGAAATGTGGCTGACCAATACGGTAGTATGGTCTTCCCCACCTCGACAGAGGTGCGAGATGACCTGAAGAACGGTCATGTTTCAGCACTCTGCCGCTGGATCTTGTGCTGTTAAGACCTGTCTTAGTTGTGCTCCGTAGAGACAAAAGAGTGGAGACATGGTATGCATGTGGAATATTTAAGAGTAGTTTGAAATAATAATTTCTCTATTCCAGGAACTTTTGTGGGGAGAGTTAAATGTCAGGCAGGTAATATTAATGGGATCGTAGTAATCTTCGGAAGTGACCAACGGTCACAATGAAACCACATGTAGCAATAAGCTGAAATACTTCCGTGTGCTTAAGTTAAGCTGAATTACTAGCGTGTGTACTATAAGTTGAAATATTTAAGAAATGGCGTGTGCAGGACTTGAAATTAGAGACGAGTACTTCCACGTGGTGAGTACTGTGTGAGTCTCAATCTGTGCATGAGACAAAGGATAAAGAGAAGTACTCGTCCATGGTATCAGTTGAGGACTCGTGTGTGTGATGAATATGTTCTTAATATTACTTTGCGAGATATGTTTCCGTGTGACGCTTGATTCAAACTATAATACTCTGAGAGAGAAGCAAGGTGAGTCAGCTGTCTATCCAGCAACGCCACATGGCTTGCATTGCACAGGAAGACGTGCTTATATCTCCAGAGTTCATAGTAGGAAAGTAGAATTACGATGTGGGGCAGTGTCATGTGAAACTGGGATAAATACTAATTGAGGTGGGAAAGCTGAAAGTGATAATGTTGTGACTATTTATTGTATTGTATTCCATGTTGTAGTGTGGTGTATGTCATGTAATTTGGGTATGTGTGGTTTGCATGGGAGAGTAGCAAGGTAGTTTCAAAAGATTAGTGGGTTATGCTTGTTCCTTCTGTACCGCTCTATCTGGAGGAAAGTTTCGTGATGATGATTGTGAGAGTCGAAGTGTGAGATATAATAAAAGATCCACCATCCTATCCAGAAAGTGCACTGTAGCGTTAAATAATTATGAGACCATAAGGTAGAGAATCACCAATGTAAAGCCATGCCCACTGGGCGGAATTTCTCATGTGTTATTGTTGTAGGTTATAGAATTTGTGTGTTTAGGTTATAGAATTTATCGGAATAAATAAGATAGTGAAAAGAAAAAGATTGGTGGACTTTTCCTTCGAACTGTATGTTGTCATGATGTCCCGAATTTATAATGTGTGCGCCATTCATATTCAGTGCGGTGGCCACGTGTTGATAAAAGCTGTTAAATAAAAGACAAAAAGAAAATGTGGTATTGCCCGTGCGTAGTGAACAGTCAGGGTTCTGTAAATTACTGATAGTCAGATGTGCGTTTCTGTTGCGTATTATTCATACAGGAGGATAATTTGTAACTTAATTGAGAGTACGAGAGTTCACATTACTCGATAAATAAGAATGAATCCACTCGCTTGGCAGACCCCTCAACTTGCAGGCCTGACTGCTTGATGCCACAGTATGAGCAAGGCATGTGGAAGCCTCTCATAATTTCAACCCTGCCAGGATATTCTGCTGTTAGGGTTTGCTGTTAAGATTTTTTTATGGAATGTATTGTGATAGCGCTAAGAAGTAAAATTTTTTTTGTTTGCAATTTCTTTCTGGATTGGTGAGGATCTTTTATTTTTTGTATGTAATCACTTGGAACATCATCCAAGGCTGGAAGATCGTTGTATAATTTTTTTTGCGTAATGTCCGTAGTAACTAGGTCGCAGTCGAAAAGTGTAGTCACCATGGAGAATAGTGATTCTGGCGTGAACATAGCAGTGCAGCAGGAAGTAGCTGTCGAACATGGGTTGGTGAGCGAGAACGGCAAACACTCAGAAGGGGCTGAATTGTTCAGCGGACCGCGGCTAGGTGATCCTTTATGCGGCGGGCTTTGTCCACAAACTGGGGCTTTTCCTGACGACGCGGGCGAGCCGGGACTAGGTCAGATATGCAGTGAAAGCGCAGCTACCCTTAGTGAAGCTACGGTTTCTCAGGCAAATGAGGTGAGCGCACCGAAAGTAGCAAATGACAATGTGCTACTGCAGTTTTTACAGAGGATGGATAGAGATAATAAGGAAAGAGATAGGGAGAATAAGGAAAGATTGGAAGCGATGGCTAGGGAGACCAAGGAAAGATTGGAGGCAAATAAGGAAAGATTGGAAGCGATGGATAGAGATAATAAGGAAAGATTGGAGGCAATGGATAAGGGAAATAAAGAGGCAATGAGGAAGCTACACACAGTTATCGATGAGCGTCTGTCCGCAGTTAATAATCGGTTAGATGAGGGGGAGAAGAATCTGGATGCAGTGAAGCAAGTATGTGATGCCGTGAAAGAAAAGCCAATAATTTGGAGGTACGAATAAGTGCAATAGAGAGCGATATTACAGAACGTAGGGACATGTTGCCGGATGAACGAATCAAAGAGATAGTGGAGGACTTACTTGCAGATAAACAAGGGGCATTAGACAGCGTGGAAGCTCAAGTCACCCGGCAGGAAGTGGCGCTAAATAAACACAGGGATGAAGTTGCGGAGATAGTGGTCAGAATGAATACAATTAGCGCAGATGTAGAAAAGATCAGTATAAGAGGCGAAACAGGCTCTGACAGTACGCAGCGAGAGGTTTATGCCGACCAGGAGGAGATACAATCACTATTACAGTTTAAAGAGGCACAATTAGAAACAAATAGGAAACATAGGGAAGAACTAGCACAGTTGCAATTAGCGTGTGGAAGCGAAGGTGAAACACCACCAGGTAGACTGCAGAGGGAGAGTGAGATAAATTCAAAAAACGAAAATAGGCAGAAAGAGGAAGACGAACTCAGAGAGTTAGAAGAACGGTTGTGTCGGATAAAACAGGTGGCAAACCCAACTGGGTATAGTCCAAGGTCGGAAAACATAAATGCGGAAGAAGAATGTAGGAGGCACTTCGTCTCGGTACAAACGTACACTTGTTTTCCGGATCCGGATAATTACCAACATCCATGCCTGTGGCTGTCTCAGTTTCAAGATTCATTACCTTCATCGTGGGGACCGCTCCTGAAAATGAAGTTTGTGTGTAACCATTTGAGGGACGAGGCTAGAGTGAAAATGCAAGAAGTTATTAAAGACTGTAGTAGCTACAAAAAATTTTGTGACAAGTTTTTGAACGAATTCTGGTCGAAAAGTAAGCAGGACCAGCTTAAGCAAAGCATATTGCTGATGCCAAATTATAACGAAGGTGGTATAAGAGATCCAGTGGCGTGCTATCAGGAAATGCTGAGACGAAATAGTTATCTGGATGTGCCATACGAACCTGGGGAGCTCATTAGGATCTGTATAACGAAGTTGCCAGTGAGATTACGCAGAGATATAGTGATAGCAGGCAGAGGCTTAGACGATTCCGCGTCATTTCAGCACTTGTTACAGGAACTTGGTAATGAGAGCAACATCGTAAACGGAGATACGACTCATAGGTCAGACAGCGTCGAGGATAGGAACAGCAGAAACTATCAGAATGACAGGAGAGCATGGAATCCTGGCATTTCTTTCTTTTCGTAATAGATTGATGGATCCAACATATCAACATATCAGCCCTTAGCATGTTGCCTTAAAACACTTGCCACTGGCACTGAAAATTGTTTATGTAGGAGACATACTCTACTGATATGTAGGAATGCAAATACCATACTTCTGATCAGAGAATAAAACACAAGTAATGGAATCTGTTGGGCTGGCCTCAAAAATCAGTTGCTAAAAATGTTAGGTTAATGCCAATGAGTCCAGTTTAATTAGTGCGATTTGGCTATTGCAGGTACTTAACACGTAATCTAAAAAGTCAACATTGTGATCGAAGTTTTTAGATTAGCTGCTATCTGATATATAGTATGTCATTGTCATAGTGACAGTTATGAGGTGCTGCGTATCGTTGTTCGGAATCTGGGTTAGGGAAAGAGGCCACTAGCACCAAAGTTTCTAACACTTGGGCTGTCCCATTTCTCCCAGCTTGTATACTCTCTGCACACATTTAATTTTCATGTAAGCACAGATTCCTAACTAGCAAATTCTTTGCTGTGTATAGTGGACCATTCAGAGTGAGGCGGATTGTCCATAAAAATGCTGTTCTGATTGAGACGATCAAGGGAAAACAATCTCGTTTGCTTCATCACATTTCTAAGATCAAATTATGGAAAAGTTAAGGATAGATCGAAAGTAGGCAATTTATGGTAGATAGTCAGTGTATTTATTTGTGGTGTGTAACGTTGTGCAGGGTCAAATCCAACACAAGAATTTTCAGGCCGGATGTCAGGAAGTATGGCGGAATAGGCTGGTCGAATTAGTCATGAACAGGAGTCGACAGAGTGGTGTATGTGCGTATTTTTTGTCATATGAATAAGGATCAAGCAGAAACGACGTGATGATTAATGAGTGGATAAAGATGGTAGATAGAGAAGCGACGTGATAAATAGTAGTGGATAAAGGTGATATTTAAGGAGAGAAGCGAGGTGAAGCAGTGTGATTAATGAAGAGAGATTCGACGTGATGAAACAGTGGTAAAGAAAGGTGAGTAGAATTAATAATGTGGAGATGTCTTAGATGTATGTTACAGAGGCGCCTGTGTATGCTGCAATCGAGATGGATGCGAATGGCGAAGGAAGACCAGGAAATGAAGGAGTAATGGACGGACAGAGAGCCGAAATACGAATAGAGAGATGAGGAAAGGCCTCTGGACCTGATGGGATACCAGTTCAATTTTACACAGAGTACGCGAAGGAACTTGCCCCCCTTCTTGCAGCGGTGTACCGTAGGTCTCTAGAAGAGCGTAGCGTTCCAAATGATTGGAAAAGGGCACAGGTCATCCCCGTTTTCAAGAAGGGACGTCGAGCAGATGTGCAGAACTATAGACCTACATCTCTAACGTCGATCAGTAGTAGAATTTTGGAACACGTATTGTGTTCGAGTGTAATGACTTTTCTGGAGACTAGAAATCTACTCTGTAGGAATCAGCATGGGTTTCGAAAAAGACGGTCATGTGAAACCCAGCTCGCGCTATTCGTCCACGAGACTCAGAGGGCCATAGATACGGGTTCACAGGTAGATGCCGTGTTTCTTGACTTCCGCAAGGCGTTCGATACAGTTCCCCACAGTCGTTTAATGAACAAAGTAAGAGCATATGGACTATCAGACCAATTGTGTGATTGGATTGAGGAGTTCCTAGATAACAGGACGCAGCATGTCATTCTCAATGGAGAGAAGTCTTCTGAAGTAAGAGTGATTTCAGGTGTGCCGCAGGGGAGTGTCATAGGACCGTTGCTTTTCACAATATACATAAATGACCTTGTGGATGACATCGGAAGTTCACTGAGGCTTTTTGCAGATGATGCTGTGGTGTATCGAGAGGTTGTAACAATGGAAAATTGTACTGAAATGCAGGAGGATCTGCAGCGAATTGACGCATGGTGCAGGGAATGGCAATTGAATCTCAATGTAGACAAGTGTAATGTGCTGCGAATACACAGAAAGATAGATCCTTTATCATTTAGCTACAAAATAGCAGGTCAGCAACTGGAAGCAGTTAATACCATAAATTATCTGGTAGTACGCATTAGGAGTGATTTAAAATGGAATGATCATATAATGTTGATCGTCGGTAAAGCAGATGACAGACTGAGATTCATTGGAAGAATCCTAAGGAGATGCAATCCGAAAACAAAGGAAGTAGGTTACAGTACGCTTGTTCGCCCACTGCTTGAATACTGCTCAGCAGTGTGGGATCCGTACCAGACAGGGTTGATAGAAGATATAGAGAAGATCCAACGGAGAGCAGCGCGCTTCGTTACAGGATCATTTAGTAATCGCGAAAGCGTTACGGAGATGATAGATAAACTCCAGTGGAAGACTCTGCAGGAGAGACGCTCAGTAGCTCGGTACGGGCTTTTGTCAAAGTTTCGAGAACATACCTTCACCGAAGAGTCAAGCAGTATATTGCTCCCTCCTACGTATATCTCGCGAAGAGACCATGAGGATAAAATCAGAGAGATTAGAGCCCACACAGAGGCATACCGACAATCCTTCTTTCCACGAACAATACGAGAATGGAATAGAAGGGAGAACCGATAGAAGTACTCAAGGTACCCTCCGCCACACACCGTCAGGTGGATTGCGGAGTATGGATGTAGATGTAGATGTAGATGCACAACGTGAAAGGAGATAAAGGGAGTATCAGATCCAGATGGTGAACGTGTGGAATACTGACGTAAGATGTAATATAAGTGTAAATCTAATTCTTACCATAACATTTGCAACATGAAAAAAAGTAATTTTTTGTTGTTGTTGTTGAAGCCTGGTGCCAGTATAACTATTCAAAACGGTAACAAGAATGCGTACAGTTATTTTGCAGGATGAATAATTTGTGTATTTTTTGTTCCTAGATGAAATGTCGCAATTCTAAGTTGATATTTAGCAGGATGAATAATCGGTAAAGTGAATGCAGAGGTAAGCCGATGGAGAGAGGTGCCAGAGTGAAAGGACGAATTCGGAGACTGGAAAGCTATCTCCGAAACAGCTTCATGTGTTATGTGGTTGAGTATAAGGGAGCAAAGGTATGGTATGTTGTCGTGAGTGTGGTGGTGTTAAGGTTAGATGACTTCTAGACCTATTCTGTTAGGTATTAACGGGTTGAATGAGAAGGAAAATGTGCTGTCTGGTGAGTGAGAGTCGTAGAGTAATGTGATCAATGCGCAGACTCCTGTAAAACGGATGCTACCGATCCATAACTAAAACATTATTGTGCTTTGTTGTTTGATTTGGATGAACCTCGATGGCAGGTCAGGATCTGACATCACATGGATGGTACATACGTGTCCTAGAAATGTTGTTATATATAATAAAAAGATAAAATATATAAAGAGATACTAATTTCAGTCTGTCACAAGCACTAAGGTTCACTGTATATTGTAGATTTAGAATCAACAGTTTCTAATATTTTCACTGTGATAGGATGTTAGAGTAGTCTACTATTTGATATTGTAATTATGAGCTGTATAGATTGTTTCTTATTCCTTTTGGTTTTTTTTTATACTTTTATGTTTTGTATGAGGGACGACAGGTAAAATCAATAGCACAAGTGTGGGCTGTATATAGAAAAGGCATAAAAGTTGATGTTGTATGTGTAGAAAACTGGGGTGTATGATTTTATGTTTTTTGGAACAAAGATTCTTTTATTACCAATGTATGTAATAGATCATACATGTAATCAATGAGTATTTAAATACTGTAAGAATATCCTTTTGCCGGCCGCGGTGGTCTAGCGGTTCTAGGCGTGCAGTCCGGAACCGCGCGACTGCTACGGTCGCAGGTTCGAATCCTGCCTCGGGCATGGATGTTTGTGCTGTCCTTAGGTTAGTTAGGTTTAAGTAGTTCTAAGTTCTAGGGGACTGATGACTACAGATGTTAAGTCCCATAGTGCTCAGAGCCATTTTTGAATATCCTTTTGTCTGTAATGTTGCGAGATGCACGGAAGGGTCTGACTGATTGGGTGTCGTAGCACTGAGGTGCTCATGCAGAACAAGCCCGTACCACGTAAGCCAAGCTGACGTCGGCATGGGAGAGACAACAGAGCCGGTGCGCTCCCCACTCCACTGCCGGTCGAGGTACACTCCACGCGCCCACTACAGCAGGTCAACGGCCTGGGGTGACATGCACGTACCAATGGCCATTCATAAATTCCGCCACCCTTACGACTGGAGACAGTATCCCGCAGAGGCAACAGCGGGTGGTTTCTTCTCCTCAACGGCTCGCGCGGCGGCGCCACGACAGAATGAACGACGCGCAGCAGAGTCCGGCGGGCATTTTTTACCAGCAACTATTAACTAGTACTGGACTGTAGAGCCGTGAAACAAGATGACTGCTCGTATGTCTCCATAAGGTGGAAAGTGAAGGACTGGTGTTTCCACATTGTGAGTGGTGGAAAAGATTTTGTCTTTAGCAGACAGGACGATTTTTTTGTTTTGTCTTGACCACTGAACGGTGGGATCCATAAACTTTTGGCTGTGACTTGTTAAGTGTGCTTTGTGAATTGCATGTGGGACGCTTGGTATACTTAAAGAGGACAGTTGTCGTTTGGTGACTAATTATTGTATGAACGCAAGAAACTGAAGTGGGACATTTCTTTAATTGGTGCGGGAATAAGTGCTGTTTGTTGGAACTTACGACTTTTAATTACACCATGAACTGAAAGGACAGAACCGTGGGTAATAGTAGTTGTAGGGACATTTCTGGACAACCAGATTCGTGTGGATGGTACTCTGAGAGTGATTATGACATTTGTGTTTAATGTGTTCAAAATGCCGATTTGAGTGACTTGACTTTCGTCCAGGTAACCATGGGAGAGCTTTGACACCGAGGCAGTGTTTCTAGGGAACCTGTCAGCAATTTTTTTGACCCCAAGAAAATCAAAGAATAAAATGATTCCGTGTGACTCGCAAGATAGGGAATAATGTATTTGTACTTGTAAATGTGTAAATTTTTTTTATATGTTTCATTCCTGAAGGGACAGCAAGTGTAATTGTATTTCATTAACATTTGTGTTTAGAATAGTTAGTGTTTTTTTTTGTTTGTTCTGGGTTATCAAGTTCACGTAGCATGTTTATTAGAATATTTGGTACAATGATGCTTTAATTATTAGCCAGTGGCGTAATACTAACGTAGCGGCTCTTGTTGCATTGGTCAGTAAGGTTGTCACAGGGGACAAGAGTTTGCATTGCACAACAAATACCGGAATTAACTGATGGATTTTGATGTCGTTGACAGTAATGATCTTGTTGGTGTGTTGACTGAAGCCACTTATTTGCATTATCACAGTGGTGATATTTCACATTAAAGTGTAACGAAGGCTAGTCGAAATGCAAGTTCTTGTCGTCTAAATGTGTAACAACAGAGAAATGAGCAGTAGAGTAAGATACGAGAGCTACTGGTGGATTCAAGCACTTATTGCTAACTATCTACTGCGTGTATGGATCAAAGTTGATGGACTGACTAGCTCAGCAGTAGGTATTTGTACTGGTGGACAAGGATAAGGTTAAACTCACAGTCGAGTAGTGGTGGCAATTGCTTAAGTGATGATAGTTAATGAGGTATGACATGATGTCTTAGATGATCTATATTACGTAACCAGTATGTAACTTGTGGTATATATCTTTGTTTTTCTTCTCAGTTTTGTTTCTCTGTAGGTTTCATGTATATTTTAGAGTAATGATATGGAGCCTGAAATTATACATGGAACTAGTGTGCACAAGTATTTTCTTTTGTTGATTTTGTTTTGTATTTAGACGTTGCCATGTAAAAGATTATTACAACGCAATTTATGAATGTTGGATTACTTGTTCTGTGTTTGGACGGTGAGCTATTTAAAATTTCATGAGTACAATTAGTATTTTTCTTATTTGTCATAGAATTAGTGAAGTTTGGATTACTCCTAAAAATAACGGAGATCCCAGTAACCAAGCAAATTTTTATCTCACCATTATTTTTTATTTGTATGATGTAATGTTTTATTTGTCATTTGGATTGATGTAAATTTGTATGTGTACGTTACTCCAGATTGTGGAGAGTACAATAACGCAACAACTGTGTCAATAATTTGGTAAAGTAACAGCATTTGGTCGTCTATTTGAGGTCACCAGGGGCTAAGGTCTCCTCCTGGTTATTTTGATGACTTGCTACGTTTGTTCTAATACAGTTTTCTTAAAAAAATGTTCAGAACTACCCTCGCATTGCAAGGATAGTACCGTGCCATTTTTTTCTGCATGGGTAGCCAGTGGTGAAAGGGTACAGTACCGCCCGCAATTGAAAATAGGTACAACATACTTCATTATTTTTGTCAGAACAACACATTTTTTTTGTAAAATAACTCAAATTCAATTAATACAGCGAAGCCAGATACCAGTGTGGGAAAGAATGACAATTTATTTATTTAATTGATCACATGTGCACTCCCACAAAATAAATCCCTGCATCCAGTTTGGTGAGATCTATGAAATGAATGAATGTATGGTCGTCTGCTAACCGCAGATAGTGAATGTGAATATATGATCATCTTTGAGACGATCCTTTGGCCACCTTTGGTGGAACCAAGGGGATGAAACTTACCGGAGCTTTGAGCACCTGAAATGTGGCTGACCAATACGGTAGTATGGTCTTCCCCCACCTCGACAGAGGTGCGAGATGACCTGAAGAACGGTCATGTTTCAGCACTCTGCCGCTGGATCTTGTGCTGTTAAGACCTGTCTTAGTTGTGCTCCGTAGAGACAAAAGAGTGGAGACATGGTATGCATGTGGAATATTTAAGAGTAGTTTGAAATAATAATTTCTCTATTCCAGGAACTTTTGTGGGGAGAGTTAAATGTCAGGCAGGTAATATTAATGGGATCGTAGTAATCTTCGGAAGTGACCAACGGTCACAATGAAACCACATGTAGCAATAAGCTGAAATACTTCCGTGTGCTTAAGTTAAGCTGAATTACTAGCGTGTGTACTATAAGTTGAAATATTTAAGAAATGGCGTGTGCAGGACTTGAAATTAGAGACGAGTACTTCCACGTGGTGAGTACTGTGTGAGTCTCAATCTGTGCATGAGACAAAGGATAAAGAGAAGTACTCGTCCATGGTATCAGTTGAGGACTCGTGTGTGTGATGAATATGTTCTTAATATTACTTTGCGAGATATGTTTCCGTGTGACGCTTGATTCAAACTATAATACTCTGAGAGAGAAGCAAGGTGAGTCAGCCGTCTATCCAGCAACGCCACATGGCTTGCATTGCACAGGAAGACGTGCTTATATCTCCAGAGTTCATAGTAGGAAAGTGGAATTATGAAGTGGGGCAGTGTCGTGTGAAACTAGGATAAATATTAATTGAGGTGGGAAAGCTGAAAGTGATAATGTTGTGACTATTTATTGTATTGTATTCCATGTTGTAGTGTGGTGTATGTCATGTAATTTGGGTATGTGTGGTTTGCATGGGAGAGTAGCAAGGTAGTTTCAAAAGATTAGTGGGTTATGCTTGTTCCTTCTGTACCGCTCTATCTGGAGGAAAGTTTCGTGATGATGATTGTGAGAGTCGAAGTGTGAGATATAATAAAAGATCCACCATCCTATCCAGAAAGTGCACTGTAGCGTTAAATAATTATGAGACCATAAGGTAGAGAATCACCAATGTAAAGCCATGCCCACTGGGCGGAATTTCTCATGTGTTATTGTTGTAGGTTATAGAATTTGTGTGTTTAGGTTATAGAATTTATCGGAATAAATAAAATAGTGAAAAGAAAAAGATTGGTGGACTTTTCCTTCGAACTGTATGTTGTCATGATGTCCCGAATTTATAATGTGTGCGCCATTCATATTCAGTGCGGTGGCCACGTGTTGATAAAAGCCGTTACATAAAAGACAAAAAGAAAATGTGGTATTGCCAGTGCGTAGTGAACAGTCAGGGTTCTGTAAATTACTGATAGTCAGATGTGCGTTTCCGTTGCGTATTATTCATACAGGAGGATAATTTGTAACTTAATTGAGAGTACGAGAGTTCATATTACTCGATAAATAAGAATGAATCCACTCGCTTGGCAGACCACTCATCTTGCAGGCCTGACTGCTTGATGCCACAGTATGAGCAAGGCATGTGGGAGCCTCTCAAGAAGAAATGTGTGGTTTATACATGGTGGAGCCCCAGACGGATGGAGTTTGAAACGGTTCACGTATATCAACCGTGGTATCAGTTCTGAAGCATTACTCCACTGTCTGGAGTCAGTACCAGGAAGGTAAAGACATGAGAGAAATAATCATAGAGCATAAACACACGGTTCCGTACCTTAAAAATGCTGTATTATTAATACTATACAGTCTCCGAAGTATTAGTCGCGCAGAATGCGATGCTCTTAACACTCTAATGCAGGACATATTTGTCCAACAACCCCGCAAGTTTCATACCCCAGTCACTACGGTGACGAGCTTTAAAGTGATAAAACTACTTCCTTGTACCCTATTCTGGTGTCCTAGGACAGCATCCTCAGTATACATCCAGCGCTCGAGCTGCTTATAAACCAACAAGAACGAAGTCCGTCTTTTTAAGTTGGAAACCTATGTACCCTTAATCACACTTCTCACATCAGTCGTGCTTATAATTGGCAGTAGGATAGATTTTGACAGATGCAGATGTGTCTCACTAGGAAACAGAGGGAGGAATAACCAACATGAATAATTTTGAGAGCTGGTACTTTGAGGTACCACCTGCATCCTGCTGCACGAAAATGCATACGAAGAAGCAGCGCGATCAATAGCACAGGTCTGCAACATAAAAATTGTTTCAAATTTATTAAGTGATTTTTATAGTGTTTTCAACGCTGATTTCGGGGATAATAGTGAAAAAATTCCATCACGTTCAGTTATTTCACAAACTGCTTGTCTAGTGTTAGCTTTTTTCGATATTTCAGCACTCTAGTGAGTTTGAATTTTGGTTTTTAGGACCTCCAGAAACTGTTATTTAGCCGTTTTTATACTAGATATACGTAAAATAAATAGTAGGGGAAACCAGCAGCATTTTCATGTCAGTGTCTGTCTGTCGCGCTGCCCCTTCGCCTGCCATCACCAAGCAGTGAGCTTCTGCTATTGTCCTTCAGTTCACAGTATCTCTCCTCTCTGTGCTGTTCACTTGTTGTTGTTACTAGTTCTTTAAAGTAGTGACTGTTTTCTTGTGTTGTGAAGTTGTTTGATGAACACTGGGCAATGGCTACCAGAGGATGTATAAACTCGCCAGATTGCTTCTGCTACGTTTGTGGTAACTATATCGTTAAAAAGCAACAAAGAAACATTTCCGATTTTGTTGAAAAAGTATATTTCGCCTATTTGGGCCCCACATAAAGTTTGTTCAGTGTGTGTTGAAGAACTGAGGCAATGGTTTCAACGTAAAAAACAGTCCTTATGTTTTGGAATACCAATGGTTTGGAGGGAGCCCAAAAATTATAGTGATGACTGCTATTTTTGTTCTTGCAACGTACGAGGTTCCTATATGAAAAACAAAAAGAATATTTCTTACCCTAACATTCAATCAGCCATTCGCTCTGTTCATCATGGACCTGAAGTACCAATACCCTCTCCTCCAGATTCTTTGCATGATATAGATTATCACGAGCCATTGGCTCAATAAGGTGATAGTGAAGAAGACAGAGATTGTTACGATCCTGGCACAGCAGATCCCATTCCATTCTCACAACCTGAACTGGACGATTTAGTTAGAGACCTAGGCCTTTCTAAAGAATCGGCAGAGGTTTGAGGATCTAGATTGAAAGATAAACATATGTTGGCTCCGGGTACATCCTAATATTGGTATCGATCGAGGGAAAAGGAGTTCGTATCTTTCTTCTCTCAAGAAGGTGACCTGGTGTTTTGTAGTGATGTTCTTGGAATTATGGCACGTTTCAAAAAGAAGCCTTAAAGCAGTACTTCTACACAATGGCAATAAGTATGCTTCTATACCAGTTGGACACTCGCTTCACTTAAAAGAATGTTACAAAAACCTTGAACTTAAGCAGACTCTTCTATTCAGACCACAAAATGGACACTATGTGGTGATTTAAATGTGATTTCAATTCTGCTTGATCAACAAAGTGGCTATACAAAGTTCCCTTGCTTTCTCTGTGAATGGGGCAGTAGTGAGAGAAAGCAACACTACATAAAAAGCTTGGCCCTTGAGAAAAATCTTACAGGTAGGGGTTAAAAATGTTGACAGGAAAAGCCTTGTGGATGCCAAAAAGGTGTTACTTCCACCACTTCACATTAAATTGGGGGTGATGAAACAATCTGTTAAGCCATTGCAAAAGAAGGGGAGTGTTTCAGATACCTTTGTGGACAGTTTCCTGATTTATCCAAGGCAAAGCTAAAGGAAGGAATCTTTGTCGGACCAGACATTAGAAAACTAATGACAGATTCCAACTTTTGGACAGAATGGCAACTAAAGAAAAGGCAGCATGGACATCTTTTAAATAAGTTGTTAAGGTTTTCCTAGGAAACTAAAGAGATCCAAACTACAAGACATGCTCGACAACTTTAAGAAGCTGGGTGTAACACGAGCATTAAAGTTCATTTTCTCCACTCACATCTTGATTACTTCCCTGCAAACCTTGATGATGTAAGTGAAGAGCAGAGCGAAAGATTCCACCAAGACATCAAAGAAGTGATGAATTCTTCTCGGGTTATCAGCCGGCGTGGTGGCGTCGTTTTGTCTTGTCTTGTCTTTTTGGGATCCACAAGGCTTTTCCTCTCAAGACGACACCACCACTCGGCTGATAACCCGAGAAGAATTCATCGTTGGAATACGCCGAGAAAGACTGCAATCGCATATATCAAAGAAATGGAATGAAGATATCAAGGAAAATGGAACGTCAACATGATAGCGGACTGCTGTTGGGTGATAAAAAGAGATTATCCTCAACGAGTCCACAGCCGGAAAAGCAACAAAAGAAGGTTCGACAGAAAGCGAAAGCGTTATTATAAGGACATATGAGCTTAAAGAGAAATGGAAGTGTACTGGAAATGTAGTTAAGAACGTGATCTATAAATAAAATAAAATTTTATAACGTTGGAAATAATGCGATGAATTGCTTAAATTTTGTTATTATACTCAAAAATACTCCCTTTTTTGTGAGAAAACCTGACGTGCTAGAAAAAAATGGATTGCTTTTTGAAATCAGCGCTGAAAAGTACATAAAAGTCAGTTATCAAATTTCAAACAACTTTCAAAAAATTTTTTTTGCGGACCTGTGTAGCCAAAGGAGTTGTAGCAGTCTTATTGATGTTGACAGTAGCATCACCACAGCTCTGTTAGCATTCCTCTTGCACACAGAAGTCCCGGTCTGCTGGTAGGTAGTTTTGCTCATGTGTAGCAATTTCGTCCTAACAACACATCTTTCGAGTACACCCACCTTACACTATTTAAGGTGATACGTGTGACATGGGTTCACTCTCTTACAGAACACTCTAGGGAGTGGCTTAACCCTGATAAACGCATTGGTTGTTTTCCTTAATACTTAAGAAATAACGTTGTTTATGGGAACCGTCCGTAATTCGGTAATATCTATATTTGACTGCATGTGTGAGAACACAGTTATGGATTGGGATACATATGTTTTACATGCCTTAATATAGCGCCTCTGTGTAATACTTATGTCGCCTTTGTTGGAGTATGTATTACGGAAACCGACGTAGTTTACAGGGGGAGGGGGAGGGTTAAAACTGAATGTAGCCAGAGCATAATTTTTAAGCTTTCATCGATCATGAGTGTTCGGGTATCCCCAATCCACGTCAGTTCCCCGCATTTCGTGCTACTAATTTTATTTATTCTCAGTCAATGTACGTAATTTTGGAGGTTTTTTCCAATTTTACATATTTCGTCGTATTTCCCTCAATTTTATGTTATTCCCGCCAATTATATCAGGTTTTCCTCGATTTTGACCGATTTTATGTCATTTTTCGTATTTTTTTTGGCATTTTTCCGTGTGTACATGGTCATATTGCTGGCATATCAGTATGTTGCTTGATTTTATACTAGGATATTTGCGTGTCCTATACACCAGCCTACTAAAGATTTGTCCTCTTCCTGATGATCTGCAAGCATGCATTTTGGATAGGGACATCATGAAAAGTATAGTAAGACTCTCCTCGTACCTAGATGAGACTCAACGAGTGGTGCAGATTGGAAACTCGTAGTTTGGGAACAAACCCGTGTCCTGCTACAGCACATCAGAGAGCTTGTCTGCAGACTCATGTAGCGATGCACTCGATGCAAACTCAAAGTCTGGCATAGCTCTACACGTGTATCTGACTTCCACTCTACCGTGTAGGGATCTGCAACAGGGAGCTGACATGTGTGCAGAGTTGATTTCTGCTGCTGCTCTGATACTTTTTCCCACAAGGATATGCTCTTATTGCTTACCAGATGATCGTCGATACTTTTGTTCACACCTTCCAACTCTGATACGCTCCCATAACCAAGTCAGGGCAGCTACAAACTGTAGATTAGGTTCTTTTTTATCTTCGTAATAAGTTATCCGTTAGTTGACAGTGTGTCGACAGCACTTAGCATACTGAAACGTGAGAGTTTCCTTTCCCCGTACCTACAGAGTGCGCATTACAGGCAATGTAATTTATAGACGAACAATTAGCGAGTTATGCATTAGAACAAAATGGTTCAAATGGCTCTGAGCACTATGGGACTCAACTGCTGTGGTCATAAGTCCCCTAGAACTTAGAACTACTTAAACCTAACTAACCTAAGGACATCACACAACACCCAGCCATCACGAGGCAGAGAAAATCCCTGACCCCGCCGGGAATCGAACCCGGGAACCAGGGCGTGGGAAGCGAGAACGCTACCGCACGACCACGAGATGCGGGCTGCATTAGAACCGCAACCGCCCACCGCAGACTGCTCTACACACATACAAGTATGCACGCATATTATCATTCGCGAAGTCGCAATTTCAATCGCTTATAGGTTAGTTTCGACAGTGCTACAGACCCGCAAAGAGCGAAAACCTCGTCGCAAAACATTCTGTCGGGGATGTAAGCACGTTTAAATTCATCCTGCTAAAGAGTATAGCACTTTCGGTGCAAGTTATATTACTGATATTTCGTAACAATATTGTTTAGATTCTCCAGTAATAACAGCTAACCAAGGCATCCTGGTACACCTGTTACATCTCCTTTTATCCTCTCAAAGATCCACGATGATGGTTCATCATCATCCCAATTCCGCTACTTTGTGTGCAAGATGTCTGTCGGAAGGATGGAGACAGTCCTTAGTGAGTATTATACTTATGTACGGTACAGAACAGCGCATTAGTCGGGCTTGGTGCGGGTGGCTGCTATGGAGGAAGAAAAAATATTCAGAGGATGGGAAATCAGTGATTTACGCTCTGAGAAGGACATAATTTGCATTTCGTAGGACAGGGATACTCTTGTTTAATTTCCGATCGCTTTATCGCTTTGTATAGTGCAATCTAAAACTCAAAAAGACGCTCCGCGGTGCATGGTGAAGAAATCCTACAAAAATTTCTGCGGCAGCTTAATAGCACACACGACAACGTCGGGTTCACTAAGGAGGTAGAAGAAAACAGTTGCCCAGCGTCCCCAGACATTCTGATGAAAACGAACCTCGCTAGTACGCTGGGACATTCCATCTACAGAAAGGAGACACACATGTACCTGTACCTAAGCGCCAATACCTGTCGTCTTCCAGAGCAATGCAAATCTCTGCTCACCACCCTGGTACACAGAATGCGAGACAAGCGATGGGGAAGGTCTGCCTGCTAAGCTACAGCATCTGCGCGAAACCTTTCGCAAGAGCGGCTGCTCGGAGACGTAAATATGACGCACTCTCCAGCCAAGCAAGAAGAAGAAAGAAAATAAAAACAATCCAATAGAAGAAACCAAACGCCTGGTGTTCCTTCTGTAGGGAGAGCATCTCACTACCAAGATTATCAGAATAACGGAGAAACACAAAATAAAAAAACAATTCCCGGTCAACAGTTAAAATCAAGAACATGCTTGGGTCGCTCAAAAACTAATCAGAGCTACGGGTACATAGGGTCAACAGCATCCGTTGTGAGTGTGGCATGCAATACATCAGCTAGTTGCAGCGACGCATTTCGCAGTGCTGTACAAAAAACGTGAGGAGGGTTCGTCTCAGCCAAAGTGAGAAGTACGAAGTGTCAGAGCCCACCAACAACGAAGGACACATGTTTGCTTTTGAACAGATAAACGTGTTATGCCGCAACGGTGAGTTCTGGATATTGGTCATGAAAGAAGCAATGGAAATATGAGTACATGACGATCTCGTCAACCCGAACAGCGGTATCGAGCTGAGCTTGGTATGCGGTGTGGCGTTAGCAAAAATTATGTCAGGAACACTGGTGCGAAGGAGGCGGAAGCAGCAGGCGGGAGAGGCAGGCAGCGCCAGGACTTGATGCGCGGCCCCTCCTCCACCAATGTAGAGCTCCACCGTCGACTGCAACATCTCTTCCAGAGGCACACGATTCGTCCACCCATTGGGCCCTCGACAGATCATTCTGCTTTCCAGCTGCTATAAAGAAAAACGAACTGTACATGAACCCAGCACTGTCATTCCAACTTAAACAGCGATACGGTGCAGACCTATGCGCACCCTGCTAGGAACTGTGACTGGGGATCTCTGAGTGGCGAGGCTTCTAAAAAGAGTAAACTGTCATCTCGCTGTGAAGGAAATTGTCGCGTTCTCGAAACCTCGCTATGCCAGAGTGGGTGGGAGACGATCGGTATGACGAGACGAAGGGTGTGGCGGTTCATCATCAGGCTGAGACTTCTCTACCAGTGGCCCCCATCTGCCCCCCACTTACGATGGACTCAGATTCTGACAACGAAAGGGAAACCATGCGCAGTTGCCGTGTCAAAAAGCGAAAACAACCTCGGACACAAACGCAAGTCACCACTACCACAACGTTTCTGAGAGGAGGAAGAAGAGCATGACAGCAGATGTTCTCATTGCTGCTAGTATGGACCACGAGTCAGAAATCGTGAGCAGATTATGGCGTCGATTCGCGCATACAGCTACAGTCACAAACACACAGCGCCATGACCAAACTCAAACAGAGGAAAGGTATACCCCCGCAGACATCGTGATGGCATCACTCTGTCTTGCCACTGGCGTGCAGCTCTGCCAACATGAGGGGGATGAGGCCACATGCTCCACAGTGAAGACGACCGTTTGCATTCCAGCAAGCAACGCTGCCACGATGCAGTTCGCCACGACACATGATGTGGCAACACAAGGTGCTCCAGTGTACGAAGCAAACCATTGCTTACCCAAAGGCACGTTGCAAGACGAGACCATGGGGGCCATTCAGGCTTCGAGGAAACGCCCAGGCGTCACTGACGAGGACTAATCCTCCATCCAGGCCGTCACCTCTGGGCAACAGCCAAAGAGGAAAGCACAGAAAGAAGACCCTGAGCCAACACCACAACAGGGATAAAACGACGGTTTCGTCGTCCCTAGGCAGAATAACGGGGCCAGGGCCCAAGTGCTCAAGGGGGTGCAACCGAAACTACTCCACACAGTAAACTGGTATGCAGAAATACCGGAAGCAGTGGTGGAGGACAAGATTGTACCACCACAGGTAAGGGAGGCACCTCCACAGTCACCAATCGTTATCCTGTACAAGGAGTTTCAGCAAAAGATAGTGGGGGGCGCCACTCTGACATACTTCTGCATTACTGGGAATGACCCGTAGAAGGAATAAACGGCAAAGAACGAAGATTTTTGTAAGGCGATGGATGTCATGGGGAAGGAAGGGCTTCTGTGCTTTATGGATAACGTAACCCCTCTACAACTGCTGAAGCTGGTCTTCTGCTATCTCTCAATGAAGATGGCGCATGAGCGATTGAAGGAGGAGCTGAAGGACGTTGGCTATGGTGTTCGCTCTGCTGGCGTCATCATGAAGCCCAGGGCGCAAAGGGATACGCCTCAGTTTCTTATCGTACTGTTTGACAACAATGAAAACCGGAAAATCTTCCAGATGCAGAGAGTAGCCGACATACAATGCAATGCATTTAAGAGCTGTAAAGTAGCAGGAAGACTGCTGCCCCTTTCCACCTTGGCAGATATCGCCAGGGGAAAAGCACCTGCCCTACCCCACCAGTGGCAGAAGTCGTCAGCTCCAGCTCAGGAGCAGCAGCATCATCTGCGACAACTCCACCAACAGCCGCAACACAGGCCACAGTGCGCGTCCTTACTGCACAATACGGCAGCAGCACACATAGCAGGAGCCAACAGTTACGACCCAGTCGCAGGCCATCGCCAGCAGCACATGAGGCCGCCGCCATGGCCGCAACCGCCCTGAGAGAGAATCAGCTCCTGAGTCAACTAACATTCGTAAATACAGTTAAGACGGCCCTCCAGGCTGCCGCCACCAACAGCTAGACACATGAAACTTCCTGGCAGATTAAACCTCTGTGCCGGACCGAGACTGGAACCTCAGACCTTTGCCTTTCACAGGCAAGTGCTCTACGTATTGAACTACCCAAGCACGATTCACGACCTGCCCCCACAGATTTACTTCCGCCAGTACCTCGTCTCCTACCTTCCTCGTAATTTTCGCAGGAGAGCTTATGTAAAGTTGTAAAGCTGTGAGGACAGGTCATGAGTTGTGCTTGAGTAACTCAGTCAGTAAAGTACTTGCCCACGAAAGGCAAAAGTCCCGAGTTCGAGTCTCGGTCTGGCCATAGTTTAAATCTGCCAGGAAATTTCAAATCAGTGGACATTCCGTTTGAAAAATTTCGTTCCAGAACTAGATTCATCATGGATAATAGTTACATCCATGGACTAACTATCTGCACATTTAATGCAAATTGCCTCTGCCTTCAGAAGAGCGAATTTCGCCATTTCCTACGAGACGAGGTGACTGACACTTGTCCTGTACAGGAAATTTTCCTCAAACCCAGGGTCAATGTGCGGACAGCCAACTACAGCTGCTACCACAAAGACTGGCTGACAGTGGGACGTAGTACTGACATATGTGACAAGACACTGGCCAACGTCACCAGGTTCATCTGCTGGAGTTAGGCATGCTGGAAGCCATGGGCGTGACTGTCAACAGCACCATCGAGAAGATTGTCTTTGTTATGGCTTCCTTCTGGCTTTGGAGGATCGACTTGTCATTGCATTCGGCTTCAGTGAAAAGAAAATGAAATGGAATACTCACTTCACCAACATCAATGGGCGTCTACTTTCTCGCGCCACACAACGAAATGGCGCTGTTACCTAGGGGCCACACGACCGCACCTGCTTCGCTGGCAGAACCCTGCCAGACGTACTTGATATTGCCGTCCTGAAGGGCGTCGAGCAATTCACGATCGCCACGATTCGAAAAGTCCTATCATCAGATCACATCCCAGTCATTTTCTACATGGATGTTATCGTCGCAAAGCTGCCAGCCAGCCTAAAGTAATGAAACATGAACGGCGAATGTTTCCAAGAAGTGGTGCTCGATTTACTCCATGACGTACCTGATCCTGATCAAGTGGAAAATGACGCAGCACTGGCCTCTCTGCCTCAGAATACTCGGAGCAGCAGACACAGCCGCTCAGAGGCGTCCACAATGGCATAGAAGAACATAGGAACTGGGGCTGAGCAGACGTTATGTCCACGCTCAACCCTGACCACAGCTGCGTCTGAAGAGTTGTCAAAAGATTTCACTGTCGCTGGCAGGATATGCAACCACTGCAGGTTGGCCAGGACTTCATATATGAGCCAGATGCCAAGCTAGCTTGATGGACGACACATTCGCGGTCAACTTCACTCCAATGACTGACATTCTGGACGAGGATTACATCCACTGGGTCGAATAGCAGCTGTCCGCCTTCCTGTCAGCCAGGGCAGAAGAAGACGTCATTCAACCGCTGCAGTTCTGGTCTCTGAATACCAGGATGGCAAGAGGCAGTGATGGGGACAACAACCGCCTGCTGAAGAACCTTCCACCAGGGGCCAATCAGCTATTACACAATATCTTCAGATATTTCGGTTGGGTATACTCCTCCACATGGAAAGATGCAGAAGTGGCAGCTATGCCAAAAACCTACAAGAACCCATGTCAGGCAGTCAGCTAAAGGCTCATCAGCTTGTTCCTGTTCCTCTCAAAGGTGTTCAAGAAACTGCACTTGAAGAGGATGATTAAACGTCTCACTCAGCAGAGGTCATACCAGACAAACAGTTTCGATCTCAAAGTGGCCACTCCACCTCCCACCAGCTGCTGCGACTAGTAGAGTTGGGGCCCTCCGTCAGTCCTACCTCTCTGGAAGGATCTTCCATGTAAGGACACACGACAAAGCGTCCATAGAGTGGCAGATACTATAAAGGGTGCCACAGGGTTGGGTGTTTGGCCCCTTGCTGTTCCCCCTGTACACTACCAATGCAATGCAAGTGGTGCACGTAGAGCTCACGCTTTACGCTCACGACACGGTGCTGTACGTTCGCAGCGTCGACATCCAGACCGAGATGCTGCTCACAAGTCGGGTGCGACGCAATGAGAGCATGGGCGACGAAGTGGCGACTTAAATCCAAGAGCCAAGCCGTAGTCCTTACCCGCAGGATGTAGCCACTGAATCTGCCACCTGTCAAAATCATGGGAGGTCCATCCCATGGACAAAGACTGCGAAATACCTACGGGTGATCCTCGATCAGAGGCTCACATGGACCCAGCATATACTCGACACCAGAAGCAGAGCAGTGGGGCATTTCCATGTCCGGTATCATCTGCTTAATACCTGGTCGTCACTACTTCCACATCACGGCATTACACTTTACATTACCCTGGTCAAACCAGTGCTAGAGTATAAGCCTGTGGTGTGAAGAAAGGTCGCTCATGCACACATCGCAGCGCTGCAGAGGGTGCAGAACTGAGCTTGGAAACTCACTCTGTGCTTCCTGAGTGGCTATTCAACTCACAGGCTGCACGAAGAAAAAGGCATCTCGCTGCTACAGGACAGGTCCTGCAGCCCCCTCACGTCTTCTACGGGAAGTCAGGTCGATCCCACTGTCGGCTCATCCTAGAGCTGGACCACCAACAAAACTGCAGGCCGACAACACGTCGACTGCACCTGCTACGAGAATAATTTTCTCCGTAGCAGGCTCAGGAGAACTCTCCTCCACATCACCAGAGGCCATTCTTACTGCAAGAATAATTTTCTCCATAGCAGCTTGAGGACAAGCATTTCCACACCACCTGAGCGCAATCCAGCAAGTCACGTAATTATAACACCACAACGAGAGTTTGAGCAGCAGTAACATTTTGTCCGCCCCGGTAGCTGAGTGGTCAGCGAGGCAGAATGTCAGTCCTAAGAGCCCAGGTTCGATTCCCGGCTGGGTCGGAGATTTTCTCCGCTCAGGGACTGGGTGTTGTGTCGTCCTAATCATCATCATTTCATCTCCATCGACGCGCAAGTTGCTGAAGTGGCGTCAAATCGATAGACTTGCACCTGGCGAACGGTCTACCCGATGGGAGGCCCTAGTCACACGACATTTACATTTAGTAACATTTCAGCGTTTAACCTGCACACATGCTGGGCAATGAATGCTCGCTACGTATTGACTAGCGACTGTTGAACCCAACATCTTGCTTCAAGATGATGAGTGGGGAATTCGTCGTTCTGAAAACACGACGCTATGATTCGACTGATAATCTGAGAAGATTTCATCAATGAAGTCGCCCAGAATGCCTGCATTCCCGAGAAAATTTCATTGCTGAAATCTCAGAGAAATCCAGCATTCCCAGAGATTAATAATGACTCGCAGATAAGCATACGAGTAGCCTTCCAGCCCAGTCTTCATCCATGAACTAAACGGGGATAATCCTCAGTATTATGTAGAAAATATATCTTGCCCAATGCACAGGTAGAGTGATGAACCCAACCTACATCGACAAAATTTCGGAGATTATTCAGGGCTATTTCCAGAGTGTTTTGGTGCAAGCGACCCATGGTATCCTGTGGTTTGCTGCATTTTGTTCTATCTTAGTCTGAATTAGCTTCGTATCAGTTGAACTGTGCTATGACCATCGTATTTGTGTCACGCCTTAAATGGCATCTTTGCTTAAAAAGCGAGGCGATAGCAGTCTGGGGCAGCGAGCAGAGATGGGGGCTCTCGATTAGTTCTTAGCGGGCTTGGAGGAAGCAGGACGGAGGCGGGCCTGGGTGCGGCGAGCTTGCTGAACTGGCGGTGCGGCGCCGGCTGCGGAGTGTCCGGTGTCCGTCACAGAGTCCAAGCGTGCCGGGCAGAGGCGTGCATCGAGCCTTCACTGCCCGCCCGGGACCGCAGCCGTGACTGCCGGGAGAGCCTCGACGCGCTGCTCCGTCAGCCGGGCCGGGCACACTGGGGCCCGCCGGTGCGCCGCCAGAACCCGACTCCCCCCGTGCGGGTCGGCGGCTCCTCACGTCTCGCGCCCGACAGGCACCACATTGCTGTAGAACTAAATCTCTGCGGCCCGTACGCAAGCAATTTTCAACTTTGCACAGTATTTAACCTCCGGTGTTACATTAAAATACACTACTGGCCATTAAAATTGCTACACCAAGAAGATGAAGTGCTACAGACGCGAAATTTAACTGACAGGAAGAAGATGCTGTGATATGCAAATGATTAGCTTTTCAGAGCATTCACACAAGGTTAGCGCCGGTGGCGACACCTACAACGTGCTGACATGAGGAAAGTTTCCAACCGATTTCTCATACAGAAACAGCAGTTGACCGGCGTAGCCTGGTGAAACGTTGTTGTGATGCCTAGTGTAAGGAGGAGAAATGCGTATCATCACGTTTCCGACTTTGGTTCAAAATGGCTCTGAGCACTATGGGACTTAACATCTATGGTCATCAGTCCCCTAGAACTTAGAACTACTTAAACCTCACTAACCTAAGGACAGCACACAGCACCCAGCCATCACGAGGCAGAGAAAATCCCTGACCCCGCCGGGAATCGAACCCGGGAACCCGGGTGTGGGAAGCGAGAACGCTACCGCACGACCACGAGATGCGGGCCCGACTTTGGTAAAGGTCGGATTGTAGCCTATAATGATTGCGATCTATCGTATCGCGACATTGCTGCTCGCGTTGGTCGAGATCCAATGACTGTTAGCAGAATGTGGAATCGCTGGGTTCAGGAGGGTAATACGGAACGCCGTGCTGGATCCCAACGGCCTCGCATCACTAGCAGTTGAGATGACAGGCATCTTATCCGCATGGCTGTAACGGATCGTGCAGCCACGTCTCGATCCCTGACTCAACAGATGGGGCCGTTTGCAAGACAACAACCATCTACACGAACAGTTCGACGACGTTTGCACAGCATGGACTACCAGCTCGGAGACCATGACTGCGGTTACCCTTGACTCTGCATCACAGACAGTAGCGCCTGCGATGGTGTACTCAACGACGAATGGCAAAACGTCATTTTTTCGGATGAATCCATGTTCTGTTTACAGCATCATGATGGTCGCATCCGTGTTTGGCGACATCGCGGTGAACGCACATTGGAAGCGTGTATTCGTCATCGCCATACTGGCGTATCACTCGGCGTGATGGTATGGGGTGCCATTGGTTACACGTCTCGGTCACCTCTTGTTCCGATTGACGGCACTTGGAACAGTGAGCGTTACATTTCAGATGTGTTACAAGCCGTGGTTCTGCCCTTCATTCGATCCCTGCGAAACCCTACATTTCAGCAGGATAATGCACGACCGCATGTTGCAGGTCCTGTACGGGCTTTTCTGGATACAGAAAATATTTGGCTGCTGCCCTGGCCAGCACATTCTCCAGATCTCTCACCAATTGAAAACGTCTGGTTAATGGTGGCCAGGCAACTGGCTCGTCACAATACGCCAGTCACTACTCTTGATGAACCGTGGTATCGTGTTGAAGCTGCATGGGCAGCTGTACCTGTAGACGCCATCCAAGCTCTGTTTGACTCAGTGCCCAAGTGTATCAAGGTCGTTATTAAGGCCAGAGGTGGTTGTTCTGGGCACTGATTTGTCAGGATCTATGCACCCAAATTGCGTGAAAATGTTATCAAATGTCAGTTCTAGTATAAGATATTTGTCCAATGAATACCCGTTTATCATCTGCATTTCTTCTTGGTGTAGCAATTTTAATGGCCAGTAGTGTAACTGATAGCTGTAACATCAGGGAGAAGATGGATCCTTAATTCTCCACTGTTGCTTGTAACTGTTAACTCAGCTTATTGTTACAGCTCGCGCAGGGTATCGTGGCCCACGCGCAGTGATCAGTTTTCATCTACAGCGCTGGGCAAGTTCATTCGTTTGTTCGGAAGGGGAGGCTGACAAGTATTTCCCATCTTTCTGCCAATCAGCGATGACAGCGCATGCCATGCAATCTTTCTCAATTGATTTTACGGAAACTATATAGTATAAAAATTTCATTTTTGCTTTACTTATAGCTTTATAAGAGGCGTGTTTTTTAAGTAAGGTCCGTTTTGTTGTAGACAGTAGTAGTTCGCGCACATACCGCAACGAGCGCGTGCGTCGTGTACCGGCATGCCTCGGGAACAACTGTACTCAGTTTCAGCTCTGTAGCTAACCTGTACGGTTCTGTTCTGTGCTTTCAAAATGTTTAAGAATATCATCTCGCCCGCCGCGTGTGAGGTTCGCTCAGTGATACGGTTTTTGTCTGCAACGAACCTGTATGCTGCAGAAATTCATCGACAGATTTGCGAAGTGGACGGTGATACTGTTATAAGTGAAAGCAAAGTGCGTAAGTGGGTACGAGAATTCAAAGATGGCCGTGAAGACGTCCATGATGAGGACCGCTCCAGTCGCCCTTCTTTGATTACAGACGATTTGGTGGCTTCAGTTGAAGCGAGGATTCGTGAGAACAGGCGCTCCACGATAACAGGTCTCTCAAACGCATTTCCTGACGTGTCGAGATCAGTGCTTTACAACATTGTTTCTGAACACCTAAAGTTTAGGAAACTGTGCTCCCGTTGGGTCCAGAAACTCCTAACAGAGGACCACAAAAACCAAAAAATTTGAGTGTGTGATGAAGTTCTTGACTCATTATCAAGAAGAAGGTGACGGCTTCTTGAGTCAGATCGTAAGAAGACGAAACATGGGTTTCGCATATCACACCCGAATCGAAGCTACAGAGCATGGAGTGGAGACACACACACTCGCCTGTAAAGGTGGAGGCCAAACAGACTCTGTCCCAGCCAAAAATCATGGCGTCGGTGTCTTGTTGTTTTCTTGGTCGACTTCATGCAACGAGGAACCACTATCAATGCAGAAGCGTGCTACCAAACCCTGAGAAAGCTAAGCAGAGCGATTCAAAACAAAGGACACGGCTTGCTGACAAAGGGAATTGTCCTTCTCCATGACAATGCAAGACCTTTCACTGCAGGTCAGACCCGCGATTTATTGGACAGTTTCGGCTGTGAAGTTTTAGATCACCCACCCTACAATCCTGATGTTGCGCCGAGCTATTACCATCTGTTCCTTCACCTCAAACAACACCTCAGTGGCAACCGTTACAATGATGACGACGACGTGAAAACGGCAGTGAACTCTTGGTTATCGGAGCAGGTGGAAGTTTTTATGAAGAGGGTATTTTAAAATTGGTTGAGAGGTATGACACGTGTTTCAACACACTTGGCAACTATGTCGAAAAATAGAGAGAAGTATGTACTTTGTGAAAATATATTTACTTTTATGAAATAACCTTTCGTTGTTTACTTATGTTCAAACGAACCTTACTTAAAAAACACGCCTCGTATGTTGCGTTGATGATGATGTGCCCATAATTTCGTTGATGGTCATCGTTTTTGAGATATTCGTGTGGGAGTAAGACGCTGCACGAAATTTGGAAAAGTTTGCAACAAAAAATACAAGTCTCTATGATTTTGCATGTTACATAATATGTTGTTGCGTATGAAATTCAGCTAACACATTGAATTTTTCTTTAGACTTGGGTAGAGATATCTATCTGTCACCAGTCTCGAGAAAATTGATCTAACATGGCACACTCATTTGCGATCGCGCAGGTTCAGCTATAAAGCCAAAGTGAAATATCCACAACATTCCTCGTAGTTCATAAGCGGTTTAAGATATCGAAAACAAATTTTGGCAAATGATAGCATGCAAAGAAGAGAGTATTTTTCCATATCGTTATTACGTAAAACTTTATTATCTACAATGTTATTACACAAACTACAGACTTTTCGTTGAAAGAATGTAATTTTTAAGGGCCATCGATAGCTGGTGAAAAGAGAAACGCTGTGCGTTTTGGAACACAAGTGAAGACATTACGCTTTTTTTGTACGAAGGATGGGCTTTTTTATAAGCTGCGCATCTTATTCTTCCTCAGTTCCTCACTTAATAAACTTAATAAACCACTGTTTCAACATTCTCTCGCAATTGTGTCTGCGCAACATGTTAGTGAGGTGAGAATGTGTAAACTCCGCTGTGTTTTGGCAAAAGAAGCAAATTTCAACACAGCAACCACAGAATTGTGTAGGTTTTATTCAAAATTCCCCACTCATGACGTTTATCTGAAAGATACAAATGGTTGACAAGCCAGGCGAAAATAAATCGCTGCATATTTGGGGGAATTCTTTTTAGATACTAACAAAAGCAGAGGTGACAGCAGATGTTTTTCAGTGGTCGCCATACAAGTGTGGGCGCTCAGGGGCCCACTTAATGTGTGAGCGTAGGCTTCAGTTTAGAACGGCACTTCCCCTACAGCGATCGGCATTTCCCCTACAGCGCTTCTGAGTGACCCCCCCCCCCCCCCCCCCACTGCTGCTGCTGCTCTTATCAAGGTGCATACAAACAACTCTTATACCTTACGATGCAGGTCGCCCTACTAATAACCGAATTTTTGTAATATTGTATGACGAAATGGTAAGTATTAAAAAGTTTTTGTTGACAGACGCTGGAGTTAGGTTATACCGTGGCAGCACAGTTCTCACATTACACACTCGCTCCACGTTTTGAAGACGTCGTTGCTGAAGCTTCGTTCTCTGTATGACATTTCGCAAACAATGCAACATGCCAGCGTGGAAGACAAATACGCTTTATCGCGTAGCTTTTAATAAATTTGGTGCGTTGTTCACATAAATTTACGTCTTTTCTGTATTATATGGTCAACATAGAGGAAGCCAATACAAATAAAATATTCACTTAGCATATCAATTAACATCGCATTTACCTCGTAGTGCAGCACACTTCCTCCCTCTGTTATCGAGAGTTGCTTTAGAAGAGGCGCCTGTGGCACTAAAAATAATGCAAGTAAATGCATTGACTTAATTTCCATTTTTCTGGCTCAGAGATTTCGAGCGCTTCCTTTCAGTAGTGCTTCTTCCCGCAAATGTTTGACAATATTGAGGGACACCGTCTTCTTTAATTACGACCTCTTAACCAGATACGGGTGTTTAAAATATTTAACCAAAAGGTAAATTTCATTTATAAACGCGCCGTTTTACATACGTGGGAGAGCTCACCTTACAGTCGGCAGCGTTCTCAGCACAGACTTCCCGTAGCTGGAACACCCGTGGCACAAGCAACAGCCGCGTCGAATCACTGTCAACTTCCATAACCTTGGTATCCCCTTAAATACTTCGAGGAAATAATTTACTTTATCGGCTACCTGGCATTCCGAGTTCCCAAACGAGTGTATTTTTCCGAATTCACGTAAAACATCAGCAATTTGTTCGTGGTACATAAACACAGATTTAGCATAACACGCAAAGTATTCCAGCGAGTCTCGACGTGCTGCTCTACGGTAAAATACAACCGTGCGTCTTTCACATGGTCATTCCTTTTTAAATAAGTTACGCCATGTTTCGTTGATTTCAGTTATGGGTGAACATTACAATATTCCTGCAACCATTTTTTCTCAAGAGTGTGGCATAGAACAGTGCTGAAGGAGTGGCTTTTGTACGGAAGGCGTCAACACTTCTGCAGGGACTTTTTTACATTTTCCTCCTGACCGGTACCGAACGTAACCTTCAAAAGATGGCTTGTAAATATCCCTAACTTGCTTATGTTAAGAGATTTGTCCTGTACATTTGTAGCACCTTTCTCCAACAAACAGGAGCCCAGCAACAAACAGGACTCGATTTTCGCACTGCAACTCTGACGATACTGAATGCCCAATAAGAGTAAAATAAGGCCTTCTAGTGTAGGCGTCTGTCCACGTGTCAGTTGTACATGCGCACGCACCATCCTCCATATCCTGCAACACTTGGCGGACCACAGTCACACAGTATTCGTCTGTTATTTCTTTTTCATGGCGAGAAATTGTTGGTGGGTGAAGATGCACATATTTTGCTCGTGCAGTAGGGTACTGTGCTTCTGATTCTGGAAGTGTCTGTGCAAGACGTAGGAAACCTTTTCCTGCCCATTTGATGAGGGGCTTCAGTGATCTTCTGCACATTGTTACACACTTCTCCAGGACAGTGGATTTTACTGACGCCGGAAGGTTGCTACCACTATTGATCTGACTATTACGAGAAGCTTTGCAGTTATTAAAACGTCATAACAGAATCCAGTAGTTTTCCTGCACATGACACCAGGTTCTAGTTCCCTCAGTAGCGCGAAGGTGTAAACCACTGACCACATAGAAAACTTATAAAATTGTACAGCAAGAGACCTTGTTTCTGGAAAATCACCCAGGAACGTTTCATGAAGAAGAATGAAAAAAAGTAGGTTGTACGAAGAGATTGTTGAAACATTTTTAGTCGATATAAAACTGTGGACCAAAGTGTAATAAAAACTTAACTACAAAATTTGAGATCAAGTTTCATAAAAGAGCGCAGAAAGGTAAAGGGTTTAGGACGACGCGGAGAGAAGAAAGCATCAATTGTGTAAACCAATAAAAAGTTGCTTGTACCATGCTCATTATTGTATTGCGCATTACTGTGTTGCATTCATTATTTTAGATTACGAGTTATTTTTCTTTATAAAGGCTCAAGATAGGCCTAGCATATCAAACCATCACGAGTCTCAGAGGAATGAGAACGATTCAGAAAGCCATATTCCGCTCGCGTGTGGCCCGTCATTCTCGCCTTCCCAGCGCTGTCCGTTTCCCTGTTGCACCCACCCCTGTTGACACCCGGGCTCGGCCAGATACCCGAACGAGGCGCGGGCCTCGACGGCGCATCGCGACTCGCGCACTCTGTTCCCGGTACAGCTGATCTCGACTGCCCCCGTTGCGGGCAGCACAATGGTGCGGTCGGTGGTAGGCGAGCTTGGGCGGGTAAATATGGCGCGATGCAAGCCCTGACAGGGCTTGAATTACTCGCACCTTCCCAGTGGAGTTTTCAGCCGCCTTCCGCCGTGGATTCTTACAAGAGACATCCCCATCGCACCCCCCTCAGATTTAGTTATAAGTCGGCACAGTGAATAGGCCTTGAAAAACTGAACACAGATCAATCTAGAAAACAGGAAGAAGTTGTGTGGAACTATGAAAAAAATAAGCAAAATATACAAACTGAATAGTCCAAGCATAAGATATGCAACATAAAGGAAGTACATCGAAGGAGTGCCGTGGTCTCAGGGTTAGCGTGCGCAGCTGCGAAGTGAAAGGTCCTTGGTTTGAAGTCTTCCCTGGAGTAAAATTTTAATTTTTTATTTTTAGTTTATGTGACAAAGTCTTATGTTTTCATCACTTTTTTGGGAGTGATTATCACATCCACAAGAAAACCTAAATCTGCCAAGGTAGAAGAAGCTTTTTACCCATTCGCCACGTGTACAAGTTAGGTGGGTCGACAACATATTCCTGTCATGTGACGCACATGCCGTCACCAGTGTCGTATAGAATATATCAGACGTGTTTTTCTGTGGAGGAATCGGTTAAACTATGACCTTGCGATCAAATGTTTTCGGTTCCCATTGGAGAGGCACGTCCTTTCGTCTACTAATCGCACGGTTTTGCGGTGCGGTCGCAAACCACAGACACTAAACTTATTACAGTGAACAGAGACGTCAATGAAGGAACGGACAGATCATAACTTTGCGAAAATAAAATATCACTCAAGGGAAGACTTTAACCAAGGACCCCACGTTCCGCAGTTGCTTACGCTAACCACGAGACCACGGCGCTCGTGTACTCACACCATCCTTGATCTTGCCATCTTGCGCATGGACTACTCAGTTTGTATATTTTGATTATTTTTATCATAGTTCCACACAACTTCTTCCTGTTTTCTCGATTGATCTGTGTTCAGTTTTTCAAGGCCTATCCACTGTGCCAACTTACAACTAAATCTGAGGGGGGTGCGATGGGGAGGTTCCCTTGTTAGTGTCAACTGTACCTTCATAGGGCCTATGTGTGTTACAGCAACTGCACGGTTCTGCCATAAATTGCGTGTTTGAGCATCGCCACAGCCTCTGATCATTTGACGAGCGGATTTTAATGTACTGCTTGGTGATTTGTAAGCTGCTTAATCTCCTCGAAATTTTGGAGAACACGTGAGGTTAGCCTTTTCGTTAGTTGATTGCCGTTTGGAGTAGTTACAGAGTCAGGTTACCTTGCACACTTTTATCCCGTGTTATCTTGTGTTGAAATTGACTGTCGAGGTCTTGTACTCAGCTCGGTCTCTCGATTGATAAGCCCGCGTAATTTGGCCTTCAGGAGTCTTTAAGTAGTAAAGGGTGCTAATGTTTATAAGATGCCCTCGCTAATTAAGCTGAGTCTGGTAAGTGCTGAATTGTTTCCTTCGACTGAGACCCAACAGGCATTTTGCTCTACTAAGTTATTTTCATTGCTGGTTTTTGATGTATTTCCTTTGTGTGTTCTGGGGGAGATGATTTGGTACTTTGGGCCCACTGTTAAGCAAATTTTAAAGCTGTTATTTTTTGTACCACATATCTTTAACTGTAGTCGTGTGGTTTATACTTAAGTGGGAACTAAATAAATCCTTTAGGCTTGTAATTAATACACTGAAGACCCAAAGAAACTTGTACACCTGCCTAATATCGTGTAGAGCCCCCGCGAGTAGGCAGAACTGCCGCAACACGACGTGGCATGGACTCGACTAATGTCTGAAGTAGTGCTGGAGGAAACTGACACGATGAATCCTGCCGGGATGTCCATAAATCAATAAGTGTACGAGGAGATGGACATCTCAGCTGAACAGCACGTTTCAAGACATCCTAGATATGCTCAAAAATGGCTCTGAGCACTATGGGACTTAACATCGGAGGTCATCAGTCCCCTAGAACTTAGAACTACTTAAACCTAACTAACCTAATGACTTCACACACATCCATGCCCGAGGCAGGATTCGAACCTGCGACTGTAGCAGTCGCGCGGTTCCAGACTGTAGCGCCTAGAACCGCTCGCACACCTCGGCCGGCCCAGATATGCTCAATAATGCTCATGTCTGTGGAGTTTGGTAGGCAGCAAAAGTGTTTAAACTCAGAAGAGTGTGCCTGGAGCTACTCTGTAGCAATTCTGGACGTGTGGTGTGCTGCATAGTCCTGTTGGAGTTCCTCAAGTCCGTCGGAATGCACAATGGACATGAATGGATGCAGGTGATCAGACAGGATGCTTACGTATGACACCTGTCGGAGTCGTATCTTGATGTACCAGGTATCCCATATCACTCCAAATGCACACGCCCCACACCACCACAGAGCTCCCACCAGCTTCAACAGTCCCCTGCTGACATGCAGGGTCCATGAGGTTGTCTCCATACCTGTACACGTCCATTCGCTCGATACAATTTGAAACGAGACTTGTACGACCAGGCAACATGTTTTAAGTCATCAACAGTCCAACATCGGTGTTGAGGGGCCAAGGCGAGGTATAAAGCTTTGTGTCGTGCAGTCATCAAGGGTACACGAGTGGGCCTTCGACTCCGAAAGCCGTTGAATGGTTCGCACGCTGACATTTGTTTATGGCCTAAAACTGAAATCTACAGTAATTTGCGGAAGGGTTGCACGTTTGTCACGTTGGACGGTGTGGTGTCACCGCCAGACACCACACTTGCTAGGTGGTAGTTTTAAATCGGCCGCGGTCCATTAGTACATGTCGGACCCGCGTGTCGCCACTGTCAGTGATCGCAGACCGAGCGCCACCACAAGGCAGGTCTCGAGATACGGACTAGCACTCGCCCCAGTTGTACGGACGACTTTGCTAGCGACTACACGGACGAAGACTCGCTCATTTGCAGAGCAGCTAGTTAGAATAGCCTTCAGCTAAGTCCACGGCTACGACCTAGCAAGGCACCATTAGCATTACATTGCATTTATCTAGAGAGAGTCTCACTTGTATCATCAAGAACGCTGTATACAAATGATGGATTAAAGTTAAGTATTCCAGCAGCTACGTACTTTTCTTTATAGCATTCATTACGTATCCTGTTTCAGACCTCACGCCACCCTGCGTGAGTTAGCGCATGCATCTTGGCCGCCTCTTTCTATTAGTGTACGTAGCGTTGGCAAGTCTGCCGACACTACAGACGGTTCTCTCCAGTCGTTGCTAGTCTCGTTCTTGCAGGTTCTTTTTCCGGCCGCAGCGATGTCGGAGATTTGATGTTTTACCGGATTCTTGATATTCAAGGTACACTCGTGAAATGGTTGTACGGGAAAATCCCCTCTTCATCGCCACCTCGGAGATGCTGTGTCCTATCGTTCGTGCGCCGACTACAACACCACGTTCAAACTCATTTAAATCTTGATAACCTGCCATTGAAGCAGCAGAAACCGATCTAACAACTGCGCCAGACAGTTGTCTTATAAAAGCGTTGCCGACACCAGCGCCTTATACAGCTTCTTTACAAATCTCTGTATTTGAAGACGGATGCTTATACCAGTGTATTTGAAGCTTCAGTGTATGCTCTTTGTATTTCCTGCATTTCCATTGGCCTTTTATATTAAGATGCATAGCTTTAAAGGATACTGATTGTGTGTTGTAGAAGGAGCTCCAAGTTCTTCCACGTTTCCCGTGTTGTACAGCATCATGAAATTTGCCGGTGACGTCAATCTGGTACCTATAGTTTCGAGCATGTCCTTATTTGTTACATTTACCTCACATTTTGCTATAGTGATTCAAGTTGTAATGTTTGTTGTGAATCTTTGGTGAATTAATTTGATTAAGTCATTGATGTTTCAAAAGGATGCAAAATTTCTGTTTAACTTTATTTTATTTTATTTTTAGAAAAATAGAAAAGAAGGACACAAAGAAAGCTAGTCATTTTCTTGGGATTTAAAACTGCTTCTTTAAGTGGTTAAAAAATTAACATTAAGATTGTGCTTTATCAGTTCCTTAATTAAGTTAACATTAAGGTAATAAGAAAATGGTGATGTTTTTAATAAATGATTGTAGTATAATCGTTAACAGTGATGTTCAGTCCCTTAAGGCCCGGTCCTACCTTCCAAATACAAAAAAACGTAAGTAGCGCATTACATGTGTGTTGCATTGACAAGATCAGCACAATACTACCAATGTCAACAGTATGAGTTGTGTATCTTGTTTGGAAACAAACTTATTCTGTTCAATCAAGATACTTACTGTTGTCAACAGTAATGCTTACTTTACTATTCGCCATCAAGCGTGAATTCACTACTGCTCGGCGCTACCTCGTGTTTGTTTTACCAGCAGCGTTAGTTGTACGTTAACAATGATACGCAGCAGCGCAGACAGGTTTACTGACGAAACAATTACCCGATGCACACATCATGGATAGGTTCTCATACAGTGAGAGAATGGCAGGTGACGCTATGCTGCACTGTTCCTACTGCGACGGCTACCAAATCACAGTATTCTTGCTTCTGTTCACAGGCGACGGTTACCGCTTTACTCTGTGTATTGTGTTGTACGCCTTGGTGATAGCAGATCACACACTTCTTTCGCTGTTGTGAATATATTTTCACAGGAGCAGAGGTCACTGGGGTTGTTTTTGTTGTTGCGATTTTCAGTCCAAAGAATGATCTGGTGCAGCACTCCATACTAGTCTATAATGTACAAGCCTCCTCTTCTCTGCATATCTACTGCATCTATATCTACTTGGTCTCTCTCCACTGCAAAATGACGATTTCTTGATGCCTCTGGATACATCTCATGAATCGATCTCTTCTTTTAGTTAAATTGTACCATAAATTTATTTAGCTTTAATCCAGTTCAGTACATCCACATCGGTTAATCGAGCAACGCAACTAATGTTCTACATTCTTTTCTAGCAACGCATTTTAAATATCTCTACTGTTTTCTTGTCTGAGTTGTTTATAGTTCATGTTTGGCTTCTTTGCAAGAATACAGTCAGGCAAATACATACCTTCAGAAAACACTCACTCGTTCGACTTCGGGATGGATCAGTTCAGGTTCCGGAGAAAAGTAAACACAAGTGAGGCAATACTGACCCAGCGTCTTAAAATTTATATTCGTTATAAACAAATTTCTCTTTTTCAGAAATACTTTTCTGGTCATTTCTAGATTCTGTTGTACATTCCTCTACTTCTGACATCGCGAATTATTTTGCTACCCAAATAAGAAAACTCATTTACTAAACTCTCAGCATCTCATTTCGTAATCTAGTTTCCTCGACATCGCCTGATTTAATTCGACCATACTGTATTACCTTTGTTTTGCTCATGTTGACATTCATCTAATAATCTCTTGTCAAGGCGCTATCCACCCAGATAACATATTCTTCCATGTCCTTTGCCGTGAATTACAATGTCGTTGGCAAATCTTAAAGTTTCCACCTCTTCTCCATGAATTCTAATTCCGTTTTCAAGTTCTGCCTACTACTTGCTGTATGCACAGATAATGTGAGAGGTGGCTATAACGCTGTCTCATTCCCTAGTCAACTACGACTTGTCTTTCAAGTTAATTCGACTCTCGTAACTTCAGTCTGGTTTTTGTGCAACCTCCAGATAACATTTCGATCCCTGTATTTTATGCGTGCTGTTTTCAGAATTTCAGACTATATCTACATCTACATCTACATTGATACTCCGCAAGCCACCCAACGGTGTGTGGCGGAGGGCACTTAACGTGCCACTGTCATTACCTCCCTTTCCTGTTCCAGTCGCGTATGGTTCGCGGGAAGAACGACTGTGTGAAAGCCTCCGTGCGCGCTCTAATCTCTCTAATTTTACATTCGTGATCTCCTCGGGAAGTATAAGTAGGGGGAAGCAATATATTCGATACCTCATCCAGAAACGCACCCTCTCGAAACCTGGCGAGCAAGCTACACCGCGATGCAGAGCGCCTCTCTTGCAGAGTCTGCCACTTGAGTTTATTAAACATCTCCGTAACGCTATCACGGTTACCAAATAACCCAGTGACGAAACGCGCCGCTCTTCTTTGGATCTTCTCTATCTCCTCCGTCAACCCGACCTGGTACGGATCCCACACTGATGAGCAATACTCAAGTATAGGTCGAACGAGTGTTTTGTAAGCCACCTCCTTTGTTGATCCTAGTAAATACCATAAGTAAATACCATAAGTAGACTTGTCCTAGTCAACAAATACCTTTCTTTCTTCAACCTATATTCTAAGTCATAGGGTCAGTATTTCTTCACCTGTTTCTGCTTTTCTCCGGAACATGAACTGATCCATCCTGAAGCAGAACTAGCAATATATTTCCATTGTTCTGTAAGTAATTCGAGTGCTTAATTTTCAACTATGCCTTATTAAACTGATAATTCGGTAATATTCACACCTTTCAGCACCAGCCTTCTTTAGAATCAGAATTATTACATTCTTCTTGAAGTCTGGTGATATTTCGCCTGTCCCATAAATCTTGCATATCAAGTGGAATAGTTTTATCATTGCTAATTCTCCCAAGGACATCAATAACTCTGATAGTTTGTTGTCTGCTCCTGGGGCCTTCAACTTAATACTTTGGTTGCTCTGTATAAGTCGGCTCATAATTCCATATCTCCTACCTCATCTTCATCTACTTCCTCAATCATTTCTATAATGTTTTTTTCATTTCATTTTCCCTTCTGTGGTCTGCTTACATATCCCTTCCACCTCTCACCTTTCCCATCTTTACTTAGTAGTGGCTTGCCATCAGAGTTCTTGTTATTCATACAGTTGCTTCTCTTTTCTCAAAATTTCTCTATAATTTTCCTACAGGCAATATCTGTCTTTCCCCTAGTCATACATGCCTCTATAGTCTTGTATTTGTCTGCTAATCATTGCTGCCAAGACTTTTGTAATTTCTGTCAATCTCATTTTTAGATGTCTCTATTTCGTTTTCCTTGTATTACTGCATTTTTATATTTTCTCCTTTCGTCGGTTATGCTAGGATTCCTCGATGTGTTATTCCTTTCGACTCATCGAAATTAAACACATAACCAGTTTGTAGTTGCCATACACTTCTTTATTACAAGCACATACTCTTAATGAAATTAACAGTAACAACGATTATAATAAGAGACATCTGGCCTACAGAACCACCAGCAGGACTCAGATTAAAACATTAATCCATTTAAATCCGATAGACACAGATCTTTCAAGATTTACTCAACCAATTTTCACTAGTTAAAACAATGTTCATAAAACCGCCATTAATCAAATTTAACTGACATAACTGAATCACACAAACCTTTTAGAAATGCTTCATGACTTACATAGAAACTGGCTTTCACGTAACTCATATCAAATTCTAAAACTGCTTCCAACAACTAAGACATCTTCCATGGACTGATCTTAAGCAATTCTAACAAATTAAAAGTATTAGCAGATTAATACACTCAACAAGACTTCTCTTTAGTATTACTTACAGGTACGAGGTTCAAATTTCATCCCCAGAATATAATAATGGCATATTAAATAGTATTAAAATGGGGCCGTTTCAATTTTACGTTGAAAATTAGTGATGGACGCGAGCAGACCGAAAGGTTCTAACAGGTACAGGAGATTCACGGACCAGAAGGAGAAGTAGAACTATACTCAAGTTTGAGCTACAATTAAGCTTCCGGAAAACCACAACGCTCCACTGGAAAGATGTAATTGCAGGACACTAACAACGTAACTATAGACACCGACCAAGTTCCTTAAATTTCCCTCTTCCACCGTGATACCCCGATCGGAGTTTGCTCGCGTCGACCACAGCCAATTATCTGAAACACAAACACATCAGCGGCAGACAACATTCTGGCGCATCAGATACATAAAACATATCTGCCCAACTGGTTATAAATAAACCTTTAATTATACACAGCACAAAATGAACCCAAGCAGAACTAACCAACGTGACCACTTGCCAGTAACGGCTCTTGAAATTTGATTAGCCAATTCTCTAGAACAAACAAATAAAATAATAACGTAGAAAAAGGAAATAGGGAAAATTATTTCGGCCCGCTCTCGAACGCCAGGCACAGACTTACGCATTACTTGGTATGACCTCTAGCTACGCATTAAGCACGGCTTCATGACTATCTGTTGTGCGTAGCTAGCACTCGCTTAAATGCCGTCAACAAATCAGGTGGCCAGACAAAATACAGTGACAAGTAACTGAAACAATCAAGATAGTTTTCAGTGCATTCGGGTATTCAGTTAACATGAACAGAATCCACCTAGGAACAATTCGGCGACTCCAGTTCATTTACTTTGAATAACATATAACAGACGTGAAGGATATCTGTTCTTCAAATCTCAAGGAAATCACCGTCAAATGGTTCAAATGGCTCTGAGCACTATGGGACTCAACTGCTGTGGTCATCAGTCCCCTAGAACTTAGAACTACTTAAACTTAACTAACCTAAGGACATCACACACATCCATGCCCGAGGCAGGATTCGAACCTGCGACCGTAGCAGTCGCACGGTTCCGGACTGCGCGCCTAGAACCGCGAGACCACCGCGGCCGGCAAAATGACCGTCGGCAGCGGATCTGCATTCCAACAGCTAAACACGCCGCAGCAGCTGGCCACGCTTTTCCGTCGCACCGACTCGGACACTCGCCACGCTGCATGCATCCACAGCAGCACACGTCACTGTCGCTCACACAGCTGATACCCGAACTCAAGCTCCAAGCAGAGCGAGCGCGCGCGCCGCAGTTAAACAGCCACCCGCCAAAGATGCGAAGAAGACAAGCAGGCATCGAAAATCGACTCATAACGATCGGGATGACAATCGATGCAGACTGGCGCCAGCAGCACACCAGCTCATTCCTACTAAGCCTCGACTTTTTGATTTTTGATCATCTGTATCCATTCCTATTTCATCTCTCAAAACCATCCGTTCCTCTTCTACTATACTACTTTCTCTTGTTTCTGTCAGTCGTTGACTAACATTTCCTTTGAAACTCTTATCAACTTTTGATTCTTTCATTCATACAGATCCCATCTCCTGTTGGGACCTGGAGGTTGCTCAAGCAGTGACGGAGGAAAGGCCTCTACGAAAGCGACGCTGAGCACCAATTCCTTCGCCTGGATGTGTGTTGAAAGCAGTGGTGGTGACTGGAATCGAGAGGTGGACGGCTAGAAAGACATCCATGGATGAATTAGACTTTTACTGATTTGTGGTACAAATGTATGGTCACCATTGGACTGAAGGCCATTGACCTCGCAATGACGTAGTGAGCCACAAAATCTCAGCGAGCTGCCATCAGCAGGACTGCCTGGGCAGCAGCGTCACCCGCTGATCTTGGCAGTGCTCGTCACAACAGATGAATGGCAGCAATATCCAGGCTTTAAGCCTGCCACAAGCCACGTTACTCGAACTGTAGCCCACAGAGTGATCGATGTCGGTGACTTGTGCTCGCTCTGGGTGGTGGTCAGCGACAGCGTAGCCAGGGAGCTACAGCCCAGATTCCAACACATGTCCCACCAAGGAGGTAGATGCCATAAGGAGGTAGTCACCGAGTATGTGTGAAGATGCCATAGCTTCTGCGGCCCAAGTCCAGAGTGAGTGACTGGCTGCATCACCGTGTACTGTGCGTGGTCTTCGTCTAGAAATTAGAAGATGGCGCTCATGGTGTGGCTCGGCATCATGTACACACCTGATTACTGTCTGTGCTATCCGAGCACAAACTGAGAGAGAGTGTCTGATTCAAGCGCTGTTTATGCAAACTGGACCAGCTAGTGTGTTCCTCTCGACAACGCATTAGTCCAGAGACCAAAATAAGTTAGCTCGCTTTCCTTCATGATTCAGTAGTGTCTTGACTCCGCCTGCTTTTCTCGTTTGGTCAGCTTTTCTGGACACGCTGTTGTAGCTGAAAGGTGTCTCAAATTCGCTTTTCAGGAGCGGTGGTGGACGTATTTTACAGTGGCAGCATGTGTCTTCCTACAGGTTGACAATTATTGAACTGTATGAAAGAAAACGAAAGTTAATTACAAACTACGGCGTGCACACACTTTATTCAACATATAAACGTCACTACAGATATTCATATTTAGCTTATGACTTGCTCGATATGTCTGCCATCATCGGCGATGATGTGGCGCATACGAGTAGAGACATTCTGCATGACACGCTGGAGTGTCGGAACATCGATGCTGTCGATGACATTGTGAGCGGCTGTTTTCAGCTCAGCAATGATTTTGAAGTTATTTTTGTACACCTTGTCTTTAATGTAGCCCCACAAAAAGGTGTCGCATCTGTTCAGATCCGGTGAATGTGGTGGCCAACCGAGGCTCATGCCAGTGGTCTCTGGGTACTCCAGAACGAGAATGCGGCCCTGAAAGTGCTCTCTCAGGACATCACTCTCATGATTCGATCGGGTCCAGCTCCGTCTTGCATGAACCACATCTTGCCGAAATCAGGGTCACTTTGAATAATGGGAACGAAATCATCTTCCAAAACCTTCACCTAACGTTCGGTAGTCACCGTGCCATCAACGAATATCGCACCGATTATTCCGTAACTGGACGTTACTCACCACACAGTCACCGGTTGAGGGTGAACAGCCTTCTCGATAACGAAATGCGGATACATCGTGCCCCAAATGTGCCAGTTTTGCTTATTGAGAACTCATCCAAATGAAAGTGGGCTTCGTCCCTAAACCAAACCGTACAGCGCATACTAATTCCTATCATACCCCGTACAGAAGTTATGACGATTTTATTTCATATAGCTCAATAATTGTCACCCTATACTTCATAGTGCACGCTCACCATAACAACAGCACCTGGCTCCCTATGACGTCGTTTTGCCGCATTGGTGTCAGGCAGTTCAGTGCTTCCGACTCAGTCATGACGCAACATTCTTCCTCTCTGTTCTGTTTACAAATGTGGACAAAAAACATCTGAACACATGTTTTACAAATTGGCATAATAATACAAAATGAATACAAGTGTTCTCCTGTACCTCTTATTCTAATTTAGAATAAACCAAACAATTCATTGGCTATTCCTTCACCTACGTTTTCTACATCACCACATAACAAACTAATAAAATAAATTACCAAATCATTTCTTTCTTAGCGCATTCCTTTAACCAATAATTTAACAGCAAATATAATCACGTAGGCGTCCACGGCCAGAGTCAGTTGAGACAGAAGTTTTCTGAGTATCGTATCATATCATAATGTAAAAAGCTGTACTGGGGAAACCAACGTTTCGGTCACACTTACAGTTGCATTCTTCTGGGTCTACTGGTATACTTTACCTGTGTGAAGTCGCTTATACACTCCTGGAAATGGAAAAAAGAACACATTGACACCGGTGTGTCAGACCCACCATACTTGCTCCGGACACTGCGAGAGGGCTGTACAAGCAATGATCACACGCACGGCACAGCGGACACACCAGGAACCGCGGTGTTGGCCGTCGAATGGCGCTAGCTGCGCAGCATTTGTGCACCGCCGCCGTCAGTGTCAGCCAGTTTGCCGTGGCATACGGAGCTCCATCGCAGTCTTTAACGCTGGTAGCATGCCGCGACAGCGTGGACGTGAACCGTATGTGCAGTTGACGGACTTTGAGCGAGGGCGTATAGTGGGCATGCGGGAGGCCGGGTGGACGTACCGCCGAATTGCTCAACACGTGGGGCGTGAGGTCTCCACAGTACATCGATGTTTTCGCCAGTGGTCGGCGGAAGGTGCACGTGCCCGTCGACCTGGGACCCGACCGCAGCGACGCACGGATGCACGCCAAGACCGTAGGATCCTACGCAGTGCCGTAGGGGACCGCACCGCCACTTCCCAGCAAATTAGGGACACTGTTGCTCCTGGGGTATCGGCGAGGACCATTCGCAACCGTCTCCATGAAGCTGGGCTACGGTCCCGCGCACCGTTAGGCCGTCTTCCGCTCACGCCCCAACATCGTGCAGCCCGCCTCCAGTGGTGTCGCGACAGGCGTGAATGGAGGGACGAATGGAGACGTGTCGTCTTCAGCGATGAGAGTCGCTTCTGCCTTGGTGCCAATGATGGTCGTATGCGTGTTTGGCGCCGTGCAGGTGAGCGCCACAATCAAGACTGCATACGACCCAGGCACACAGGGCCAACACCCGGCATCATGGTGTGGGGAGCGATCTCCTACAATGGCCGTACACCACTGGTGATCGTCGAGGGGACACTGAATAGTGCACGGTACATCCAAACCGTCATCGAACCCATCGTTCTACCATTCCTAGACCGGCAAGGGAACTTGCTGTTCCAACAGGACAATACACGTCCGCATGTATCCCGTGCCACCCAACGTGCTCTAGAAGGTGTAAGTCAACTACCCTGGCCAGCAAGATCTCCGGATCTGTCCCCCATTGAGCATGTTTGGGACTGGATGAAGCGTTGTCTCACGAGGTCTGCACGTCCAGCACGAACGCTGGTCCAACTGAGGCGCCAGGTGGAAATGGCATGGCAAGCCGTTCCACAGGACTACATCCAGCATCTCTACGATCGTCTCCATGGGAGAATAGCAGCCTGCATTGCTGCGAAAGGTGGATATACACTGTACTAGTGCCGACATTGTGCATGCTCTGTTGCCTGTGTCTACGTGCCTGTGGGTCTGTCAGTGTGATCATGTGATGTATCTGACCCCAGGAATGTGTCAATAAAGTTTCCCCTTCCTGGGACAATGAATTCACGGTGTTCTTATTTCAATTTCCAGGAGTGTATTTTGTCACTGCTGCTCTCTGAGGATGACGTTATGTCATAATTTTAAAAAGGTCGTCGTTATGATTGATCACTTGAGGCAGAAGGAGCGCCAACTTTATCACAATAGGTGCTACGGTGGAGGAGTGGGGATCTGCTGGTTTCTATTGCTTCTTGCATTGTTTGCTATTACTGCTGCTCATCGCAAATGAGGCATCGGCTCCTGTTGGATGCAGGCTGCTCGGCGGTAATCACTCGCTTGCGTCACCTGTTGTGGTGCAGTCTGTTAGACTGATCATTCGCTTGCGTCACCTGTTGTGGTGCAGCCTGTTTGACTGAGAGCTGGCACCCACGATGGGACAAGCCCGTATCCATCCTTTCTATTATATTGTATGGAAGTGAAACGTGGACAATAAATAGTTTAGACAAGAAGATAATAGAAACTTTCGAAACGTGGTGCTACAGAAGAATGCTGAAGACTAGATGGGTAGATCACATAACTAATGAGGAGGTATTGAATAGAATTGGGGAGAAGAGGAGCTTGTGGCCCAACTTGACTAGAAGAAGGGATCGGTTGGTAGGACATGTTCTGAGACATCGAGGGATCACCAATTTAGTATTGGAGGGCAGCGTGGAGGGTAAAAATCGTGGAGGGAGACCAAGAGATGAATACACTAAGCAGATTCAGATGGATGTAGGCTGCAGTAGGTACTGGGAGACGAAGAAGCTTGCACAGGATAGAGTAGCATGGAGAGCTGCATCAAAGCAGTCTCAGGACTGAAGACCACAACAACAACAACATTATATTGTAGGGTGTTTTATTATTTCTTTGGTTTCCCTGATTCTGTGTTTCATCAAATCCACTTGCCTGAACAGTAGGCATGTTTGTTAAATTTGATTTCCTTGCCGCAGTGGAGACTTACTGTGCCGCCCCAGACGAATGTAGCGCTCATATTCTCATACGGGCGTGGCTTTCTGCTTGCCGGTCTCACCTATGTACACTTCTCCTCATTGACATTCCATCTTGTACACACCTTCAGTGTGTAAAGCAGCTATCTTGCCCTTCGTGGTGCCTAGCACATCCTGGATCTTGCAGCTGCCTTGGTAGAGAGGCTGGAGACCAAGCCGGCGAAGGCGTTTGCCAGTTCCAGCCAGTGGCATTTTTCACGTAAGGTAAGGGCGCTGCTATTCAAAGCGCTCCGTGAATATATCTGCTGCTAACGGGGATACGGGAAACCCCATTGCAACGTTGTCTATCTGCTTGTAGTATTTTCCTTGGCAGTTGAAGTGTGTTGAAGACGAACACAGCTCAATGAGGTCACATATATCTGGCGCGACATGCTCTTGTAGAATGCGAACCGCTGGCATGTTTGTGAATTATTACTTACGCCGAAGCTGACTATAACGTCCGCGGGTAAAACCGTTTTACGCTTGATGCGTTCTATGAAGTGCGTCGAGTTCTTCACATAACAGTCTGTTTTGCCAGCTAGAGGCCTTAGTTTGCAGGCTAGATATTTTATCAACCACAGCAAACAATGCAAGGAGAAATAGATAACAGAAGATCCCCACTTCCTTCAACGTAGAAACCTATTATAATAAAGTTTCCGATCCTTCCGCCTCAAGTGATCAATCATATCAACGACCTTTTTAAAATTGTGACGTAACTTCATGCTCAGTGAACAGCAGTGACAAAATTTAACACAGCTAAAGCACATCAGCAGACCCAGAAGAAGGCCACTGTAGCCGTGGACGAATTGTTGGTCTCTCCAGTATAGTTTCCTTTTTTTTTTTTTTTACATTATACGCGGTACGATACTCAGAAACCTTTAATGTCAACAAACAGCAAACAGTCCCACACAATTGTTCCTCATCCTTAGCACTACTCCTTCTTTATCCGGTTGCTTCTCATTTAATTCTTACGTAACTAATCATTATTCGCTACCGGTAACCCAGTCGATTGATAGTTGATGAAACAGGAGTTCAAGCGGGTGGGCAGTTTCTCTCTTAAAGTAGATGCAGGTTACACAAAGCTAAATAAGAAGCACATTATTACCAGAAACCGAGATCCTCAATGTCATAATGATATTTCACTTCCTATCTCTGTACATCCTGAAACATTTGCTCTGTGTAATAGGTCCATCCTGTGAGGCTATAAACTCATCCAAAGGGTGTTAGAGATCTGGGTTTAGGATTTTATGTACGAGGGTTATTCCAAAAGTAAGGTCCGATTGATTGCCGAATTGAAACCACAGTGAACATCAGAAATGTTTTACTTGTAACAATTAGCTACACCTTTCAGCTACTTCTCTACGTAGTCGCCGTTCTGACTTAGACTTTTGTCATAGCGTTGTACCAACTTTTCAATAGCCTCATCATAGAAGGCAGCCGCCAGTGCTTTCCGCCAATTCTCCACGCTGGCCTACACCTCGTTGTCTGTGTCAAAATGTTGTCTTCAAAGACAGCGGTTCATGTGACCAGAGATGAAACTCAGGGGGAGACAATTGCGGACTGTATTGTGGGTAATCTAACATTTCCATTTGAAAACGATGCAGGAGCATCTTCATTGCCCCTGCAGAATGCGGCTGAGAATTGTCGTGAAGACGAAACAGCACGACAGTTATGTAATGTTGGCTGCATAGCTTCAGGCGAAATTTCTCACCAGGCCCTCGTACTTGGCGGCAGACACTATTTTCTAGACGTCTTTACGCACTCACTGCGAGCTCAGAAATGAGAAGAGCGACGTGATGCTAACTGGGGTTATACTAGAGACACTACCCAACACATCTGTGCAAAGCTTTATCGGATTTTCATAGTCGTTTCCATTTCGCGACCGATCGGACCTTACTTTTGGAATAACCCTCGTAGATATGTCATTTTCTGTGTTCGCAAAATGGCTAATGGTCTTTCTGGGTAATACAGCAAAGGCTTTGTCGGGTTTATTATGGTTGTTCTGCTGATGGTAGTTGGGAGACAGAGCGTTATACCGACTGCAACACCGATCATACCGTTCACTGCTACCCTGATATTTTGTAATTCCAACCTCACTAATCACTTGGGACTTCCTCGTTCATAACAGTTGACTGTCACCATCTCCAGAGCAAACACAGAATAAACACAACCCTCTGAAAGCATGGATGTATGTCAGACTTTTCCTCTGGCATCCTGCCTGGAAAACTGCACTCTGAATTCGAGCTGTTGGTTCCACAATGTGTCCGCTGCTTCTCCACTGCCTCTCCTCCAAAACGGACGCAGTATAATCAGAATTGTCGAACTCATTCTAGACATTCTCGGCAGTAACAACATCTTGGGGGAAAGCAATTAGCATTGCTCTCCCTGCCCCTCTCGCAAAGTGAGGCTTACATAGCTCACTACTACAAGAACATCGAATTACGTAGCGTCCCTCTGTTCACTTATAAATTGAACATTTACCACAAAAACTTGTCAAAACGCAATATAAGGCCACTACAGTAAGACATGGGTTCACATGGCTCTGAGCACTATGGGACTTAACATCTATGGTCATCAGTCCCCTAGAACTTAGAACTACTTAAACCTAACTAACCTAAGGACAGCACACAACACCCAGCCATCACGAGGCAGAGAAAATCCCTGACCCCGCCGGGAATCGAACCCGGGAACCCGGGCGTGGGAAGCGAGAACGCTACCGCACAGTAAGACAATGACACAATTAACACTTATTTTATGCATAATACTACTTCATATATTCCATTCCATTAGTATCCACTGGCTTAATGTGAGTGCATATGGCACTCCGTGTTCCTTCCGACCATCACTTTCTGTTTCCTTCCTGAATGAGGCGAACGGGTCATCAACCCAGTGGCACGCGCCCAAATAACCAATGGTAGGACTGGGCCGGTTTTTGTTCATTTGCACATAGTTGATGGGTATATAACGCAGATTTTATTTAACATTAAGTTAGTCTTGACTGTTGTGACTTAGCAAGAAAGCCAAGTCACAACGAGAGGAAGCCGAAAGGCACGCGTTAAGCTCACGCAGATTGGCGTGAGTCTGGAACAGTTAAAAGGAAATGAGAGAAAATGGACGCAGTTGCTGTAATACTTAACTTTAATCCACATTTGTAGAACATCGCTCTTGATGATACATGCTTCACAATATTAATTATCAAAGCTATGGCGCCTTGCTAGGTCGTAGCAAATGTAGCTGAAGGCTATGCTAACTATCGTCTCGGCAAATGAGAGCGTATTTGTCAGTGAACCTTTCCTTGCAAAGTCGGCTGTACAACTGGGGCGAGTGCCAGGACGTCTCTCTAGACCTGCCGTGTGGTGGCGCTCGGTCTGCAATTACTGACAGTGGCGACACGCGGGTCCGGCGTATGCTAATGGACCGCGGCCGATTTAAAGGCTACCACCTAGCAAGTGTGGTGTCTGGCGGTGACACCACATTGACAGTACACGCTAGCGATCTTTAACAGATTATGAGTTGTTTTAACAACACCGGTAACAACCTAGCCCGATAATAGTTTTCACACAGCCTGAAGAGCTGATATAAAAAACAAACTAAGGCGGAAATAACAACAAATTCCCAAAGCAAACGCCAGAAGGACTAATTTTAAGGAACAGCAAACAACAACCAATAAAGCCTGAAGGGCTGATTTTAAGAAATAGCAACTACAACCAATGATGCCCGAAGAGCTAATTGAAGAAATGCAATTAAGAACTCAATAATTAACTAGTACTTGAAAAGTTAATTTTGAAACAGGTCTGAAGGGCTATCTTAAACACACGCTATTTGACTGAATAAATAACAAGACACTTTAAAGAGAAGCAAAAGGTACACTTCAAAATTTCCACAGATGATAATTACAATCGGCAATAAAATAACTAATGATTTGGTTCTCAAGTCTAAATTAGTGCGAGCTGCTTCACATTTCTCTCAAACTTGACGTGGCCGATGCACTACAGCCGGCTCGCAAACCACCAGTTTAGCGTGGAAGTTTCCACAAGACTACAACAGACTAAAACATTCAATCACCAGCCAGTACTGACAATTAAATACAATAATAGCAAAAATGAAAACCTAAACTGAATTGTGCTGGCCCCACGCTAATAAGTTGGCGCTGCAAGGAAACATTCTGTTACTGAAGTACAAGTTCGCGGCCCCAGCCGACAATTAAACAAACACACGTGAGATACCAACACGCCAGACAAATCGAACTCAGCGAACACTCTCTTCGTGAAGTTATAAAGAAACAGAGCATAAAATATGATAATATAGTGAAGGGTAGATAGAGCCAACACAGACATCAGATCAATAAGTACAGTCAGACAATTCAGATTGCGTAACGACTAACTAAAACGTTTGGCGATAGCGGAAGAATCTTGGGGAGGTGGCACACACTTTCTTAGTAGTCTGCAGAAGCAAATAATAATTATGCTCACAGTGGCAGCAGCCTGCTGATTTCAGTGCTCATCTAGCAAAACCGGAATGGATAGCCTCTAACGAATTCCGCCAGTGCGTCGTCTCTCACAAACACCGAGGCCGTCATTCCAAAATTCCTTACGGGTTTACCGAGCGGGGTGGCGCAGTGGTTAGACACTGGACTCGCATTCGGGAGGACGACGGTTCAATCCCGCGTCCGGCTATCCTGATTTAGGTTTTCCGTGATTTCCCTAAATCACTCCAGGCAAATGCCGGGATGTTTCCTCTTAAAGGGCACGGCCGACTTCCTTCCCCATCCTTCCCTAATCCGATGAGACCGATGACCACGCTGTCTGGTCTCCTTCCCCAAACCAACCAACCAACCTTACGGGTTACATACAACCAGCATGGTTGTACCGTGCCAACAGCCAACAGGTAGCGTCCTCTCTAAAAGCACACACCGTGCAACCTACACGCTATCACGTGCCAAGCCAATCCAGGACGCACTGCATGACCGTTCGCATTGACAGCCAAGGCGCGACTCTCTACTGCACACCCCTCCAAGACTCTCCCCCTGGCCGGCTGGAGTGGCGCTACAGTCTGGAGCCGAGCGACCGCTACGGTCGCAGGTTCGAATCCTGCCTCGGGCATGGATGTGTGTGATGTCCTTAGGTTAGTTAGGTTTAAGTAGTTCTAAGTTCTAGGCGACTGATGACCTCAGAAGTTAAGTCACATAGTGCTCAGAGCCATTTGAACCATTTTTTTCTCCCCCCTGCGCTCACTAACCTCTCTGACAAAGATCACTAGCCGTAAATAGGAAAGACAAACTAGTCGATCGCTGATGCCGATCAGCGATCCGGCTCACTTCCTTTGCTTCTTAGCTTTAATTTTCTTTGATGGTGACGATACTAAAAAAGTGCGTTCGTGGCAAAACCCAGAATCCAAGTAAGTCTCTAAGTTCACTCATATGGAAACGAAGTCCTAAAATGAAATTTTTATCTGCTACTGTTGACAGAATTGCAACTTATAATGGAGTCCTTGGATTTAACGGTAGGAACATAGGGAGGACGAAGGTATTAATGAGAATGGGCTTTAAGATTGGAAATTTAACTCATGACATTTTGAGGAAAATTGATTTACAGCGCCTGTCTGCTGCTGAAAGTTCAAGGCCTGGTAAAGGACGGAAGGCAGAGAATAAGAAACCAGAAGAGAAGCCTGGATGGGAAAGAGGACTCTGAGTACTAATCTGGGGTTTCTGAAGAGGTGGCATAAGAAAAAAGCGTTAGGTTGAACTTTAAATTGCATTTCCTGAAAATAATATTTTTTTAAAGTTTATGTAGCTTTTTCTCAGAATCAGAAGAAGTATGAAATTTTGTACACTTATTTCTATAAACCCAATAATCGTTATTTCAAGAGAAAATTTTGAAATTATGAGTGCAAGCTGAGGTATCGGCCAAAGTTCTTGGAATTTTGCGTACATTTTGTATTGTACTTACAGAATTATAACTAAAAATTACGCCAGGTGTGAGTAAGACTCACACACTGAGGGTTCCGTACAAACTCAGTTACGCACACAGCCAGATTACCCATTATGGGAATCGAGAATCTTGACCACTTTTGACTGTTATCGACATTGGTGCTGGTAAGATATCTATTTTAGTTTCCATAATATAAATGTAACATAAAGTCATACAGCACGCAGGTGACCATTATTATATTAATCCGCAGTTCTCCATTCGGGCTGACTGGGTCGCAAAGGTAAAAGTTTAATTTAGTTTAGTTATGTCATGTTACGTAGTTCATTTTCACGATTATTTTATCGATATGATGTGGAACAAGTCAGATTACAAGATATATATATACACACATGAACAGCGCTAATATTAATATTACTGAAATTTTTAGTTCTACACATGCAACTACATTTAGAGGTAATTTTTTTTTTTTTTTTTTTTTTTTTTTTTTTTTTTTTTTTTTTTGCCAGTTCTGAAACAGAAACTCGTCCATGGAATAGGAGGAGTTGTCCAAAAGAAATGATTTTAAGCTAGATTTAAAACTTGATCTGCTACCTGCCAGACACTTTATGTTGTTGGGCAAATGATCGAACATTTTTTAACTGAATAATGTACTCCTTTTTGAGCAACTGACACCTTCAATAACGGATAGGAAAGGTCATTTTTCCTTTAGTGATGTACGTATGAACATCACTGTTCTTCGCGAATTGAGATGGATTATTTATAACGAATTTCATTAGGGAATATAAGTAGTCTGGTGGTGCAGTTAAAATACCCAACTCCTTGAATAGGTGCCTACATGACGTCCTTGGGTGTACACCGCTAATTATTCTCACTGCTCTCTTTAGTGCAATCAGTACTTTATGTCTAAGTGGTGAGTTACCCCAGAAAACTATTCCATAAGACATTATTGAGTGGAAATATACAAAGTACGTTAGGAGGCTGATCTGTTTATTACCAAGACTAGCGATTATACGAAGAGCGAAAGAAGCTGAACTTAATTGTTTGAGAAGCTCAGTAATATGTTTCTTCCAGTGCAAGTTGTCATCAATGTGAACACTCAAAAATTTGGAGAAATCTATCCTGTTAAGTGAACCCTGTTCATATGCTATCAGTTGTTGTTATGACTCTATTCGGTGTACAGAACTGGATATAATGAGTTTTTTCAAAATTAATGGAGAGTCCATTTTCTGAGAACCACTTAATAATTGTTTGAAAGACATCCTTAACAATATCTTCAGTTGCTTTTCATGGAATAGGATTTATTATAACACTCGTGTCATCGGCAAAAAGTACTAGTTCTGCTTGCTGAACGTTAAGTGATAGGTCATTCACATGAATAAGGAACAGCGGAGGACCCAAAATTGAACCCTGTGGGACTCCCTTTGTGATAACTCCCCATTCACTAGAATTTACTACCCTCCCAACATTATTTGTGTTATTTAGCTCGACTTATTGCTTTCTGTTCGTTAAGTATGATTCACACCAGCTGTGTGTATAGCCTTCAATTCCATAAAAACTGAATTTTTCTAAGAGACTGACATGATCCACACAGTCAAATGCCTTGGAAAGATCACAAAAAATACCAACTAGAGATAATTTGTTATTTAGGGCTTGTACTGTTTGATGGGTAAATGTGTAGACAGCATTCTCAGTCGAGTAACCCTTCCGGAATCTGAACTGTGACATGCTGAGTAAATTATTTTCACTTAAATGTGAGACTACTCTTGAATACATAACTTTTACGAATATTTTAGAAAATGAAGTCAGCAATGAGGTTGGCCTGTAATTATTTAAGTTACTCTTGTCCCCTTTCTTATGAAGAGGTTTGACAATTGCATATTTCAATGTCTGGAAAAATTCCCTGTACCAGCGAAGCATTACGTTATCACTAAGGACTCCACTTATTAAATTATAACAACACTTCAAAATTCTGTTAGAAACTCCATCAACACCACATGAGCTCTTGTTTTTCAGTATATTTATATTTCCCTTAATTTCAGTGGGGGATGTTGGTGCTATTTCTAAAGGCCTAAAGTATTGTGGAATGACATTTTTAACATTTTTTTTGTTTCTTCAACTGAACCCTTTAACCCTATTTTTGCTGCTACAATCAGAAAGTGATCGCTAAAAATACTTGCAACTTGTGAATTATCACTCACAACATCATCATTTAGCTTTATTGCTACGGTATGCTGTGCACTGCCAGGCTGTCCCGTCTCCTGTTTGACAATATTCCATATAGGTTTAATCTTACACTCCTGGAAATGGAAAAAAGAACACATCGACACCGGTGTGTCAGACCCACCATACTTGCTCCGGACACTGCGAGAGGGCTGTACAAGCAATGATCACACGCACGGCACAGCGGACACACCAGGAACCACGGTGTTGGCCGTCGAATGGCGCTAGCTGCGCAGCATTTGTGCACCGCCGCCGTCAGTGTCAGCCAGTTTGCCATGGCATACGGAGCTCCATCGCAGTCTTTAACACTGGTAGCATGCCGCGACAGCGTGGACGTGAACCGTATGTGCAGTTGACGGACTTTGAGCGAGGGCGTATAGTGGGCATGCGGGAGGCCGGGTGGACGTACCGCCGAATTGCTCAACACGTGGGGCGTGAGGTCTCCACAGTACATCGATGTTGTCGCCAGTGGTCGGCGGAAGGTGCACGTGCCCGTCGACCTGGGACCGGACCGCAGCGACGCACGGATGCACGCCAAGACCGTAGGATCCTACGCAGTGCCGTAGGGGACCGCACCGCCACTTCCCAGCAAATTAGGGACACTGTTGCTCCTGGGTATCGGCGAGGACCATTCGCAACCGTCTCCATGAAGCTGGGCTACGCTCCCGCACACCGTTAGGCCGTCTTCCGCTCACGCCCCAACATCGTGCAGCCCGCCTCCAGTGGTGTCGCGACAGGCGTGAATGGAGGGACGAATGGAGACGTGTCGTCTTCAGCGATGAGAGTCGCTTCTGCCTTGGTGCCAATGATGGTCGTATGTGTGTTTGGCGCCGTGCAGGTGAGCGCCACAGTCAGGACTGCATACGACCGATGCACGCAGGGCCAACACCCGGCATCATGGTGTGGGGAGTGATCTCCTACACTGGCCGTACACCACTGGTGATCGTCGAGGGGACACTGAATAGTGCACGGTACATCCAAACCGTCATCGAACCCATCGTTCTACCATTCCTAGACCGGCAAGGGAACTTGCTGTTCCAACAGGACAATGCACGTCCGCATGTATCCCGTGCCACCCAACGTGCTCTAGAAGGTGTAAGTCAACTACCCTGGCCAGCAAGATCTCCTGATCTGTCCCCCATTGAGCATGTTTGGGACTGGATGAAGCGTCGTCTCACGCAGTCTGCACGTCCAGCACGAACGCTGGTCCAACTGAGGCGCCAGGTGGAAATGGCATGGCAAGCCGTTCCACAGGACTACATCCAGCATCTCTACGATCGTCTCCATGGGAGAATAGCAGCCTGCATTGCTGCGAAAGGTGGATATACACTGTACTAGTGCCGACATTGTGCATGCTCTGTTGCCTGTGTCTATGTGTCTGTGGTTCTGTCAGTGTGATCATGTGATGTATCTGACCCCAGGAATGTGTCAATAAAGTTTCCCCTTCCTGGGACAATGAATTCACGGTGTTCTTATTTCAATTTCCAGGAGTGTATTATCCGCATTATTAATTTTTGTCAGTACACATAAGCTTCTCGACTTCTTAACGACTTTCCTTAAAGTACAACAGTATCTTTTGTAGTAAGCAAGTAACGCCGGATCCTGACTTATTCTGGCCTGTCCATATAATTCCCTCTTCCTCTTACACGATATCTTAATGCCTTCAGTTATCCATGACGTACATTGTAATGGCTTTTTTGGACAACGTTTCAGAAAAGCAATTCTCAAATACTGAGACAAATTTACGGTGGAATAAATTGAATTTGGCATCGGCATCATTTTCTGTGTATACTTCATCCCATTCTACCTTTTCTAGGCTGGTCTTAAAACTCCGTACCCTGTTCACATCAATAAGCCTCCCTGCCTTCTATGAACCTGTCTGAAGCCTGTAAGGTGCTATATGTGTTATTTACATTAACTGTGCATCATGATCAGATAGTCCATTAACAACTGGGTACACATTAGTTGTTTCTGCCTGAGCACTGTCTATGAAAATGTTATCGGTAAGTGACCTACTATACTGCTGCTCACGAGTTGGGCAATTTACAGCAGATACTAGATTGAAACAACCAAACAAAGATTCTAGCTCGTTTTTCCTATCCGTATCTTTTAAGAAATCTGCATTAAAATCACCACAAACCACTAAGTGCTTCTTTTTGTCTGAAAGGTAGCTCAATAATGCCTCTAGATTTTTCATTAATAGCTGAAAGTTACCTTGAGGGGATCTTTAGATTGTTACAATTACTATAGACGTATACTGCAGTAGCATCTCACAAGCCCGTGCTTCAAGGATCTGATCTCCACAAAAAATATTTGTTTCAATATTTTTGACTTTGTGTCCAGTTTTTATATAAGTAGCGGCTCCTCCTTTTTCCATGTTGACTCTACATGAATAAGATGCTAATCTGTAATCCCTAAATTTAACTTCTCCATCCCTGCAGTTAGATGGTGTTCAGAGAGACACAAAACAGCTATACCTTCAGAATTTACCCTATTTTCTAGACATACAAGAAGCTCATCTATCTTATTTTTCACTCCTCTAATGTTCTGATGAAACACAAAATTTTATTTCTTTGGCTACTGCTACAGACATTATGCACTGTTCTGTTTCATTCTCTTTCAATACTCTCTGTCTGTAATCTGATTCTAACATAAAAAATGTGTCCCTCTGACTCCTGCAATCACAAGTATTTTGTCTTGTGTGCATGTGGCCCCCCTTACATTTTCTGCAAGAAGATCAACTAATCTATTCCTCCCCCTCCTATTCAGGTGCAGGCCATGACTAGTGTAACCCCACCTCCCAATTGCATCAACAGGCACAGATATGAGATTTAGTTTCTGCCAACAGTAACCCCCCCTCCCCCCTCCAGCTCTCTGTTCACACGGTTGATAGCCGTATTAACCCAGAGCTGGTCATGACGCTGCAAAACATCCACAAACCCCACACGAGTGTGAGCCGTTGCTGCTCCTATTACATCCAGGTCAGACCTAATACTATAGTCCGAATTGCTAGCCAGGCTGTTTCTTGCTCCTTCTACTATAAGAACATGGTCCTCACCTTCAAAATCTTTGCACAAGGCCCCCCAGGCTTTCTGTAACCTGGCTAAGCTTAGCTCTAGGTTTCACAATGCTTGTGACCTGGTATTCGACTCCTAGCCTGCCCTGTAGCAACTTGTTACTACGGGTCTTCTACACCTTACTTTGCTCAGAAACTGTTTGAGGCTCTTCTACTTCAGGTAACAAATCAAACTGATTGCTCACTGGAATCTGAAAAGTGATTTCTGGGGTTTTCTCCTTCTGACTACGACTTGTTACCTGTTCCCAGCTCCCATTGTCTCTTTCCCCCTTCAACCTGTCTAATTCGAAGTACACCATTTCTAGTTCAGCCTGAAGGGCACAAACCTTTTTTCCCTGTTCCGCGATTTTCTTGCCACGGTTACCTAATCTACAACTCCATTAGCGAGCCTCATCTGGCACTACAACAGCTTTCCTGCTACAATCACCCCAGTGAAACACCATCACAATCCTGACATTTCACTCCCGTGCTCACTAATCTATGACAACATCCACATTTGTCACATATGACGGCAGATTAAACAATACAAATTACACTACAAACAAACAACACAAATGCAAACAATACAAATTACACTACAAACAATTCCGCTACAACAATTAATAATTAGCAGAAAGTAACGTAACTTCCGGTGAGATGAGCAGAGAAAAAGTCGAGTATCAGGCAAGGAATGACTTTATTGCTAGTATCACACATTTCGGAATTTATTCATCATCAGATATCAAAAATGGTTCAAATGGCTCTGAGCACTATGGGACTTAACATCTGAGGTCATCAGTCCCCTAGAACTCAGGAGTACTTAAACCTAACTAATCTAAGGACATCACACACATCCATGCCTGAGGCAGGATTCGAACCTGCGACCGTAGCAGCCGCGTGGTTCCGGACTGAAGCGCCTAGAACCTCTCGGCCACCCGGCCGGCCCATCAGATATCCAGAAGCGATTACTGCACATAAATACAGCGTTTCAAGTTGATGGGAAATAACCTTTCACAGACAGGCTAGGCTACGAACGTCTGTTTCACATACAACTTGAAATACCATATCTACAAGCAGAATCACTCCTGGATATCTGATGCTGCACAAATTATCAAACATGTCGCAAGATTAATAAAGTCATTCCTTGCCTGATGTTCGGCGTCTACCATTGTGACGTAGTCAGCCTGAATGCAGAACTAATTGTTGTTTTATTTCAACTTTGACGTCGGATAACAAGGAAGAAAAGATATGCTTTCTCATGTACATAATTACAAATTAACAAGTTTCGGATTTGTTTCCGTTACCTGTACTGTGAAACCATGCTTCCTGCCAAATTTCATGATTTTAGGTCAACGTAAAGTACCCTATAGGTTTTGATGAGCGAGTCTGCAAATATCAAAATATGTGACATAAGTGAGTGTACCTTTTCTTTTGACTGCACTGACTTAAAACTAATATTCATTATACCACCAAGGGTCCATAGACCTTAGTAAGTGAAACACAATTTCAACTTGATACGTCTACCCGTTCCTGAGAAAAAGATGTCTTAGCAGACAGACAGACAGACAGAAAGCTGACAGTCTGAAAAGAAATGGCAAAAAAAAAAGTGCGACGTAATAACATCTCTACAGTTTTCGAATTTTTCCTTTGATTATACTCTAACATCCTACTTACTGCCAAACTGCATGATTCTAGGCCAACAGGAAATACCCTACAGGGTTTGATGAATGAGTTTGTGAGTTTTAAAATACAAATAGCCGTATCTTTTGATTACATTGCCTCAGAAGCTTCAATGTCTTACACCGCCAAGGGACCATAGACCTCAGTATGTGGCATAAATTTCAACTTGATATGTTCACCTATTCCTGATAAAAGGACATTTTAACAGACAAACAGGCAGACAGACAGAAAGACAGAAACAAAGCAATGCTATAAGGATTCCATTTTTACCGATTGAGATACGGCACCCTACAAATTATTAAAATTATGCTATTTGCTATATTTTAATCGGCTCACGAGAGAAGTGTACTATATGCAAAAAGTTAATATGGAGAAAATTTTGTAGAAATCTTCTGAATAGTTCCTGAGAAAAAGGTACACATATAATTTTTTGTAAATAAAATTTTTAAACCTCATAAAAAAGTTAAATAAATATGAACCAAAGAACTTAACTGTAAATGTGTCAATTTCATGTGAAGCTTGCCACAAAATTTTATTTCCCTATTTTGAAAACTGTGGATTTGGCGAATCTTTTCAATAGTTATGTTTTCCATGAACGTCCCCCCCCCTTAATGGTTTGGCGATTTCAAGAAAACCTTTGACAAATTTTGTTATAATAATTACATAGGCCTAAAAGAGTTTGAAGTTGTTTCGTTGGTAGCAGTGGCAAGAAATTGCGGACAGCACATATCACTCTTGGGTCATTCATCACACCATCTTGGCTAACCACATAACCTAGACAGTTTACCCCTGTGTACACTAAATGACATCAATACTTAACCTTAAGTGTACCAAACATAACCACTTAAACACTTCCTCCAATCACTGCACATGTCTTTAGAAAACATTGTAGTAGTGTCTAAACAGGCTATACACTGACATGATTTTAAACCCCTTAGCCCTCCATCCAATAATCTCGGGAATGTGGGCGGCGCATTCTTAAGCTCAAACAGCATCCATCGATACTGGTAGCGTCCCCACGGAATAGTGAAAGCAGTTTGCAGGCGGTCTTCTGGAACCTCTCCCAACTGGTGATATCCACTCTTTAAATCGATTGTGGAGAAGTGTTTATCCTGACCTAGCTTATCCATCGTTTCTGTTATATTTAGTGTGGGATACGCATCTGTCACCATTATTGTATTCAGATATCAGTAATCGCAACAAAACCTGCATTTCTTCACCCCATCTGATAATTTCTTTGGCACAATTACAATACTTGGCCCCTGTGGACTATCACTCCATTCAATAATACCATCCTTCAATTTTTTATTGAAGAATCCCTTTTTTATTGGTTGTAAATGCTGAGGTATCCCTTATGGCTTGTTGTAGACGTGAGGACTATCCCCACTCGTGATTTTATGCCGTGTCATGGGTGTCACTGGTAAAGGTCCAGTAAGAATGAGGAGCAGAACCAAGATCCTAAACTTCACCACTTCTACAAAATTATTAAGAATATTCTGTTCCGTGAAAAAGCTGAGAATGCGAAGAATTGGTGTGTCTACAATGCAAAAGATTACGAACGAAACCTTATCTGGTACACGCATTTTTCATGGGGACATGAATATTGAGTATTGAAGACTGCCAATAAGACAAGAGCGTATTGCTATTTCTCCGATATTAGGAGAAAAGTGCAAAATCAAAATTAAGACTTGTCAGTTATGTCAAAGGACCAAACCAAGCACTCGTGATAGCAAAGTATGGTTGCATTCTATCGTACCGGACAAGCCTTTTCCTACTTTCTGTGTTGACATTTGTGGTCCTGTACTGAGAGCATGAGGCAGCTGCGAATATATTGCTGAGTTTTTTTTGGCGTATGCACAAGTATGTAAAACTATATCTGTTGAAATCTGCAACTTGTTCACATATTCCGAAGAGTCTATTTAATTTTTTTTTCCGCACATTGGGAAATCACAAATGATGTTATCTGACAATGCAACCAACTTCACAAGCTTCTTGTGGAGAAATGGCTTAGAACGTGCTGGGATTTATCAAATCCTTACATCCTGATACCATCCCGACTGTAATCTTGTCGAGAGAATCTTCAGGGAACTGAACAGGTTTGTGAGGATTTACTGCCATGTGAGGCAAACGAAATGGGCTGAGTATCTAAGAAAGTCTGAGGCGACAATCAATAGTCTACTGCATAATACAAAATAGGCTACACTTGAAGAATTAATGCGTAAGACAAAAAAATGAAATGAGTGGGTAAATAAACATATTATGCTTGATTTAGAGAATTATTTGTCAAATCAAAGAGATTCCAAGAATGACATTAGAATACGAATAATGAGATGTACATATTTATAAATAGTTCGTGTCAGTTTTAGTTTGATGATATTAATTTTTATTGTTCAATGGAAAATCTCAGAAACATGGAACTTTTAATTACAATGGTGTTAAAGGAATATGTACTAATTATACGTTCCTGTCATAGATAAAGTTTTTTATATGTTTTTGTGTACTAGTGTTATTTCATGTGCATAATTATTTATCTGTTGATAATATGTTTGCAAATTGTTGAGATTATAATTAGGTATCATTAAGTTCATTTTCTGAGTAGTCATCTTAAGTAACTTTTATATTATGTGGTATTAAGTTTTATTTCTTGTCCTAAGTAACAATGTTTATCACGTAGAGAAAGAGATTCGCTTGAAGATTCAATTTAAGTTTGTCAAGAATATCAAAGTATCAATGAAATTCAACAATATGATAAAGATTTGGTACTATTTCAAAGGCGAGACAGCTCATCTCCCTTTACATAGGGATGTCCGGATACAGATAATGTACACTCACACCCAGACTATCCCCAGCGACTCTTTCCTGCCCTCAACGCATCAATAGTTTTCCGTGTCGTGAGACCCCCAACAATTATCTCTCACCGATTCATTATGTTCCTATTAAAGATATTTAAATTCTGTCCGTACAATTATAGTGTAATTGCAGTGAAGATAGTAGCACAGCCCCTCCTTCCAATCATCGTACGAGCGTCAAAATGGCAGATATTGAGATAAACGATCGCGAATAGAAAAGCCGCTACAACCGTTTGATATTGGAAAGGCATCAGGACCAGATGAGATACCTATAAGATCCTACAAATATTATGCTAAGGAACTTGCTCCGCTTCTAGCAACAGTTTATTGTACTTCACTGGAGCAACGAAGGGTATCTAGTGACCTGTTTTCAAGAAGGGTCGTAGAACAGACGCACACAATTATTGACTTGAATCTTTGATGTCGATCTGTTATAGAATTATGGAAAATGTTTTATGCCTAAGAATTATGACGTTTTTGAGAACGAAAATCTCCACTATAAAAATCAACATGAGTTCCCCGAACAGAGATTTTGAGAAACTCAGCTCTCTCCGTTGCTCCATGAGATCCATAGATAACGGCGCTCAGGTTGATGCCGCGTTCCTTGACTTCAGGAAGGCATTCGACACCGTCCCGCACTGCCGCTTAGTGAAAAGATGCGAGCTTATCGAGCATCGAACCAAATTGGCGACTGGATTCAAGACTTAACTGTAGACAGAACTCAAGGAGTCGTTCTCAACGGAGTACCCCAAGGAAGTGTGATAGCACCGTTATTGTTTACACTGTACGTGATCTAGTAGAAAGCGTCGGATGCTCTTTAAGACTGTTCGTAGATGATGCTGGTGAGCCGGTCGCTGTGGCCGAGCGGTTCGAGGCGCTTCAGTCCGGGACCGCGCTGCTGCTACGGTCGCAGGTTCGAATCCTGCCTCGGGCATGGATGTGTGTGATGTCCTTAGGTTAGTTAGGTTTAAGTAGTTATAAGTCTAGGGGACTGATGACCTCAGAAGTTAAGTCCCATAGTGCTCAGAGCCATTTGAACCATTTGACTGATGACCTCAGATGTTAAGTCCCATAGTGCTTAGAGTCGTTTGAACCAACTGATGCTGGTGTCTATAAGAAAGTAGCAACGCCAGAGGACAGTATCAATCTGCGGAATGACCTGCAGAGAAGTGAGGAATGGTACAGGCTCTGGCAGTTGACACCGCATATCCATAGGAAAAGAAAGCCAGTATTGCACAACTAAATTATTAATGAAAAACTGCTGGAAACAGTATTACCGAAAAATGTCTAGGAGTAACCATCCACAGTGACCTTAAGTGGAATGACCACATAAAACCAATTGTAGGAAAAGCAGATGCCAGGCTGAGATTCATAGGAAGAATCCTAAAAAATGTAACTCATCCACGAAGGAAGTGATTTATAAGGATCTTGTTCGACAGATCCTTGAGTATTGTTTATCAATATGGGATCCTTACCAGGTAGGGCTGATAGAAGAGATACAGAAGATCCAACGAAGAGCGACGCGTTTCGTCACGGGATCGTTTAGTCGGCGCAAGAGGGTTACCGAGATGCTCAACAAACTGCACTGCAGACGTTACAAGAGAGGCGTTGTTCATCACGGACAGATTTACTACTGAAATTTCGAGAAAGCACTTTCCGGGAAGAGCCGGACAACATATTACTTCCTCTCACATGTGTCTCGTGTAATGACCACGACGAGAAAATTCGAGAAATTCGAGATAATACGGAGCGTTACCCACAATCAGTCTTGCCAAACGCCATACCCGAGTGCAACAGCGAGGGGGAGGGGAATCACTTATTGATAGCAGAAGTGAACCACACATCATGAGGAGGTCTGCGTAGCGCGACGTCGACTTAGATGTACATGTAGGCGGATTAGACTTTTGCTAGCCAATAAATATGAGCAAGATGAAAATAATTTTAATCGAAGTTAGATATCCCAAACAACAGTTAAATGAGTTTGCGACGATTTATGGCTTGGGCTAAATGTTTTTAAAACAACGAAAGTTTCGGACTTTTTCAGTTTTTCGCTTATAACTCGAAAACGACCTATCTTATAAAAAGTTTACAAAACACCAGAATAAAAGCCCATAAAATCCTACATAGAATGATCTACTTAAAAATTAAAATCTGTTCAACCGTTTAGCCACTATCGATCGTCAAAAATCACCCGTTTTCACCAACTTGGTGGAAAAGTGAGTTATGCTCATGTTCCAACGCCTGTAGCTAAGAAACGGCTTCTCCAAATGAAAATTATCATGTATGAAAGTTATAGAGCATCAAATTATGCGTGAAAAGAGCCCCTAAATTTTAAAATTCACGTACGGTTACGCAAATAAAAAGGTGAAAGTATTCGTAGCTCTAAATTCCTGCTAAGACTTTTTTTGTCAAGTGATCCCAAATCACACACATTCGTCCACATATTCAAATTTAAGGGCGATTTAGTTAGGTACCTGTGGTACCTGCCCAGGTAGTTAGCTCTTTGTATTAATATTAATTAATTACCATGCCAGTCGAAGATGATAATAAACGGGTTGGTAAAAAAATCAAATGAAAGGTTTCATTAATGAAAAAAGTACTTCAATTACAGTATAAAATTGATGAGAGATTTTTTTACAAACATTTTCAACCAATTATTGTTCTCTGTTTACATTCATTTGCAATTTACTTTTTATATCTTTCTGCGCTTCGGAGAAGATGGTCCGCGGGAGGAAACGTAGCCGTCCAGTTCTTCGTCTTCTTCTGGCATGGGATCTAATCCGATTTCTTCCTTGACGATGTCAGTCTGGTTGTCGATTTACGTTGAATCAAGAAAGGTGTCCTCTTCTTTTACAGAGTTAAGGCATGAAACATGAAAGCCCATTGCCAGTCCGTCTCCGTAGCGTAGCGGTAGCGTTACCGCCTACCACGTTGGCGTCAACTAAAAAGGACTCGCAATACGGCGGCCAAACTCCTCCGAAACAACAATGCCATCCGATCATTTCATTTCAGCCCCTTGCAATCACTGCTCATAGCCGCGCAGCTTATATAAGCTTTCCTGCAGGAGCAAGTTGCTGGGCGTCCCTTCTTGCACGTGCAGGATATTGTGTTGAGCTGTTACTGAGGCGGTGGTGGTTCGGTGGTTGCATCAGACCGTTTTTTGTGGTCTTCCATCACCATTTCTGTGGACCCAGCTGATTCTTCCTCCAGATGTGAACGTGAAAGTACACCCTGGGGGAGTGCTGGAGACTGGCGGCTACAGTGGGAGGAAAATATGTCAAACTGAAGTTATTATTTTTCGGTAAAGCTTTCTGCAACAGTAGCAGGCAAATTTGATCCAGAAGTTTGGAGCTGCCACCCGAGTGCAAACACACAATGCGACCTTATCAGGAGTTGCGTTGGAATCCGTGAAGTCTGAGGCGACATGAGGTTCGCGTTCTGTTGAAATGTGTTTATAAATTTCATTCCGTCCTGTCGAAAAAAAAAAAAATGCAGAGGCTGCACATGTTTTTGGGCTTCTTCGGAGTGTTTAGAAGTGTTGGGGTTGTAAATGAATTTGTCTTGGTTGCCTTTTCAAGGTTTCATAAAGGAGTTACCTTTGACGGGTTGTTCCTGCTCACTGCTATCAGCTTTGTGGTCAGTCAGTAGGAGAAACAAATCAGTATCTCCCCCGACAATGAAGAAGTTGCCTTCCTGTCTTGACTTTTCTATGGCTGCGCCACCAATCAATCAAGGGGTCTGCATCCTCCACCGCCTGCTTGACCTGATACCCTTCACCTTATATTTTTACTGTCAACATTGAGATAAGATGTTTCTTAATAAGTTCGTTTATTAAGAAATGATCTTTTGGCACAGCTGGTGACACTGTGTCGTTTATAAAGGAAGAGCGTGGGCTCTTCGGACACGTTTAGTAGATTGCTCCTCTCCTCTTTAGGCTATCCGTCAAACACTATGGTGCAACTGGACCCAAAGTGTCTTTTGAGGTAGTTCATGTATTTTTCAAGGATGGAGGGAAACACTTCTTCAGTATTCCACACACCTCATTGTAAGAGGAACCAACCGTCAAGGACGAGGCCTGTGTCACTCGTGATTTTAACATTGACTGAACAGTTTAAAGGCTAAGTATGATTCGAGCTGCTGTGGTGACTTCATATGAAAACGGTTTCGACGGAAAATTGTATCAGGACTGACAGGCATTGGTTCACCATTCACCTTGACTGTACACGTCACGGCTAGTAGGGTCACTACCCGCTTCTTCCTCAGGAACTGCGCTTCCTTAAAGTTTTTTTCCTGGAGTATCATCCATGCTTCTTTTCCCTTTTTCACAAGCCTCTTGTCAACGTCACCACCCTCAATACTCCGGTGTTAATGAACGTGGTGGACGTTCCTGGAGGGAATGGGTCATGAGAATCAGACCAGTTACTTAATTTCTCCTCGTCAGTGTGGTTAAATTTCAATATTCAGACGAATATAAATGATCTGGCGTTCAAAAGTAATTTGGTTTCACAAAAAAAGTCCTAGCAGGAATTTAGCTCTACGAATACTTTCACTTTTTATTTGTATCTTTGCAAAGTCGTAGGCGAATTTTAAATTTTAGGAGCTCTTTTCACGCATAATTTGATGCTCTGTAACTCATGCATGACAATTTTCATTTGGAATAGCCGCTTTTTAGCTACAGGCGTTCGAACGTGAGAGTAACTCACTTTTCCACCAAGCTGGTAAAAGGAGGTCATCTTTGATGATCTATAGTGGCTATACTGCTGAAAAGATTTTAACTTTTAAGTAATTCATTCTAAGCGAGGTTTTATGCTCTTTCATTCTGGTGTTTTGGAAATCTTCGGTAGGCTGTATCTTTTTGAGTTATAAGGGTAGAACTGAAAAAAGTCTAAAAGTTTCGTTGTTTTTTGGCCTTCAAAAGTTTGGCACTAGCCAGCAATGGTCGCAAATTTATTTAACTCTTATTAGGGATGCGTAACGTCTATTAAAATTAATTCCAGCTTGGGTGTATTAATTGGTCAGCGCGACCATCTTAAGGACTAACTTTCCTGCGCTGCTACTAGAAAACATGCATTTACAGTACGATACGCGTTTCATTTCATTGATATAAAGCGTCATTTGTGGTCTGCAGTGAGACACATCTGCAAACGTAAGCGAAAATCGGATGCAAAATGCCGTACGGAAAAATATCACACCTGGGTATCTTGTATAATAAATTGTTTTTAGATGTAGAAAGTAAATCAAAACAGTATATTTGTTACATTCCCGACCACTGACGATTTTATACCAATAAAATGAAACGCATAAGGCAGTACAAACGAACAAGCACAGCTGCGCAGACAGAATTTAAATAGCTGTAATAATTGTGAAGTAACTATAGACCCTTTGCCCGTACAAATGTAGAACATTATATTTTTTATTAAGCAGTGGTACTCGTTGAGGCTTCGTAGGAACATCTTCATTCCTGATTCGAACAATCCACCTGCTTTTCTACAGTCTTCCTGTAACACTGCATTTCAAAGGCTACCAGTCGTTTCGTTTCTGTTTTCCCCGTTGTTCATGATTCACTTCAATATAAAGATGTATGTTTTCGTGAAAGTTTTCCTGGTCTGAGGGTTTTTGCTTTTGGATAATAGCAGATGCTTCTTTTTATAGAAAGTCATTTTGTGTTTTGTAATCCTTGTTACTGTGCCTTTCTCGCAACTTTCTTCTTCATCTATTCCATAACCCAAACAACTGTTGAATGACAAATCGCCAGATTTTAAGGATGAAATACGCGGATACGTCAGCACTGGTTTTTAGATGTTTAAACGAAATGTTATTGGTGGTAGACCTTTTTTTTAAGATTCTAACGCCAACGCTATATATTACTCCCGTGTTTCAACAACGGGGTGAGGATTTTCCTATAAACCAGTGGCACAAAATTAACAGAAGATATACAACGTCGTAATGACGTTTTAGATAATGACATAGAAGTTTGGAAACGGTGCGCAATGTAAGAAAAATTTTCTTTCGCCACGAGAGTATACTACGTATTCCAAATTCCATAAGTACATTTCATTTTCACACTAAACGGTAACACGAACTGAAGAGGGTACTGTCGATTAAAAAGTATATGAAATGCTGAAATTGTGATCTCCGCTTCTTATGTAAATACAACTTTTGATTCCATGATCCACAGAGTCAAGGCCAAAAACGATAATAATAAAACACAACCTCTCTGATTTGCTGACGATTTCGATTTTGTTTGTCCCTCTTTCTCAATAACCAAATGCCCCATATTAAAGTTTTTTTTAATAAATGGTTACAATCCTTTCACGATTTGTGACGGAACTAATAAGAAATTGTATTTAAAATCATTAAGTGTATCAGACATGTTGCCTTTCAATTAGGGATTTTTATTCAAGCACAGAAAAACAGTTCATGTCCATTGATGAACGCCTGTTGCAGTCCATTTGACAAATTTTTTAACCTGTGAGTCGATATAGCTATCATGTAATATAAATTTTCCGTGTGTGTCATTCAGACATAGCGTATTCTTGTTCTATGCCTGCATGTGCATCTCCTTCGACTTAGTACATTGCGCATGGAAGTTCCGGACTAAAGTGTTAATTTTATTTGGAGACAAAGTAACTGGAAGAGTAAATTATAAAATGAGAGTTTTTTTAATGTAATGGCTCTACTCTAAGAGCTATGTACTAAATCAAGGAGAGTTAATGTTAAATTCTGTGTAAACAGCTAATAAGGCGTTTGAATATTACGAATGAGCGGGAAAACAGAACGCTTCCTCAGCGCTCTCGCAGCGTCTGGTTATGTGCTGCCATCTACGCGCGAAACCGCGACTTACGGCAGCGCCATCCGGCGTATTCGCATTGACTATGTAAGTCAAAGATAAAATTTCACGACCATAAAGAGTTATTTTACGCTCAGTTGCATAAACTTCCGTTGTTTGTTTAAATTTTATAACGTAAAACTATTATATTCTTCTGTTAACGTTTTAGTGTTTTGTTGAGCAGAACACTGGTCGAACTCGGTTTCCTCTGGAGAGGGGATGATGGCCTCCATTAGTAACAGGCTGTACCGTGTTGTTCAAGTGTACATGTACGTGGGTGTGGGAGCGGAGTGACGTGCAAGTTGTTCGCGTATCCCGATTTCTTCTGTTCAGCAAAAACTCGGGAAATACATGTCTGGTAGAAATGAAGGTAAGTAATGCAGTTCATACGAAATGGAGTTCGTCAAAATAAAATGGTTTTGTTAATATTCCTTTAAGCCGTTATGTTGCGGCGAACGTTTTGTGCTCTGTTCGGGAAAAAAGTAAAGAAAGGAAAGGTGATTATATCTGTTTCTACAGATGAAAACAGATTTAATATCAGCGTGAGACAACCTCGTGGAGTAATTACTGTTCAAATTCAGAAGTGTTGACATAATGCGGCGATTTGCCGGTAGCATGTTTTGCTACTGACAAGTTACGCGCGTGTAGTCGTATTTTCTATTTGCAGTATTTCGTGAAAACATTGCTACCATTTACCATCTTCAGTATTATAGGAGCCAATCTACATTACTGTCAGTAGCGATAAGTATCAAAGCAAAAATTTCGTTTGTACACAACCAGTTAAGTTTTTAAGATATTCGTGTGTGTGGTGTAGTAGAGTTAATAAAAATAATATTCGAACATCAAGAACACAAATTCGTTTCATTTTGTGAATCACAATTATTTGGATAAAACGTCGTACACACAAGCTATGTATAATTCTCCTTGAAAATGTTAATTTGAAAAGAATAATGTTTTAGGAGCATCTTTCTCGTTTTGAAAATATTTTACTTTGAAAATGCAGTTATAATAGCTATATTGTAAAATTTCAATAACGAGTGGTCGCCTGCGCATTGTTCAGCATTTTCTTGTTTATAGTTGTTTGGAAGGGTAAACAAAAACATCGTTTTCTGTTTACTAACAGCAAGCTCCATCTGCAAAGACCGTGTTACAGCTTATCACAATCCATTGGTAGAATTTCCGTCGAAACATGAAATTCTTTGAAGCATCTCAGAGCTTACAGCAAGCGCTCCTAAACCGGTCACGACGTAGCGGTTCCGCAGAGTTTTTGTACCAGAATTTCATATTTACAGTTAGTCGTAAATTCATCGTACAGTCAAGTACAATTTACTAAAGTCAAATCTATAGCATTTGAATAAGGTTTAACACTTCCAATTTTCGAGTGAAGTTACCATATTTTAATATACTAGCATGTTTAATGGCTTTCTTCATTTGGCGTTCAACGTACTAATCACGTTTTCTTTCATCGTTCTGCTTTCTGTACCCATAGTAGCTACGAGCACAGGTGTGAGCAGCTGACTTTCTCTACGGGAGGGAGTGGTAAAGGCGGAATCATGTCGACCTTGACACCCTGAAGGCTTTGATGCAGCTGCACAGAGCAGCAGAGTTGCTTGTAAAACTAGCCAACCCTAAGGATAAAAGTTCCGTACTGGTGTAGGATATTGCAATTTAGTGTAAAAGTTGTTCTCTTACGAATAGGTGGTTCAAACTACTTACTTTCGTTTTGTACATCTTAAGTGATAAGCGTATCATGGGAGAATATTATTATGCGAAGGACAGTGAGTTCACTGTTCCACTGTCACCTGTATAGCATACACTTATGCCATTAACATCAATGCAGTGCCACATTAACCAACTTACAATGTTAGTTTTTTTTTTTAATTAGGTGTGTTTCTTCTCGAAAGATGTTCCACATAAATCGAAATTGGAGAGGAAACTCAGAGATACGGCAGAAAAGATTCGCCAAAGTTACTAACATAGGTTGTACTAATAGCCTCGTGTTGTATTTTAACCCCAAACACGTTTTACTGGTATTGTGTTGCCTGTTAATTTGTCTAACGGGGAAATGCATTTGTATTATTGTTTGTCGCACTGACGGAAAAGAAAATTTAAAAAATCTGCTGTTCTATTATACTGAGTTCGTAGTATCAATATGAAATTTGCTTGTGGGTTTATTTAAGTTTGCTGCTTTCTTCTCAATATTGCCAAGCAGTTATTGTCATTTTTGTGCAGTGGGAGTAGCATTGCTGCACACATTATCTTTTCAGTCGAAATTGTGGATAAGCTCCCTCCGAAATGGGCAAACTATGCGTAAACGAAAAGCCCGCTAATTTCTGCGACGATAGATAAAACAGAAAAAATTACGAGAATGGTAACACCTTTAGATATTTTGCAAGCAATGCTAGCCAGCATATTCAGCAGTGGGATTCAGACCTCTTCTGTCAATAGTGGCGAATAAAACAAGAGCGGAGTTTTTGTTGTTTATAAGAAAAACGTCATCCAGTCGCAAATTTCCAATTGTATATAAAAATTTCGTTTCCTTATTATGTAAATGTCAATTATTGTCATTATTCTGCAGATAAGCGTTTGATACGGATACAGTTTCAGGTAATATGCAGGAAGTAAAGACTAAAATATAATTGGCTGACGCACACTAGTGGAATAAAGTAAATAAAAAAATTCTCGTGCGCATTGCACGTCAAAATTACAGGTTATTTGTACCAGCCACATTTGGCATGGAACTCCTTTTTAAACTGAAGATGAATAGTGTTTTAGAAATTGACGTTGTTACTATAATGTTAGCCCATTTCCAGAAACACTCTAAATACGAAGCTCACAGAACTCCAGCACTGTAACGATATTTATATGTTAAATTAGAAACAGAAATTACTTGCATATACGATGCTATCAGCGCCCTCGCTCAGTCAGTTTTTGACAAGATAGCAAACACCAAAAGAACGAAAGGTCAGTGATCTCACGGACAAATATGGCGAAAAAACCATGATTCCCATTTCTGATATCTATTCCATCGTGGTTGGAGGCAGAGAGCAAAATATATACCATTTTTATTTAATATATTTTTAGTTACATTCCAAATAGTATTTTATTATCTTTATTGTAGTTCTGCTTGCTATTACATTTCCTAGACTTTCGCGCGTCCCGACCCAACTATATAGTATTCAGAATGATGTTTTCTTCTACTACATTTGTGTGAATGTTGTCGTCTTCACTCTTGAAGTAGATTTCAGAACGTGTTATTTCGATGCGGTGACGTTTGCAGGAATCAGAGAATCGGGACAAATACGAGAATTACTGTTAGCGACAGTATCTCGACCCAAGACGGGTGAACAAACAAAGTGTGAGAAGGAAAGAAATGAACGCAACCATTTATTTGCGGGAGATTTCAATGATAGGAACACAATCCGAAGAATGCTTTGAGACATTTCTATAGAAAAGTTCAAGTGACTGATGTTAGGCTGTCCCCTCATTTCATGTTATAATTAGAGGTAGAGGAACCGGTAATTCGTGTAGCAACGCACAGTCATTATCGTCATTTTTTGTTTTCATTGATGTAAGTTTTGTTTTATTCCTTAAATAGAGCTGCAGGCAATATTACGAAGATGAAAGATATGGTAACTGTTAGAAGACTCAGTGGACAGAATTTATGTAGGAATAGCAGGAAGGAACGGAAACTACCAATTATCTTGGACTGATAATTACGTGGAACATTTGTTCTTTCTATGCTTGCTGTCATAGCCACTTCATAAGAACTCCAAACATTGTTCCAAGTGTTTGCGTCGTGGTGCGCCGCACTTAACCAGAATTTTCTGCAAAGCTTTCCACTCCTCTTCGCCGGCCGAAGTGGCCGAGCGGTTCTAGGCGCTACAGTCTGGAACCGCGCGACCGCTACGGTCGCAGGATCGAATCCTGCCTCGGGCATGGATGTGTGTGATGTCCTTAGGTTTAGTTAGGTTTAAGTAGTCCTAAGTTCTAGGGGACTGATGACCTCAGAAGTTAAGTCCCATAGTGCTCCGAGCCATTTGAACCACTCCTATTCCCTAGTGATGATTTTATGAGCTTGCCCTACCGGATATTTTTCCTAGTTTTCTTTTATATGTTTAAATTATTTGAGAGGTCAAAAAAATTTTCAGTAATTATGTTATTCGATTGTACCGGGCTCTTTCTCTTTATTATGAACACTATCTTGAATTTACTCACAGTAAAGAAAAAAATGCTACTCAATATACCAAGAGGAAATACTGTTGAAGTCCTAATATTTTCTTACGAACATCCAGCGACTGTATTTTGCTTAATTCGAAAGCGAACAATGTAACAGTGAATAAAATATGTTTGGTTTTCAAGCTCGAGCTTTCGACAGCTCTCTGCAAGTATCATCAGGAGTAAAAGTGTACAAAGTTCGAGAATTTTGTTAGAAATGAAGCGGCGTGAAAACTGAGAAGATTTTTTATTCAGTCATGCTGCTGCGAAGGACTCGTAGAACTTTCAATAATTAACAGTGCTGCAGCCCGTAATCGACAAGTTGTTAATGTATATTGAGGACAATAGCATCCTTGTAGCGCACAGTCGATGTTACTTTCAGTTCTGCTGCACATTTTCCGCGTAGTATGAAGTACTGGATACTATTTGTCAAAAATTCCTCGGGCCAGTCTTGGATTAATAACGAGAGCATGGGAGCACACTCATGAGCCACCGCAAAAATACTTTGAAAGCTGGGTGGTATTAACAAAGCGTAGTAAGACGTGGAAGAATCTTTAAACTTAAACAGGATTCCTTTTGGAGGCTTCGCGCTAATGTGTAAAACAAGAAGAGATGGCAAAATAGTTTTAAACAATTGTGGAAGGTGTAGAAAAGTAATGAAATACGTCGTCGAATCGGTACGATTAATCATATGGGCAGAAAATAGTACATTCCTCTATTAAAATGGTACGTTAAAGCTGGACGGTGAATGGAAAGAAAATGGTGATAGTAGTGAGACCAGAAAAGAAGGAACTGGAAGCTTTAGAATTGGGGATGCTCAGAAGGACATCTAACGTTTAATGAACAGTTAAATTAAGAAGTGAACAAGTAGTGGACAAAATAGATCAAGCAAGAAGCCTGTTGAGGAAGGAATGAGTGGGGGAAACTGTTCTGCGCCAATAGACGGAGCAGCCAGAGGGAAATGATCGTAGGGAGAATCAAGATTGAAATGTGTTGCACAGATTTTTGTCGATGCTCTGTGTCGTAGACAAAGAAGAGTTGGTGGTACTGAAACAGTCTAGAAAGAACGGAATCCAAAAATAGATTAGTTGTGACTATGAAAGTCGAGAGCTTCAGACGACTGCTGACTGGTAGGGCGTTGGATTCGGATGTATATATGCTCAGGAGACACTATGGCCATTACAAATACCGGCTATTGCAGAATTTTGTAAATAAAAAATATCGAGTTAAGGAGAGAGTTCATTCGACGTATTTCGTTTACGAGTTGGCCAAAGAACGGAAAGAGCTTCTAAATAAGAGTCATCATTTACTGATGGGATTAAATAATAATAAAAGTAATTTAATTTAATGGAAGAAGTGTGTAATTATTTTACACTACAAAAACTACAGTTTCTGAAATGAAAAAAATAAAAGAAAAGAACCCGTGGTATTTAAGGAGTTGCCCAGAGAAAGTGCTTCGTCTTGCTTTCAATTATAACTTTGCTACCTGCCAAAGGCTTTAAATCGCTATGTAAGTGGTTAAAAATTTTGGTAGCGGCGTTATTCATCGCCCTCTGAACTAAGGTTAATTTGATCAAAAGCCAACGGAGATCATTTTTCTTAATAATTCTTCTTAACTTCAGGAAATTGCTGAAAGCCTGTTCTCTCTTGATTCTTGCTACTTTATTTTGGCCAACCAGTACCTGTTTACCAGGATGGTCTGTATGTTATTACTTTTTTCGACAATGGGACGTCACTGATTCTTTAAATATTGTTTTTCTACGTTTGAAACTCTCCAGAATTCTCTCATTTATGGAATATATTTTTAATTGTTGCTGAATGTCGTTATTGTTATTACACTGACAAAGAATGAAATTTGTTTTTATTCAAATGTATTTGCATGCTTATGACGTTTCTGTAAACATTCGATGTGGTACAGGAGAGACTAGCGTGGCGAGCTACACAAACTAATCTTCGAACTGAAGATTAGCCACTGTCACAAAGGCAGAAATGATGAATATAAATTATAATTTTGTACCGAAAGGTTTAGATTTTCAGGCTAAACAGTTCCCCCAAAAGTTGTTAACAACGTAGCGTGATTCTGAAGTTTTAATAATTTGTGTGGTGGGGAGTATCTCTGGCACGGTTACATTGATTATTTCTAGTAAGTTGTGTGATGAGCTACACTAGGTTTCATCACTCTTCACAAGATGCTGAAAATTGTCTTGTTACATACCAAATGGAATTCACACCATAAGTATGTAATCGATACGGCCATTTTGAACTTGGTTATAAAGCTCTGTGAAAAAAAAAACTTTTATTACAGCCTTAGTTTTCCGGATAGCCCTTCTATACGTACGTCCCCTGTACGTCTTCTTGACGTCGCGATTCTAGAAGCCTCCGTCGGTTGAGTCTTACACTTGGGATAAACTACGTATTGCGTCATCAAACTCCATCCTTGGCAGTCGAACAACAGTCATGCACGTGAGTGGCTGTAGCATTGCTATTGGACTTTGTTTTTAATGTGCTGAATTTTGAAAAAAAAAACTAGTACGACATTGTTCATCTTGCTGGGTTCGGAAGCTCCTTTTGCCATTTTTTCGTGTTTCCGAATTAAGTTTCACTTTTAAAAAATCCATATGTATCAAAACAATTGTCTTCTATTTTCTATTCTTTACCTAAACCTGTTTCAACACTACGGTGTCATAACTTTTCCTATATCTCATTCTTGTGTATAAGAACGTGCTATACCAGGTGAGAGTGAAGTGAAAACGGTGTAAAATACAGTGTGTAGACTTATAGCCAACAAAGAAACACGCCACGTATATACAGTACGACGGAAACAACGACGTGCTGTCGAACTAAAACGCATAAAAGCAAGCGATCCTGTACAGTACCTTCGTTAAAATTAATGTAGTTTCAGAAATAAAACGAGACGCTCCGAAGATGACACATAAGTGTCGATACATGTTTCAAGGAAGACTAGAAAATAGCGAAACATCGTGTTTAGCAGAAGTCTGGTTATTAAAAAATCTAAATTTTGGTACGCCAGTGCCACTTTCAACTAAGGTCGTACGAAACATTTAAGCGTTCGTTATTTCTGCAGAACTTGCTCCCTCCACCGACCCTTCCTATCCCCAAGGATGCGCAGCATTCTTGCCCTTATCTCCGGATTCTCCTTTAAAATTGGTCGAGAAAATCAGAACGCAATGTTCAGCAAGAATGCATTGAGTTAATAACAACTTCAGAATTTCTCATTTCATTTGTGTATTTCTTTATTTGCTCATGCGCCTCCTTAGCACTTAGTGAGACGAGAGCTCATGGCCCAAGGTGAAGCTGAGTAACCAGCCCAGTCGACTGTACCGCACAGAGCACTTTCGAGCCCTAATTTGTGATCAGATTCGTGTAAATGTATTGCAGAAATTAAACTCATGTCGTTGACGTTGAACAAAGCTTCAAAAGCTCGATGAATTTCCCGCCACATTCTGCTTCAGAGCTAGATGCTCTTTTTATCCATAATACACCGTAGATCCTTCGAACGCAGACTATGCGCAGTAGTTAAGCAGAGGCCATGCCCGTCTACAAGAAGGGTAGCAGAACTGATCCACGAAACAACAGTCCAATATCTTTGACATCCAGTTGTTATAGAATCACATAATATAATCTGTTGAGCGCCCATAACACCATATCCATCATAATATATTCCGAAATCGCCCTAATGGGATGTAATGATCAGAGTGACCTCGTGCACTGCATCCAGCACGGATTCCTCAAACTTCACTCATACAAAACCCACTCGTGTCTTTGATCAAGGCAGTCTGTTAAGTGCAGTATTCGTTGCCTTCGGAAAGTCATTTGAGTCGATACGACACTAACCGCTATTAACGTAAGTTGCGTAGTATTGGGGTATTATCAAATTGAATTTTTGTCTGGATTGAGGTTTTCTCGAAAGGGAGGACACAAGATGTAATTTTATAATGGAGAGTCATCGACAAGTGTAAAAAATAACTTCGGGCGTGCCCCAGGAAAGTATATTCGGACCCTTGCCCTTCACGTTATTGAATACATTGTTCTGCAAAACTTAGACGAGATATAAAGTAACTCAACATATTAACAAGTCGGTGGAAATGAATAAAAGTACGCGAGCATGTTGCTAGAGGTCTTCTAGTCGTGGACAGAAAACTGGACATCAGATGGTGTGAAGTCAGCGTGACTGTGGCGCGAAGTGGAACTGGCCAACGAGGCAGCTGAAGGAACGGGAAAGGACAGTTGTATGAATCAGCGAGCAGTTATTGTTCACTGTGGTGGTGTTCATTACAACACAGCTTGGAGACAACATTTGGATGCTTTCATAGGGAGAAGAATCATCGAGTAAATGGAAGAAGTGCGAAGTGTGATGAATTTAGCCCAGTAATTTAGTAATGTTGTGAACCACAACACTGCTAGCCGAAGGAGAGAAGGTGGTCGATCACGGTCAACTACAGCACCAGAAGACAGCTACATTGTACAAAAGGCAAGAAGGGACCCAACTCAAACAGCGTGTACAATTCCAGCCACTTTCAACAGGACTGCAGAGCACGCAATCTCACTCTCCACTGTGGCCAGACAACTGCGTTAGGGGGGGGGGGGGGGGGAGGTGGTCTCTGTGGCCGGCGATGAGTACATTGTGTTCCGTTGACACCCACACCTTTTGCGATGGCGCGTAGACTAACTGGACTAACTAGGAGTGGGGTTGCCTGCTCTTGTCAGACGAGAGCAGATTCAGGCTTAGTGGTCGTAGATGTATCCTCATACGGCGAGATGTGTGACACACGATGTATCCAGGAACATTGTCGAATTGAACATTTTGGTGGTCCAGCTGTAATGCTTTTAAAAAGGTACACTCACCAGCCAACGTTTTGTCACACTGTACTACTTCCCCCTTACTTCAGGGCTGCATTCGGCCCTGACTTCATTTTTATGGGTCACAGTGCACGACCGCATCCAGCAGCGCAAGTGGACAGCTCTTGAAACGAGAGGATATTCGGCGAATGAACTGACCTGCCTGTTCCGCCGGCTCCAATCACATGATTGTATGATGATAGCGGAACAAACACTGGTAGCAGTTACTTCTGTAAAATCTGTAAAATATCTGGGAGTATTCGTACGGAGTAATTTGAAGTGGAATGATCATATAAGATTTATTGTTGGTAAAACGGGTGCCAGGTTGAGATTCATTGGGAGAGTCCTTACAAAATGTAGACCATCAACAAAGGAGATGGCTTACAAAACACTCGTTCGACATATACTTGAGTATTGCTCATCAGTGTGAGATCCATACCAGGTCGGGTTGACAGAGGAGATAGAGAAGATCCAAAGAAGAGCGGCGCGTTTCGTCACAGGGCTATTTGGTAAGCGTGATAGCGTTACGGAGATGTTTAGCAAACTCAAGTGGCAGACTCTGCAAGAGAGGCGCTCTGCATCGCGGTGTAGCTTGCTGTCCAGGTTTCGAGAGGGTGCGCTTCTGGATGAGGTATATAATATATTGCTTCCCCCTACTTATACCTCCCGAGGAGATCACGAATGTAAAATTAGAGAGATTCGAGCGCACATGGAGGCTTTCCGGCAGTCGTTCTTCCCGCGAACCATACGCGACTGGAACAGAAAAGGGAGGTAATGACAGTGGCACGTAAGGTGCCCTCCGCCACACACCGTTGGGTGGCTTGCGGAGTATAAATGTATATGTAGATTGGGGAGACGTTCAGATGCACCGACGTCCAGCCAGCAGCTGTAAACTGCGATGGTGGAAGAAACGGAACGCCCTATCACAAAAACTCCTTGCGACCAGATGGGAGCACGTTGCAGAGCGTTTTTTGCAGTCCGTGGTGATCACAAACCCCATGAAGAACCGTGTCCTAGCCGGCCGCTGTGGCCGAGCTGTTCTAGGCGCTTCAGTCCGGAACCGTGCTGCATCTACGGTCGCAGGTTCGAATCCTGCCTCGGGCATGGAAATGTGTGTGTTGTCCTTAGGTTAGTTAGGTTTAAGTAGTTCTAAGTTCTAGGGAACTGATGACCTCAGATGTTAAGTCCCTTAGTGCTTGGAGCCATTTGAACCATTTTGAGGCCGGCCGGTGTGGCCGTGCGGTTCTAGGCGCTTCAGTCTGGAACCGCGTGACCGCTACGGTCGCAGGTTCGAATCCTGCCTCGGGAATGGATGTGTGTGATGTCCTTAGGTTATTTAGGTTTAAGCAGTTCTAAGTTCTTGGGGACTGATGACCACTGATGTTAAGTCCCATAGTGCTCAGAGCCATTTGAACCAACCATTTTGAACCGTGTCCTGCCTTTTGTCATGTCCCGAGGGCCATCATAAATCGCATGCACTTCAGTGTAATTATTGTTTTTAAATAAAAGTGTCATTTCTGCTTGTCTCGTTGCGTATGTATTTTAGTTACCTTCTGTACTGTACTGAAGCGTTTTGTTGCATGTAGGGTCCAAGTTTCATTGAGTTATTTTACTTAGCAGTGAAACATCACGCGAAAGTTGCTTTCGTCCCTACGTTTTGCACACCACAGTCGTAGCGTCAGAGGTTTCGCAGATGATGCGATTATCTACAGGGTGTAAAAATTATATATACAAAATTTTAATGCGTTTAGAGGAGACAAAAAGAAACAGTTGCACCATTTCACGCCATGGAACCACGGAGGTTTTGACTCTAGTAATGGTCAGAGGCGTTGTTGAAACTGTCGACTGATAAATATTTTAGAGTTGTTGCTGAATGGATTTCTTTTTGTGTGCTGGGGGGGGGGGGGGGGGGGGGAGATGAACGTGTTAGACAATCATTAGCAAGCAGATGCTAGTTGTGCATAGACGTAAAGGGACGATAGTTTCAGCAACATCTCTAAAACAAACTAGCGGCGAGACGGTGCACCTGCCACATTTTAGTCAAGTAAGAAAGTGTTTCTTTTTATATTCGTTAAACACTCTAAAATTTTGTAGGCCTACAAGTAATTCGCCTGTGCGGTGCACAATGAACTACTGCCTGAAAAAGTTGCACATAAATTCAGTCATATCTCGCTAAGATTTCGTTAAATAGTGCAGAGATTGGCTACATGCTTTAAATGTAACATGTTGTACTTCACAAAACGAAAATACGTTATATCCTATGAGTCACAAGTAGAATCAAATCACCCTTATATCTGTGTCATAGTAAAGCAGGTGGAAGACTTAGTTTTATTGTTAGTATTCTAGGAAAAATGCAGAATATTGTGCAGGCGTTGATATGACTAACGGGGGATGATGGACGTACAACAAGAAAGGCAACACGGATTACCATACGTTTGTTTGATCCATGGGAGAACGTCACTGTGCTGTGGAAAACTTGAACGGGCGGACACTTAAATATAGGCGTCAACTACACCTCAAAAGCCTTTCGAGAAACAATATTACTACCTCCCACAAGTACCGGGAAGACGAGATTAGATTAATTAAAGCGCGCAGAGACATTTAAGAAATCATTGTTTGCATACTCCGTACGCGAATGTAACGGGAGAAAAGCATAACACGTGGTATAGTGGGAAATACCACCAGCCACGCACTTCGCAGTGGTTTGCAGAATATGGATGTAAATGTGAGTGGTTGCTACGTACGCTAGAGATCTGACGGATGTGTGCAGCGAGGAGGGATAAATGGCGTGTAGGGTCCCAGAGCAGCGGCAGCTGGAGGGTCGCACTCGTCAGCTGGAGTGGGCCACTGGACCGAGCCGCGCACAAACAGTCTGCTCCAGCACGGGAGGGGGGGGGGGGGGGGTCCGATGACGTGCCCTCTAGAGCCAGACCACTCGAGCGCGGGCTGCCGAGTACTGATGCAAATGCAGTCAGCTGTATCTGCATCGAGAGGAAGATGTCAGATACGTTAATCACCGATAAAGCGAACTGCCGGCATTGGACAGTGATGAGTGGTAGAGTGCTGAGCGATGACAGCTACTTGATATAGTATCGACATCACGTTTTTCCTCCGTTGTACAGTGGCGGACGTTGCAGTTTTTACTTGCCCTCCTCTCCTAGCCGATTCGTGTGTGCTCCACGGTTACAGCATGAAGTTTTCGTTGGGGCGGGAGGGAGTGGGGCATGCTCTTAAAATCCTCTGGGAGGGCAGGTGTAAAGTGTTTTCCGCTAGCGATGCCATACGTTTATTTGGGAACTAACCATCAGTCGAGTTCTGTGAAGTGGCTATACTAATCCATTCTCTTGCCACCTAACGTCCGACGTTTGTCCCTTGCTCCGCAACTCCACTCTACAGGGTAAATCACCTAAAACTTGCACTGCAAATATTGCGGAAATGGAAAGTGCTGTTTTCACAGACGGGATTGGCAGTCAGGAGCTCGTTTTTTTAGCCAATAAACAAATTGTAACTATACTTACAAAGTGTATTTTTTGTGCAAACATATACTTTTTTAAGTAGAACAATGGCTGTTGACATTAAAAAACTAAAAGTAGGGTAAATTAGAATATCAGTGGTGATTGTTAAAGGATTCTAGTGGGAGTAGTTTAGAGATACCGTATTGCGCGAAGTTTCCACACTGAAACTTGTTTGTGCCATTCAGCTGCGCAGTTGCTAGGTACGATGTTGTTATGTTTGCTTAGGACAGTGGGCTTGTGTGTTTCTAGAGTGCACTGCGACTTGCTAGTCAGTTAATGTGTGACACTCCAGGCAGTAGCTTGTGAGTGGACGATGGGATTTACCAATGCTGAAAATACCGATATGCTCATGGCGTCTACGTCGAATGGAGGAAGAACGCAGTTCCTGTCTGTACGGTGTATACGGTAAGTTATCCCAATAGGCGTCTAGACGTCAACCATATCAGCAATTATTTATCATCCTATTCAACTAGTTACGTGAAAGTGGCAGTGTAACATCTAGACAACGTAACAGAAGGAAACAAGTGACGACAGAAGAGGGGGAAATTAATGTTCTTGCTGCTGTTGCAGGTCCCGCGCAATCGCACAAGGAAGTGCGTGAATCAGGCAAGTGTCTTACGCATTCTCCATCGACATAGGTTCCATCCTTATCACATGTCTCTCCATCAAGAGCTGCATGGAAACGATTATGAGAATCATGTTAACTTCTGTTCATGGACATTAAGACAAGATGCTGCAGATGTATCGTGTATCTTGTTTAGTGATGAAGCTATATTTACCAATGATGACCAGGTAAACCACCGAAACATGCATTATTGGTCTCTTGACAACCCCTGTTGGCTTCGTGAGGTGGAATGTAAATGTGTGGTGTAGGATAGTGAATCAGCGGCTCATAGGCCCGTTTTTCATAGATGGAACACTGAACGCGCACACGTATCGCAGCCGTCAAACAGACCATCTTCCACGGATGTTAGAAGACGTTCCTCTGCAGACTAGGAGGCACTTGTGGTACCAAAAAGATGGTTGTCTAGCCCATAATGTATGAAATACTATAGCATGTCTTCACGAATTGTTTCCATTTCGTTGAATTGGACGCAGAGGACCTCTACTTCAGCTGGCCCCTTCTCCGGATTTGACGCCTGTAGACTTTTTTTTGTGGTGAAAGCTGATAGATGCTGTCTATAAGGGCATACCATTAAGGACATAGCAACTACAACCGATGAAATGCAACGACAGATTACTGCAGCCTGCTCGGACACCTCCTCTGATATGCTAGCACGTTGCAGCAGTCGTTCCATACCAGACTGGAAACGTGTACTGACGCTGCCGGTGGTCATTTTGAACACAACGTGTGTTGATCTGTTATCTCGTTACTGGTCAGAATCCACATAACTAATGAATGCACTTCTATTGTAGGCGCTACAGTCTGGAACCGCGCGACCGCTACGTTCGCAGGTTCGAATCCTGCCTCGGGCATGCGTGTGTGTGATGTCCTTAGGTTAGTTATGTTTAAGTAGTTCTAAGTTCTAGGGGACTGATGACCTCAGAAGTTACGTCCCATAGTGCTCAGAGCCATTTGAACCATTTTTGCACTTCTATTGTTCTTTAGTGTGTGCCACCATAGGAATTGTACAAGTAGGGCCTATCTGAAACTTTTCGAAATATGATACCTTGTAAAAGACTAGCACCAGAATCCTCTAACAAAATCCACTGGCATTCTAATTTATCCTACTTTAAGTTTGTTAGTGTAGATTGGCATTGTTCCATTTGAGAAAGTGTATGTTTGCATAAAAATACACTTTTTTAAGTATTATTAAAGTCTGTTTATTGGCTAACAATACGAGCCTCTTACTACCAGTCCATTCTGTGACAATCGCACATCAGTGGCACTTTTCATTTCCGCTATATCTGCGGTGCAAGCCGTAAGCATTTAGCCGTTTATAAGGAGTATAAGAATAAATTACTTTCATTGGAGGCTGGGTAAACAAATGACGTGCATATGTCCGTGCAAGATTCAGTATACTTGAGATTACAATTCACAAAATCAGATAAAATAATGTTCTCGTTTCATCCTACTTTGAGAACTGACGCTGTGATTAAGTTACAGGCCTAACCGCTCTGCGTTGATCATTCTGACTTGCTACAATCGAAGTGTGACCGAGACGGTTTCTGAGTAACAACTTCTCGTTCGTCTCCAAAACCAGCACAGCTATTGCGACTTCAAATCGGTGTTCATACAGTCTCGTATATGTTCTTGAGTCGTCGGCACATAGTGCGATCCCCACTTGGTTCCGTTAACCCGAATAATTTGATATTGCAAAATCGTAGTGGCACTTTTCCCTCAGATATTCATTAATTTTTGTAAGTTGCTTGAGCTGCAACATGAATTATAATACATTCAGTTTGGCGCTTACAGCGACTGCGCGCTAAGTCTAGCACTTGTCTGTTACGAAGTTGCTCCTCACGCCGAATGAGCCATGTGCTGCTGCATTAATGTCAACATTGCCTGCTGTACGTGGTAGTGGGTAGCTGCAGCACATTCCTGTAAGCGTTTTATTAAAACTTGCCTGAGGTGCTCAAGGCGACTTATTCCAATGCACAATAAATGAAGTTGCAGAGAAAGAAAATGCAGATTCTGAAGGAAACGTCACGCAACCAGATTGACTATTCTTGATGCCTCATAATGTGTCATATCAAACTATCCCTTCTTTTAGTCAAATTGTCCCACAAATTTCGTTTCTTCCCGGTTTCATTCAATTACTCCTCATTAGTTATACGATCTTACATCTAATCTCAGCATTCATCTGTAGTACCACATTTGAAAATGATATATTGCGCAGTATTTGTGTCTGGGAAGCGTCAGTTACAGCTCTGCCTTTATAGCGAACATGTCGGCTCTCCACGATGTAGGACTCGGACGTACTGAGACAGTGTCATATGCCGTCACTTCAGCCCGCATCTCGTGGTCGTGCGGTAGCGTTCTCGCTTCCCACGCCCGGGTTCCGGGGTTCGATTCCCGGCGGGGTCAGGGATTTTCTCTGCCTCGTGATGGCTGGGTGTTGTGTGCTGTCCTTAGGTTAGTTAGGTTTAAGTAGTTCTAAGTTCTAGGGAACTGATGACCATAGCTGTTAAGTCCCATAGTGCTCAGAGCCATTTGAACCATTTTGCCGTCACTTCATAAGACACTGCGGAGAGGTTTGGAATTTAATCCAGGACATTAGCGAAAATACAGGTGATCAGGATCCTCACGCCACCACCTTCCGCCTCCTTGCCTGCCAAATACTGGAACTGAAAATTTTCCACCTCCAGGATTCGAACCGGCTTACCTCTTGTGTCCAGCGCCACCACACAGGCGTGTGTTAGCGACCGCGGTTACGGAGACCGGTATTATTATTGTTATTATTTATTATTATTATATTCGACAATTACATATATTTCATTATTAAAATAGTGGCCATTTAAGGTACGTTAAAAGTGAGGGTGGCAGCAATTCATACGAGGGGTGTCCAGTAAGTGATGGATCACTTTTTTTCAGCCGATTTGGGTTGAAAAAATGCAAAATTCGTTGTGGGACTTCGCGGAGTATTCCCGCCTCAGCACCTGTAGCTTCATGAAATTCCGATGGGTGTCGGCGCTATACATAGCTTTCAAAATGGCGTCTGTAACGAAGGTGCTTTCCAAGCAGAGAGCTGTCATTGAGTTCATTGGCGGAAAACAAAAGCATCGCAGATATTCGTAGGTGCTTGCAGAATGCCTGCGGAGATGTGGCTGTGAACGTGTCGTCTTTCATCATCGCAACAAGATCGCACAAACCTGTCCTATCTCCCGCGAGCGGGCCGGCAGCACAAAGCAATGTTGGAACGTGCGGACACACTCACTCGAGGTGATAGTCGCCTGAAAAATGCAAACGAACTTCTCATTCTCCATCACAACGCAAGGCCTTACAGAAGTCCGCGCACTTGAGGGAGCTCAAAAAATGTTATTGGAGTTTTCATCGTCATCCACTCTACAGCCTCGATCTCGCACCGTACGTCTTTCATGTGTTTGGCCCAATGAAGGATGCACTCCGTGGGAAGCAGTGTGTGGATGTTGGGGGAATTATTGACGCAGCAAGACTTTGGCTTCGACGTCGACCATTTGGTATCGTATGTTGAAAACTACGGTGCTATAGTCAAAATAGAAGGGAATAATATTGTTTATTGGAATCCTGAATAAAAGCAACGTGCTTTCAGAAAAAAATATGTTGCATTACTTATTGTACGCCCCTCGTATTTGGGAGGTGGCGAAGGGGAGGGAACAGGGAAAGGCAGCAACACAAATGTGACCACCCGGCCCAGAACCAAACTCTGATTCTAGGCTTTTTATGCAGATAGTTCCAGCGTAGAAAGTGTGAAAAACAGTACTGTGCGCTGTACAGCGTAAGACTAATTTATATCCTGGGTCTCTGGAAGCTATAATAACCAGAGTTGCATGTATTTCGCGAATTAAATTACTTCCACGTAACACATTTGAGTCTCAGGTTTTCCCTAAATTATGCTTACTGCCTGGAAAGAATTCCCGTACCCACGGAAAGAGCCAGATTTATGCTCTCTTATACAGTGGACGGATACCGTGTCTGACCTTCCTTTTCCGAAAACGAAGCTCTACCGAGTTAGCGCTGTACTGTTTGACATAATTACCGCAAAATACGCAACGTTGCGGGAGCCCGCAGAACCTGTGCGGTGTGTACAGAGGTCCGCTGCAGAATCCCCACGATATTTCATTTATTTCACGTTAAACTTGAGCGCTACGCAGATTTTCCCGGGGCTTTGGGGATGATGGGTCGTTCGCGGCTCCCTAGCGTTGTAACACAGGGGGTCCGTGGCACAGAGCTCGATGCGCAAGCGCGGTGTGCACGCCCACTAGTGATTCGGCCGTCACAAAGACCGACCACGCAGGCGCGCCGCTTCGCTTTCCGGGCGAGGGCCGGCTGGTGCGTCCGCGCTTGCGTTACGCAAGATTCGCTAAGTGATACGACACTCGGGCAAACACGAGTCATCTGCTGGGAAGCGAGCCGGTTCGGAATAAGCGTTGCCACAACTGTGGCACTCCCATAGAAGCAAACCATTTCCTGTGCAAAATCGGGGCGGGGCACTGGCGCAAATGATCCTCACAAAAAAATCATGATTTGCACAATCGTTGTATGTCACTTTATTAAAAACAACCAATTTCGGTCGGATCAAAGACCCTCCTCAGCTGTCAGTATACAGTGAATAAGACCGCAATTATACATAGTGATTAAAAACAAAAACAACCATCAAATATCTATAGAACATTTATTACTTAATCTATACTTACAAAACGACATTATTTACATAACAGTGATGTATACGCCATGGGGCAACGTTGTACAGATATATGAGGGTTGTTTTGTTTTGTGATATCTGTGCCTGATTATCGTCATTTTCACTGCATGAATATGCCTGAAGGTGGTCTGCTGTGTCAACGAAACTGTTTGTTTTTAATAAAGTAAGTACAGCTGCTGCGCAAATCATAATTTTTAAAGAAAATATTTGTAACCTATAAATCATCACTGCCTTAAAATAATGCTTCAGTTTTAGTTATAGTGGTATTTTAGAGGATACCTTGTTGACTTCCTCCCTCTTAATTTCCGGTTCGTCCTAATCCACAAGTTTGAATGAGTGAAGGCTAGGAACCTATGTCCAGAATGTTTCAATATCAATGGACGGTGCGACAGTGAAAACTGTGTCTTCTCCTACTCCTACCCGATCTTCCCTTGCCCCCACAGAACTGTTTGGGCTCCAGTTTTCAAACGTCTGATTCGAGAAACAGCTAACAACCATCATATACAACTCACTTTTTTCTGAATATTGGAATTTAAACGGGATGAACAGCCAAAATTGTAATTTTTGTCTGAAATTATGAAAACTTTAAGACAAGAACAAGTTAGTTTCCGTGGCCATCCTCCGCAGCAAACACAGAAATACGTGTTTTGTAAATAAAACCTCCTTTCCTTGCTGCAACTTAATTTATTTTTCCGATACGCGACGTGAACTGATTGATAATCTAAAAATAACAAAACTGTATCGTTATAGATACCACTTATGATGCCTTAGAGCAAGAAAGGCGAAACGCGTCTGGGAATAATAAATTAAGTTGCAGCAAGAAAAGGCACTTTTATTTATAAAACAAGTATTAAGATACGAACTGGCTCTATTTTGCTGTTTCCCAATAGAAGTCGACAAACAACAAATAAAATTAAAAACAGTTCTTACGGAGTCAAATGGTTCAAATGGCTCTGAGCACTATGGGACTTAACATCTGTGGTCATCAGTCCCCTAGAACTTAGAACTAGTTAAACCTAACTAACCTAAGGACATCACACACATCCATGCCCGAGGCAGGATTCGAACCTGCGACCGTAGCAGTCCCGCGGTTCCGGACTGAGCGCCTAGAACCGCTAGACCACCGCGGCCGGCTCTTACGGAGTCCGGAGAGATTCCATCCTTCCATTCGAAATAACTATAAGAAACGAGTCTTCAATAAAATGAGGTTAAGTAACAACTGATGAATGTATTGAATTAAGACTGTGGTATCCCTCCCCTCCCCCTCTTTTTTTTGGAGATGCTTTGGAAGGGCCACGGCGACATTGACTATGATTTTCAGTGTTCATACTTTATATTATTTACGTAGCAGTATCGTTGACAGTATTCTTACAGGTTAAAAAACACTGCGAACCCTTGAAATGGCAGGGCAGTTAATGGTTCTACCATAAAAATTTTTCTATAGTACATCTTACCATTTTAAGATTATTGCAACGACGTAGTAGTATTCACCTGTTATTTTAGCCACTATACCACTTCCACTTGAACTGTCGTCATCCCCGAGTCTTTCCAACCAGATGTTCGTTCAGCTAAGAAAACAAGAGGAAGTCACTTCGCGCGAGATCTGGACTGTGCTGAAGATATGCGAAAACTTCCTACCCAAATGATTTTAACAGCACTCTACATGCGTAACTTAGTAACTTTTGTTGGTAGCTGCACCCTTCAAATGTCGCCCGAATCGTGTAAATAATGTATTATGAATCCGGAACAAAACCGACGGTACGCCATTGGCTAACCGCTACGCGTAGATAATACCGTCTCACCTGTACATCCCAAACTGCACGTTCGTAGAGAAACTCCCGCAAACGTGGTAGGAACTTAAATGAAAAATGATACCCCGAACGCATGCGTGACGTGCAGCCTGCTTTGGAGTTTTGTGCTCAGAACTAAGCAGGAAGATAGTCGATGCATGACGATATTTACAAACCGGGCATCCCCCCACCCCTCCACCCCACAAACCCACCGGAAAAAAAACCACTGCTATTGAGAACTGGCAGCAGGCGACCAGTTTAGGTCCGGTGCGCGCTGAACAGGTTGGGGATGGATGCAAGTGATGCCACGTAGAATCGCTGTGTAGAAGTGGGAGTACCTTATGGATATTGCGGACACGCTTTACGACAGTGGTACCACCCAAGGCATGGATTAACTGCCCTAATATCGCCTCTTGCGGCAGCCAAGCAAAAAAGAAAAGGACGGAGGCGTACTGGTGGCTACTAACAGTTTCGGATGCCACGTATCGGGAAAGCAGAACCTAGGATTGCATGCTGAACAAAGAAATTTAACTATGGTAATTGAGGTAGTTCGTGCGTCGGAGGAAGGTTAGCCCATGCCAGTTGCAAGTTTGCTGAACCGAACTCTATGAGGGTATAAATATGTCGCACTTGTATTTACAGTGGTGGTGTTTGCATAGTTGTTAGAGGTTTTTAACACGTTGACAGCATTAGCTCTGGTGTCAGAATATGTTTCCGGGACTGTTCGTGTGCGGTCAATAAAACTTGAAAAGTCGTGACGTACCGAAACTGACGTACTGTTGCTTGGCGTGTGCAGAAATAACTTGTACAAAGCACTCGGCAGTTCTTGCGTTTGTCACGTACTGGGAAATATGCTTCAGTTGCTCTTCATTGCTGCGTTGGTTTTCCAGCTACAAGGCGTTTCCGAGCCGCTATGACATTGCGCAGTCGTGTATTCTTACTGCGAGTGTTCGAATATTGCGCTCCTGTGTGTTCTCCATGTTGAACAGATGCTTGTAACCGTGTCTGCAGCAGTGGTTATGGCTCCCGCACCACTTTTGTCAGAATCAATCACAACATGTTTCTTCTCACAATTTATCCTCCACTTACAGACCGGACGAGGTGCCGCAATGTACGATTGGGACTCGATTCGAAAGGACGGCCTTCAAATGCCAGCTGTCTAGTTTTAGGTTTTACGTGACTTTCCTAAACTGGTTCGGGTACATGAAGGGGGCGCCCCTTTGAAAGTTCCGGCCGAATTTCTTCCCAGATCAGAGAGTGTGATCCGTCTCTAATGACTTCGTCACCGACTAGATGTTAACCCCATGCTCCTTCCATTTTTCTTTACAGTAATGGATTGTCTATCTGCAATAGGTACACTCGCAATTTGAAACCTATGGTATAGTAATAAATTCGGTGCCTCGCGCTGAAACAGTACTAAAGTCACGTTGCGTTTTCGTGTATCTCACTGCACCTTGAGACATCAAAATATAGCACACTTTCGTCTTCAAGTAGTTCATTGTTCACAAAGAATAAAACAACCTTGCTTAATGTAATCTTGCAGAGTGTATAAATCGAAGGCGCAGCAGTTGGAGGATTTATGTTCCTGATCATTAATACTAACTTGCACTATCATTTCTGCACAGCTGTAAAATTTTCTTCAGCGTGTGACCTGAGCAAGTATCGCCGTCTATGCTTGGTGTGTTTCTCAGAAACACATTAGATTGAACATTACAGTCCGAAAGACTGCAGACATTTCCTCTTAGCTTGTAAATCACTATTAGCTCTCGGAAGAAGAAAGGTTAGAATTTCAACATTTCGCCAACGTCGAAATGATTAATAGTTGGATAAGAATGCTAAAGGTAGCCTAAGTGATGCAGCGATGTCATAGAAAAGCTATAAATGTTAGTCGGACGGGGATTTTAACTCCGCCCCTTCCGCATACGCTGAAGTGACAAAAGTCATGGGATACCTCCTAATATCGTGTCGGACCTCCTTTTTGCTCGGCTTAGTGCAGCAGCTCGACGTGGTTTGCACTCAACAAGTCGTTACAAGTCTCCTGCAAAGACATACAGCCTTGCTGCCTCAATACCCGTCCATAATTGCGAAAGCGTTGCCGGTGCAGGATGTTGTGCCCGAACTGACCTCTCGATTATGTCCCATAAATGTTCGATGGGATTCATGTCGGGTGACCTCGATGGCCAGATAATTTGCTCGAATTGTCCAGATTGCTCTTCAAACTATCGTCCATAAAAATTCATCGTTGTTTAGGAACATGAAGTCCATACCCGCGTCGGTCGTCTGCTGCTATTGCCCATTAACGCCAAATCTCGCCGCACTGTCCTAGCGGAAACCCTAGATTGGCCGGATACGTTCGTCTTACGTCCCACATTGATTTCTGTGGCTATTTCATGCAGTGTTACTTGTCTGTTAGTACTAGCAAGTCTACACAAACGCCGCTGCTCTCGGTCGTTAAGTGATGGCGTTGTTCTTGGTGAGAGTTAAGCCTGAAATTTGGTAATTTCGGCACAAACTTGACACAGTGGATCTTGGAAGATGGAATTGCCTAACGATTTCCGAAATGGAACATCCCACGCCTCTAGCTTCAACCACCACTCCACGTTCAGAGTCCGTCAATTACCGTGGTGCGGCCATAATCACATCGGAAATCTTTTCACATGAATCACCCGAATACGAATGATAGCCGGCCCATGCACTGTTCTTTCATGTACAAATTGATTGCTCCGCCAATGCACTGGCCTTTTATACCTTGTGTACGCGATATTACCGTCATCTGTATATTTGCATATCGCTATGTCATAACTTGTCACCTCAAGTGTGTGTGTGTGTGTGTGTGTGTGTGTGTGTGTGTGTATGTGTGTGTGTGGGCGCCGCGCGCTGTCATAACTTGTCACCTCAAGTGTGTGTGTGTGTGTGTGTGTGTGTGTGTGTGTGTGTGTGTGTGTGTGGGCGCGCGCGCGCGCGGCTTGTGTTAACCAGTGCTGTCTGAATCTGTATCAGCTGTATCGAAAACCACTCGACTTTCTTTCTTCGACTGCGACGTCATTAGATACTAACCGATTAGCAACTACGGCAATACGCATTTGTAATGGCTGTTGCTCTTGGCTGCATTATAACTGTGCTCTGGAACACAACTTTCTTGCACGTTGTTTTTTTAACAATAAGTGGAGACTTATCTTTCGTTTTAAAATTCAGGATGAGGACAGTTTCAGCATCGTTAGCTTAGCTAACTGTCGCCATAGGGTAGCTGTTGCAGATGTCTTCATTACCATTTGGTTAATTCCAACAGGACGAGCAGTCGCTTTCTCTAGAACAGGGCAAGGAAATAAAGTTTGCGATTAAGTCCATCAGGCGTCGTCAACAATGTGAAGGAAGCAGGGTGATTAGGTTGCAACACCCTGTTGATGCCGAGTGCATAGGAAGGAACACGCACTCGAACTGAACAAGGACTGTGAGCGAATTCTGCCGTTGCCCTATTGAGGGAATCAACTGGCAGTCCTCAAAAATTCAAAGGGAAACCACGGAAAGAGGCCAGGCGGATATTCGTGCCCGTTTAACTTGCTCGCTAGGATTGGAAGGAGACGAACGAGACATTCTGTTTCGGTTTCTTCTACTTGTATTATGTCTCATTTATCTATGTCCTCTACCGTCTTCTCTTGCAACCTTGTGCGTTTTTCCAAATTTCACTGTGGCTATCTATCAGAATACGGCCTTTAACCGCGCCTGATTCCAACGCTATCGATCTCCTGTAATGACGTTACGGAGCCAAAGGCACTGACCTGATAAAACACGGCTAAAGCGGGAGACGGTTCGTTATAGCGAGGAGAGCGGCTAACTAGCGCTGATAGAAAGATGACAGGAAATGCGCGGGCCGTGTCAGCACCGAGAATAGAAGGCAGGCGAGCGGTGAGACGCCGGGCTATCTCGAGTTCCAACGTCTGCGTGTATAGTTTTGGATTTCTTGAGATGTAAGATTGTATAAATTAATGACTCTCCCTACGAATAATAGACCCTGGGTCGAAACCGATATGGGTTTCGGTAGAGGTGATCGTGCTATCTGATTGATTTCCTGCTGTTGCTGCTCCACCTGTTGTTTGGCACGCTGAATTTGGCACTTGTTAAACTGATTCACGTATCGGTGGTAGGCAATGAAAGCCTCGTAACTCTGCCTGTCTGTGAAAACGCGCAATTTCAGTAACGAGTAACTCTGCCAAAGAGAGATTTGGAAGTGCATGGATATCTGTAATGTTTCAATAACTAGACTTACACATGCAGCAACATTTTCTATCACTTGATATTATTTTTTAAGAAGCCGATATTCTTCACCTGCAAAATTTAACAAAATTGAGTTTCGAGGTTTTCGTTGCCTACCATCGATATTGCGTCCTGTTTTGCACGAATGCTCATTTTATTTACGGCACTCTATTTTTGAACACATTTGGTAACCGACGATGACTCTATACAGTGTCCCAGTTCGGTTAGTACTGTGCCTATGAAAAATAAGTCATGGATTATGTTCATAAAGTCGTTGTACTTATTCCAGATTTTTCTCCCGAATCAAAATGCAGCTACAGTCGTTTCAGAACTGTTTGAAATAGTCACTGTAATCCTTTCCTGAAGTTGCATTTAGTACTGCGGTACAATTTTCTTGGATGACCTAAATTGCGTCAAAACGATGTCCTTTCGCTGCCAACTTTTATTTGGGGAAAAACCAGAAATTCGGCGTATACACTGGGTGATAGAGGCCTGTGATCCATTTGATGGCCAAAAACTCGTGCACAGTCTTCGCTTTGTGGGCCGAGATGTCGTCAGGGAGGAGAAACAAGGAATCTGCCTCTCGACATTCGAGTCGAATTCGACGAATTCTCTCCCACAAACACTGGAGGACTCAAAAAACTTGATGTAGTCGAACTAATCTACTGCCCCTTTTCGACTATTGTCGAGCACGTGCTGTTACACTCGCGGTAGGCTGCCTGCAGCAGCTTCGACTCTACACCGCTCTTTTTGGAACTTCAAGGATATTAACGGCGCAACTTGCCACGAGGTAGCGTTGCAGTTTGGAATTTCACAAAAGCAGGCGTAACGGAACTGGTACACACTGTGTATAATCTTCAACTCGATTGTACATGATATGAGCAACAAAATGAATAGTTTATTCAGTTTCAGGGAAAACTGAATATGTTGCAGTCATCATTAGAAATGGACATCTGCCATACTGTAGGATGGCTATCATACCGTTCACAATATAGTGAAGATTGATTTGCGGACCACTGTGCAATGCAAGGCATGATACTTTCACGGTCTGTAGCATTACTATTGGAACAGTCTTAATACACCATTCCTATTTAGAGGGAAAAAATCTCCGAAAAGATAAATGCGCTTTCTAGGCCAGAGACACATGTATGCAGAAGTTCAAAGATGAAAATACACGGGGGTGCAAAACTTACGACAAAAGTAACTTTCGCATGATTTGTCATTACCAAGTAACGTAACTTGATGAAAACTGGATGATACATACGAGGGTCATTCCAAAAGAAATAAACAATATTGTTGTAAAAATACAGTTTTCATTCTGTATGTGTGAAAGTTTTACTGTATGTAGATACATCCTTCCCGCTTGTTTTCAAACTTAGTTCAACCTGTTCCCGTGAGTGGCGCCGTCACAGCATGTCTTCAAGATGGCTGCTACACTTGACGTTCGTCAGAAGCAACGTGCTGTCATAGAATTCCTGTGCTGTGAAAACGAGACAGTGGGAAACATCCACAAGAGGTTGAAAAAGGTGTATGGAGATGCTGCTATCGATCGCAGTACAGTTAGCCGGTGGGCAAGCAGGTTACGCGATGAAAGCGGGCACGGCAATATTGAGGATTGTCCTCGCAGCGGCAGGCCTCGTACTGCACACACTCCAGACAACGTGCAGAGAGTTATGAATTGGTGACTGCTGACAGACGCATCCCAGTGAAAGAATTGTCACGCTACGTTGGGATTGGGGAAGGAAGACTTTGCAGAGTACTGAAAGTGTTGGCGTTAAAAAAGGTTTGTGCCTGGTGGGTTCCCAGGATGTTGACAGTGGCTCACAAAGAAACAAGAAAAACGGTATGCAGCGAAATTTTGGAACAGTACGGGAATGGTGGAGATGAATTTCTTGGAAGAATTGTGACAGGTGATGAAACATGGCTCCATAATTTTTCACCAGAGACGAAGAGGCAATCAGTGGAGTGGCATCATGCAAATCACCCAAGAAAAAAAAATTCAAAACCACACCTTCTGCTGAAAAAGTTATGGCTACGGTGTTTTTCGATTCCGAAGGACTCTTGCTTGTGGACATCGTGCCAAGTGGAACCACCATAAATTCTGATGCATATCTGACGACACTGAAGAAACTTCCAGCTCGACTGAGTCGTGTTCGGCCACATCGGCAAAAGTAGGATGTTTCGCTGTTGCACGACAATTAACGGCCACATGTCAGTCAAAAAATCATGGAAGCGATCACAAAACTCGGATGGACAACACTGAAACACCCGCCTTAAAGTCCTGACCTGGCTCCATATGACTATCATCTCTTTGGGAAACTGAAAGACTCTCTTCGTGGAACAAGGCTTTAAGATGATGACTCCCTTGTGCATGCTGCCAGACAGTGGCTCCAACAGGTTGGTCCAGAATTTTACTGTGCGGGTATACAGGCGCTGGTTCCAAGATGGCGTAAGGCAGTTGACAGGGATGGAAATTATGTGGACAAATGAAAATATTGTTCCTAAAGGATGTATCTACACACTGTGAAACTTTCAGACATGTAGAATAAAAGATGGATTTAAAAAAAATTGTGTGCATTTCCTTTGGAGTGACCCTCGTAGAAGGAACTACTGCAATACAGTGCAGAAGGTAGCTAAAAGAAATATAGAATGAAACGAACAGAAAAGACAACTTTTACTGAAAGATGATAATGCCACTGACGTCAACGCGATTTATGATGGTCCCCTGGACAATCTAGAAGGTTTAACATGGTTATTAATAGTGTGTGTGATCAGCAGGGACGGCAATGCGTTCTTTGCAGTGTGCTTACATGCTGGCCCCAGTATTGGTAGGGCGTTGCGTTCCTATACCAGAGTGCTTCACGACTCTGTATGGTCGTTCTTGCCTGTGGACGTGCTGCAGTACGTATCCCCACATGTGCTCGATGGGATTTAAGTCGGGGGAACGGGCATACCAGTCCGTTAGCCGAATATCCTGTAGTTGCAACAACTCCTCCACCTGCATTGTTCGAAGCGGTCGCGCATTTTCATACAGGCCCGCATGCACCCCTGAAAAGACGGACAAGGGGAAGAAGTATGTCACAATAACACTGGCTGGTGAGTGTACCGTGTTCAAAGATGTGGAGGTCGGTACGTCCATGCAACATTATGCCCCTGCACACCATAACTCGTGGACGACCAAAACGAACATGATCGACAATGCCAGACGTACCCTCATACGGCGAGAGGTGGGGAACAGATAATGCACCCAGGAACATTAGCGGACTTCTAACGCTTCAGGATCTTAAGATTGTATCGTCGTCATCCGTTGAAGATGTACAGTTTCTAACATCTTTGGGAAATCAAGGAACACACAATGTACATGTTCACATGCAGCTACTGTTTTCAAGTTTTATTGGCTGCGTTCCACGCGTTTTTTTCTCTCTCGTTGAGATATGTTTTCTTTCTTCCAGAGATGTCATAACGTTGGAGCTTAATATGGTCTGGGATACTGCAACAGACAAATATTAGTGCATCAATCTGTAATTCTGTGCGGCTGTTCTGTTACTTTTCTTATGAGCGGGAGTGACCTGCGTTCTTTTCCAGTCACGAGGATCTGTTCGTTGCGTGAAATATTGCCAACAAATGAGAGATAGGGAGTGGACTATTGCACTGGATGTAAACTCAAATCATATACCAGGCACAGCCTGTCGTTCCAAATGAAAAAGGGTGCGTTTCCATGATCTGAGAAATTCTGGAACCCGCAGCTACTCTCAAGCATCCAAGTATCAACGAATGCGAGTATCTGTGTGAGAAATGTTACTCAAATTCACTCAAGTTGTTGTTGAGGGCTTTACACTTGCATTGGAACCCGAACGACAGTTAACTTTTCCCCATACACGGACAATCATGTCAGAAGTGATAGCATTTTCATTGGCAGGAAGAAAGGCGTTGATTTTGCAGGCTACTCCGTATGAGTGCAACTCGGTCTGCGTCAGATGTTCCCGAACTATGAAAACTGTGATTAAAATTCTTCTGAGTATTATGCCGCGTCATTGCTAAAAACTAAAACCGACGTTTCGGCCGAATTGCAACGGCCTTCCTCAGGGCACGACTGGTTTTGCATGGGGATAGGTGCTTCTATTTATTACAGACTATCGATGTCTGACGTCACTATTGTAAAACTTTTAACTGGCCCTCCAATATGATTGCCCAGTCATGACGTAGGGGAAGATGGAAAGAAAGAGGCTATTCGTGGATGTCCATGTCGTCAACGATTGGTAGCTGTCCGCTAATCAGCGTTGGGCTTCTGGTCGGCAAGATTTCCTCCTGGTGTGCGTGGAAGTGGACTGATAGTTGCTCTACAGCTGTTTGTGCAGATACGTCTGTGTCCCGTGTAGCTTCGCTGATTGGCGGACAGTTTTACAACAGTGACGTCAGACATCGATAGTCAGTAATAAATTGTAGCACCTATCCCCATGCAAAACCAATCGTGCCCTGAGGAAGGCCGTTGCAATTCGGCCGAGAATTTTAATCACTATAACACCGGCTGCGGAAGCCTACGTTCTTATGTGAAAACTGTGTTCAGACGCCTGGATTGGTCAACCAACTGTGTCTGTAAAATCATGTTCAGTGTTGGGAGTAAAACAACAACGTGTCGCTAAGAGGAAATTCTACATGTAGCTGGGACGAGATGGAGATGAACGGAGCTCCAGGGTTCCTGAATCGCACAGCTTTTCCCCTAGAAGGAGCCCCTGGCTGTTCACCGCAGGAATACGCCGGGAGGGGCGAGGGGGGAGGGGAGGGCGGGGGAGGGACAGTCTGGAGGACGAGATGATAAAAAGTGCCCGAAGGAGTAAAAAAAATAGAAGTAATTTTCTCGGGAGGCCGCACAAACGTTCCGCGCGAGCAGCAATTCATCAGGCGGGCGTAATCCCCCGAGGTGTGAGCCCCAGGGATCGGCGAGCGGCCAGTGAAAGACACGCCGCTGCGCGCCGCTCTCTGCAGCCAAAAACTGGACAGCGTGCGCACAAAGGACGGAGCCGGACCGGACGAAATGCGACGCTGCGGTCGGCGGCTCAGCCAGCGCGCCGCGAGATGCAAGCTGGCTGGGCTGGCTCCGTGAGTCATCTGACCTGGCGAGTTCTACTACTGCCTGCGCACTATTTCGTCGCATCTTTGTTTCCTGCTCATATGTCGACAGTGACCGGCGATATAAGGGACGCAACATGTTACGTTGTATGGAGAGTCATCGATAGCAGCAACTTCAAGCGTACCTCAGGGTGTTTTGGGACCCCTATTGTTCCTGTTATGCACTGCCAGAAAAAAAAAAAATAAATGCAACACCCTCAAGGACTATGTGTAGTGGCACCAGGGTGCAATACGCTGCCGGAAAGGAAATTAGTACTCCAGGAAAGGCGACACAGATTTTGATCCGATGACGGCTTGTACCACCTGGAGGATAGTAGGTTCCAACGTCGCCCGCCAAAAGCGTACTGGCATAGCTACCACAGCGCCAATTGTCCCCACCCTTTAACAGGGAATGTTCACAGCCGGAAGGCTCAGTCTGGTGCAAACGTATGAAGCACGCAGGAAACCATGCCACAGAGACGCACTCGTGTTTCCTAAAGCCAACTGAGCAAGTTTGAAAGGGTTCAAATTGTGACCTTCCGAGTGGCGGGATGGTCCTTTCGGAGAATTGCCACACAAATGGCTCTGAGCACTATGGGACTTAACATCTGTGGTCATCAGTCCCCTAGAACTTAGAACTACTTAAACCGAACTAACCTAAGGACATCACAAACATCCATGTCCGAGGCAGGATTCGAACCTGCGACCGTAGCAGTCGCGCGGTTCCGGACTGAGCGCCTAGAACCGCTAGACCACCGCGGCAAGCTGCTACACAAATTGGGCGTGCTGGCATCAGTGATCATTTTCACACCCGTAGTAGAGGTTCTGGGCTTCCATGAAGCACAGACGCCCGCGAGATTATCGTGTTGTGAGCAGTGGCAGATCGTACAGCTGCCACAGCACAGATAAGGGGCTTGTGAGAAGACATCACACGAACTGCTCCGAACAAGTTATGAGCAATGGGACTGTGGGCACGCTCACTTCTAGCCCGTCTTCCACTCACGCCACACCATCGACGTGCACGGCTCGACTGGTGCTGAATAAGAGGATCCCTTGGAAGATGGAACACTGCGCCGTGGTTTTAAGCAATTAAAGCAGATTCCGCATTCACGTAAGTGATGGTCGCTTGCACTTACGACGTAGACTTGGTGAGCGCTCAACACTGGCCCCATTTTTAGGCCTTATGGTCTGGGGTGCGATAGGCTACAACTCTCGTTCATCTTTGGTGTTTCTCGAGGGGATGCTAACCAGCGCTCGGTACATGCAGAATGTTGTTAGACCCGTTCTTTTGCCATTCTTACAACAGGAAGGTGATGTGCTGTTCCATCAAGATAATGCTCGCCCACTCGTTGCCCATGAAACTCAACGTGCTCTGCAAGACATGCAGCAACTTCCCGATCAGCACGATCTTCAGACTTGTCTCCAATCAAACAGATGTAGGATATGTACGTTAACAAGTGAAGCACGCCTGGTATAACGTATCACAGGAAAGTATTTGCCATCTGTATGATCAACAGGATGCCAGAGTCAGCATTGCATAGCTGCACGTGGAGGCTGCACCATGTACTAATATGAATGTTTCAGCACAGGTCGATAACTAGTACCACAGAACAGCTTTTGCTATTAATCTGCAAATTTAATAATTTCATATACTCTAGGTGCACTGTGGCAATAATTGGAAACCTCTAAAAGGATCTACTCTTGTTTCTGGTAGTGTATATGCATACTGAATTTTTGCAGTGTTACTGATTTATTTCTAAGGGAAAATATGTACGACGTAGCTGCTATGGGCGGTAACATAATTCAACAGCTGCACTTGAAAATCTGTCACCGGACCTGTACTCCAATCCATATTCTCCGTTTCTCGCGAATGGTCGCCTTGACCGCGGCCATCCGGTCATGCTTTCCGTCCGACTCAAATTCCTAAGTGCTGCTCACTACTGATGTAGTGATCCCGCTCATTTTCCACGTTGCTCGCAGCCTCGCTGTATTTCCGCAAAGAGCGAATGATAGTATGCATCCGCATTGACATATTCGTACGCCGGTCGAGGAGTATCAATACAATAATATTGCGGTGTCTGTACTTTCGGACATGTAAAAAAAAACTCCGAATATTGAAACACACTACGTCTCTCGTTGAATGGTGAATGTGAAACATAGAAGAAAGCAATTCTGATACCCAGGGTCGATATGATGCAGTTTGTGGAGGCTTCCTTTTCTGAAAAAAAAAGAGAATCAAATAATAGTTTCAGCCAGAGGTAAGATAAAGTTTTGTAGTATATCCCGGGGAGCCACCACTGTTCGAGGTCTAAAATGGAAATCCCCTGGAAATGTTAATTCAACTGTACAAGAAACAAATTGGGGCCCTAAAATAGGTTACGTCTGTTAACAGTACTGTGCTACTCCAGGTGTCGATAAGCTCCAAAGAATACTAAATGACAGAACCAAGAATGAATAATGATCCTATCTTCCAGCATTCATTAATAATAAAAAGAAACTGCACCCTCTCCAGTTAATTGGAGACAAATAACCACGCTGTCATACATGCTCATTCAGTAAAATAAACGATTGTCCACTGAACTAAAAATATGATTGTTTCCTTAAAATATACACGGTCCAGTAAAATTAATGTGGCCACCTGCCAAAAGCCTGAATAACCAATTTACGCAGCGCGGACGTGCAGGAAGAATGTCAGTGAGTGTCTGGAAGGTATCAACGGCGATGTGGAGCCATTCTGACTCCAATGCCGCTGATAGTTGCGCTAATTTCCTCGGTGGAATATCCACGGCGCGAATCCACAGATTCTTTACTGGGTTAAATCCGGTGAGTTTGGTGGTCAGGGAAGTACGGTAAGCTCACCCAGGTGCTCTTCGGACAAATGTACGTACAATATACTGCGAGCTGTGTGACACGTTGCATTGTCTTACTGATAGATGCCATCGCGCCGGAGAAAAAATGAACTACAGTTGCAGATGGACGTAGTCCGCGAGGATAGGTGCATACTTCTTTTGATCCATTGTGCCTTCGGGAACGACGAGATCACCCAGGGAATGTCATGAAAACGTTCCCCAGACCATAACGCTCCGTCCTCCTGCCCTGGACCCTTCCGACGATTGTTGCAGGGCCGTACACGCAAACGGCCGCTTATCCGGTGTGACATAGCGTGTTTCATCTGAAAAGGCCACCTGTCGCCACTGAGTGGACATTCAGTTGCGGTACTGACGTGCAGATTTCAGCCTTCGTCGGCGATGAACAGCATCCAGCAGGCGCCTCCTACCTAGGTCCACTGTTTCCCTACGTTTTTGAGGAGATAGTGCTGGTAGCCCCTTGGTTCATCTGGGCTGTCAGTTGCTCAACAGTTGCACGTCAATTCGCCCATACAAATTTCCGCAGCCGCCGTTCACCCCAGTCATCTATGGCCCTTGATGCGCCACAGTTGGCTTGGTACTGGATTCGGATAATGCCATTTTGCCATGCACAGTATACTTCAACCACAGAGGCACATGATCAGTTTTGAAACTTAGGCATTTTGGAAATGCTTCTACCCTTGGCCAGAAAGCCAGTGCTCAAGCCCTTTTGGAGGTTAGTTAATCGCTCCGCTTCAGGATTACTACAGCGACTGTCCCACTGACACGCTTTATATACCCTCCAGTGCTAGTGCTGCCATCTGTCGTCTGTGAATCGTTATTGTACGTTGACCTCTAACACAGGCAGTGGCCACATTAATGTGACTGGTCTGTGCAATGCAGACACTGGGAGGCGCAGAATTAAACTTGCTAAATGTCTTTTAAAACACAAATCAGTTAACTGTAATAGCACTAGCTTGACTCAAATATATAACACGTCATTCCTAAATGCATACGATGCTAATACTGAGAAATATATAGTTAACTTAGTCTCCTCTTTTCGTAACAATGGAGGGTTGTGGACGCTGTGTCTCTAGATGAATGTTTCACCTCTCGCCTGTCATCCGGGTACTGAATTCACCGTGACCCGAAACTCCCCTGTGGCTCGGAAATTGTTTGGCCCTTCTCCAATCACTCGGCAACATTTTGAAATTAACATATTTCCTCACTTATATTTTAAATTAATATTTACCAGGGAATAACATAAACGTATGTCACTGGACCGTTATAAATTCTCCAGACCTGTCGCAAACCAGCTATCCTCGCATCGTGCGTAATCTACTACAATATGTGATCAAAAGAATTCGGACACCCCCAAAAACTTACGTTTTTCATATTAGGTGCATTGTGCTGCCACCTACTGCCAGGTAATCCATATCAGCGACCTCAGCAATCATTAGGCGTCGTGAGAGAGAGCAGCATGGGGCGCTCCGCTCAACTCACGGACTTCGAACGTGATCAGGTGATTCGGTGTCCTAAACATACCTAGGTCAACTGTTTCCCTTGTGGTAGTGAAGTGGAATCATGAGGGGACACGTACAAGCCGACCTCGTCTGTTGACTGACAGAGACCGCCGACATTTGAAGAGGGTCGTAATGTGTAATAGGCAGAAATCTATCCAGACCATCACACAGGAATACCAAATTGCATCAGGATCCACTGCAAGTAATATGACAGCCGGGAGGTAAGAAAACTTGGATTTCATGGCCAAGCGGCACACATCACGCCGGTAAATGCCAAACGACGCCTTGCTTGGTGTAAGGAGCGCAAACATTGAACGATTGAACAGTGTAAAAAAGTTGTGTGGAGTGACGAATCACGGACACAATGATGGCAGGGTGTGGGTATGGCGAATACCCGGTGAACGTCATCTGCCAGCGTGTATAGTGCCAGCAGTAAAATTCGGAGGCGGCGGTGTTGTGATATGGTTGTGTTTTTCATGGAGGGGGCTTGCACCCCTTTTTGTTTCGCGTGGTACTATCACATCACAGGCCTACATTGATGTTTTAAGCACCTTCTTGCTTCCCACTGTTGAAGAGCAATTCGGGGATGGCGATTACATGTTTCAACACGACCGAGCACCTGTTCATAATGCACGGCCTGTGGCGGAGTGGGTACACAGAATAACATCCTTATAGTGGACTGGCCTGCACAGAGGCCTGACCTGAATGCTATAGAACACCTTTGGGATGTTTTGTAACGCCGACTTCGTACCAGGCCTCACCGATCAATATCGATACCTCTCCTCAGTGCAGCACTCCGTGAAGAATGGGCTGCCATTCCCCAAGAAACCTTCCAGCACCTGATTGTGAACGTATGCCTGCGAGAGTGGAAATTATCAAAGGCTAAGGGTGGGCCAACACCGTATTGAATTCCAGTATTACCGATGGAGGGCTCCACGAACTTGTAAGTCATTTTCAACCAGGTGTACTGATGCTTCTGGTCACATAGTGTATCTGCAGTATACACTCATATCTAGGTCTGCGATTATTTCCTTCTTAAATCCCCAAACTACGGTTTTTAGCAACGACTTTCATCGTAATATTTGCCTAAACATTTTATCTCGTAGATTATTTATGTTCTTTGTTAGGCTTTTTTCTCGTTCAGGAGAGAGCCACGCTCTAAATATAATTTTTCGTGAAATTTTTCCTGTCTCAAATTTTTATTTCTGTGTGTTAGGAATTATTTATTTCAGTGGGAAACTCTTTTGACTCGTGTACTCGTTGTTTCTGTGTCTTCTGGAAATCTGCATTCATCCTTTATATTTCTAAGGTAACGAAGTTTATCCACCTCTTAAAAAATCTTTTCACCAAGATTAATATTTCGCCAACCAGGTTATCCAACCGCTAAACACACCCTTGTAGCAGGTTTTGTTTTGTTTATATGCACCTTATAGCCGTCAACTAGCACACGTTCCATTTAATTAAGCACGCAATCCGCTTCCGGCCATCCTGATTTAGGTTTTCCGTGATTTCCCTAAATCACTCCCGGAAAATGAAGGTTCCTTTGAAAGGGCACGGCCGATTTCCTTCCTTGTCCTTCCCTAATCCGATGAGACCGATGACCTCGCTGTCTGGTCACCTTCCCCAAAAACAAACCAAACCAAACACGCAATCCAGTTTCTGTCCACTACGGCGACCACCGATGTGCCACCAGCGAACGTTATCATGCTTATTTTATGTCCGTGACAAAAACTCCCACGTCGACATCCCTCATTCCCACTTCAATATACAAACGAAATATCAGTGATGATGACGTGTTTTCCGTGCTTTATTAGCGCCGTATCAGTTTGACCAACTTTAATGACATCCTACGACAAACAGTAGGGAAACACTACAGGGCAAAAAATGCACATTATAACTGCTGCGACAATGCCAGCCCTCCAAGCGGCTAGCTTGTAGTAACAGAAGAGCGGTACCATATAAACTGAGAAATTTGTATTTTTAATGCTGGTACTTGCACATTTCCCATTCACTAAACGGGGCGGTGATTTTTCCAATTTTTTTATTCGTGTGACGAGGTCCTCCCGTTGGGTAGACCGCTCGCCTGGCTCAAGTCTTTCGATGTGACGCCACTTCGGCGACTTGCGCGTCGATGGGGATGAAATGATGATGATTAGGACAACACAACACCCAGTCCCTGAGCCGAGAAAATCTCCGACCCAACAGGGAATCGAACCCGGGCTTTTAGGATTGACCGTCTGTCGCGGTGACCACTCAGCTACCGGGGGCGGACATTTTTCCAATGTAAATGAGAAAATGTAATTAAACCAATATTCCGCCTCCTCCTAATGTCAATACATTATAAAATCTGAGTGCAATGTGATTGTGGTACAGGCTATACGGTTCATATTAGCAAAGTCGTGACTGAATGATCGAAAATCCCTTTGGACGGTAAGACGAAACATGAATTATAACCTGATGTAGGAACTGATTACGAGTATATCCACGTGCTTGTCATGTACTTTCTGATGCTTCCATTGTAGCAAGTTTCGAGAATTTCTCTACAGGTTTCAGACTCATTTTAATACTTTCAAATTCCGGAACGAGTTTTAGATTCTTGTACATTAGCGGCCAATTATTCTTATAAAAGCTCTTTTGGCCATGACCTTCCTCCTGTGCCTTGTTTGTATCTATCACGTTCACCTGTTGTGATTCCCAGGTATCAAAATGGGCATCTCTCTTCATGTTTCGCTTTCCCGGCAGTAACATTTAGTCTTCTTGCAGCATAGCCTCGTGTGACGTTTTATTATTATTTTTGTGGTTATCTTAACCTACAGCTAGCACATGTTCCATTATATTTAGCACCAAACGCAGTTCCAGTTCATTTTCGGCTACAAGTGCTACGTCATTAGTGAATCGTACATTGTTAATTTTCTGTCCTTGACAGACAACAGCAGTTCTTTACTTCCCTCATTCCCTTTGCAGTCAGTGGTAACTGTGAACGTCCTCGTCTTACACTTTTCCTGGTTTTGACTTCTTAGACAAATACGCCAGCAGAGGCTGTTCTGATTCGCTTTGAAGAAAGAGAGAAACCGTCTCTGTTATCGACACCACAGTGCCTAAAAAAGGAAAAAAACCGTTTTATTTCATCCCACGTTATATTTACAGAACCACAAAAGGCCCCGCTGTACGACCTTATTTGTATTTTAAAAGTACTTGTACACGCTATATACACAACGCACGGTCATTTCGCATACCGTTAATGCAGGCTAGCCTCTTGGCAGAAAAACTATAGCAGTTTCGTGACTCATTGTTTTGGACATTAGTTTAATTGCATAAGACACACAAACTTTTTAGCTATCACAAAAATAACGGTAACTCGAGAAGGTTGTGTGTCAAATATGCTGTAATTTAACTCATACTGATATGACACGAATAAAGCACGGAAACACATTTGTAGATTAGTAATTTAGGAAATTTTCGAAATGTAGGTAATTGATGTATTGGTTCGTAAACATGAATGCGTTAAATAAGGAGAGTGATAAGAGATGCAAAGCAGCGATGTGTGACTTTGTTCTTGCTGTTGTGTGTTAGCTTCGTAGGATGTGTATCCATACTTTCACAATACAATATCAACGGTATCGCTCAAAGCCCTAACCAACGTCGTCAGTGTAAATCATGTTTTTTTTTCTTTTTTAACCTAAATTAATGTAGAACGACGAAAAACAAACGGCTGCTGCCATTTCACTCACATGTAGGAGAACGTAAATAAGAATTTTTTAAAAAAACTGAGAGATGCAGATGTATCAAGTTCTTAGTACGACATTATTTGTTAATTCCAGTGTTTCTGGCACCATAAACATTCTTTACGAGCTGTTTGTTGTTGTTAAGGCCCATACTGTAAAGGCACAGACCTAAACAAATGAGTCGCCGTTCGTTTGGTGTGTCCGAGAAACGCGGTGGCGTAATGACTTGACCAGTGGTCCTTGTTAGGCCTGTACAAGTCTAGACGGAAGCCTGCTTTTTTACCTCTTCGATGAAGCCTACTGCTGGTGCCTTTAGATATCGAGCGAGCAGCCTTCTTAGCGGCGTTAGGTTGCGTCTGCAATAAAACAACCTTATCTTATTGCTGGCGCATCCCCCTTACGTAACTCACAATTAACAAGTTCTCCTTCGTTGCTTTACATGGAGCGGCGAATTAAGTAACCTCGAGAGGTTTTTCTTTCTTTAAAAAAAAGTAAAAAAAGGGAAGGAGAGAGGTCCTCCACACTCGTAAACACCAATTCCTTTTATTAACGTGTAGGACACTAGTATAGGGCTTGGAAATTTTAACGCTAGTAACCGAAAAGCTCACAGTTCTATTCTGAATAGATCGCGCGGAATATCCAAGGATATGATAGACATCTGACCAAAAATATCTTCTTAGTTTTTATTTTTGTACAACCCTTAATTTCTGTCCGTCAGGGGAGCAGTCTAGCTGTTGCAGAATGACTCTCATTTCAAATGTTGTCCTCTTTATTTAATTAAATGGGTGTGAATTGTAAACTTTCGCCGGCCGAAGTGGCCGGGCGGTTAAAGGCGCTGCAGTCTCGAACCGCAAGCCCGCTACGGTCGCAGGTTCGAATCCTGCCTCAGGCATGGATGTTTGTGATGTCCTTAGGTTAGTTAGATTTAACTAGTTCTAAGTTCTAGGGGACTAATGACCTCAGCAGTTGAGTCCCATAGTGCTCAGAGCCATTGTAAACTTTCGTCGATGCAGTTTTTCTATGTAAAAAAAAATGGTTCAAATGGCTCTGAGCACTATGGGACTTAACTTCTGAGGTCATCAGTCCCCTAGAACTTAGAACTAGTTAAACCTAACTAACCTACGGACACCACACACATCCATGCCCGAGGCAGGATTCGAACCTGCGACCGCAGTGGTCTCGCGGTTCCAGACCTCTCTAGAACCTCACCTGAGATTGATTTGTTGGTTGTTGTCGTCATTTTTAATATACAATATTCCAACTATATGATGTTGTATTCGTTTACTTATATTTGGCACTATCGCGCCTGATTCGTCGTCGACTTCTGTAGATTAAATTTCCGTCCACCCAAGTGCATCACGTAACTTACATTTCCTGCTCTGAGTAGAACTCAGAAACTGCTGAAAGTGCCTCCACTGTCGTCGTGGCCGGGGTTCTACCGTAGGTACCATACGTCGATTTGTCAGATGACATACATACTGTGTGCTCTTTGTATGGTATTCTAAAGCTTCCTCCAGTTTGAATTACATACGCTGCCTGACAAAAACAGTGAAGCATCCGGAAGACGTGCTCGAACATCAATGTAGCTTTGTACACGCACACACCATCGGTTTTTATGTAAATGACTCCAGTTGCAGTGCTCTGTGACACGTAGAATGACAACCAGAATGAGTCAGTGTTGTTACTGGGGCTTGTAGGGTATATAACGGGCGTGAACAGCGTGAGATGATGGTTGATCACTGTGAAGGACATGGAGATGACGCATAGTCGTATGAGACAGCATTGTCAGCACCTGACAGAATTTGAAAGGAGCGTCCTATGGTTCTCCATTTGACCGCCCACTTCACGTGTTGAGAGGGTATGTGATGTTATTTCAATGGCTACTAAATTAAGTCAAATTTGCAAAGAACATGGCAGTATCAGTCCACTTATTAGTATGACGTTGCACCCATCTGTCCTTGGATACACACTGATGCGATTGGGGAGGATGTAATAATGCCGTCGTATCCTGTCCTGAGGCGAGCTGGGCCACAACTGCTGTAACTGGTTCATTTATATCCTGAATACTGGGACGGAGTTGAGATTCGAGCTGGTCCCACACATGTTCTATCGGAGACAGACCTGGGGACCTTGCTGGTCAAGGGATTACCTCAATATCACGCAGACAATTCGTAGAGAGACGTGCCCTGCGTGGACGAGCATTGTCCTGTTGGGAAATGGCACCACAACATTGTCACTTGGGGAGTAACACATGAGGATGCAGGATGTTCGTGCTGCACCGTTATGCCCTCAGTGTTCCCTCAATCATTATAGCCGTGAACTGAAGTCGTATTCTATGACTCCACACCATGACGCCGGGAATAACACCGCTGTGACTCTCCGAAACATTGGGAGAATGGGACCTCCCCCAAATCACAGCCGTACTTGCCGACGGATGGTTATCCGGAGAGTGCAGAACCGCGATTCATCGCTGGACAAAATGCGTCGCCATTCACATACGAAGGTTGCAGACAAGCTAGGCATCACGTCACGGGATATTGCGAAGAGAGGAAAATTGGAGGAAACTGGATATTTTATTTTTTATTTTGTCCGTCTCAGTTGCATTGATATAAAATTTTTGCTGCCGTAGTTACCAGTTCGGGTTGACATGTCCATTTTCAAACCACACACCTCGTTTTTAACCGCAACTAGTAATACAATATGGTGCCAGAAGGTACGAGTAACAAAGTATGTGGTTTGAGAATGGGTATGTCAGTCCGAAACCGGTAACCACTGCTGCAAATATGTATGTCAGTGCAACTGAGACGAACGAAAGAAAAAATTATCCAATTTCCTCAGTATTGAATAGTTGCGGACCTACCATTTTGTGGCAGGATGCCACGAATAAAACTCGGAGGATGTGTTCAAAGGTGTATAGTGTCTGAAAAAAAAAGTAAAGCTCTCACAAGAGCTGTCGAACACAGTCCATTGGTGCTTTAGCGATGCGGATGTTAAACCCTTTCCTTGGGTTTTGGGGTCGGTGTACTGGGTCACCTCGGCTTCTGAGATTTTTGCTGACGGAGAAGAAGCGTGTAGGCAGGCGGTCAAGTGGGCCGCTTGAGCCGGGCCGTTTGCGCTCGTTAGGCAGCGAGTGACCCCGGGTCAGCCACACAGCGCATCTGTCTGTCCGAGCGACGCCGCCTGCCGCCTCCACCGCCCACCGAGAGAAGACCTCCCACCACCACATTCTCGCACTTCATCTGACCCGTTGGACATGTAGGCAGGCGAATGTAGGAAATGAGGTACATTCCTGACACTTAACAGTAACAGAGTGCCCAGTTCATTTGTCGCGTACTGGGCTATTGCAGTTTCTCATCGGAAGATCTGCTTACAGGACGCGTCTAATTCCAGTACTGAAGTACCGCTCGAATGTGTACGATATGTTACAATTTATGGTGACAGTGGACAAACACCACTTTTTATTGTTGCTATTGTTCTAGTTTTCTTCAGTCCGAAGACTGGTGTAATGCAGCTCTCCACTCTCCATCTTGTGCAAGTCACGTCATCTCTGCATAACTACTGGAAGCTACACCTATTTGAACCTGCGTATTGTATTCATCTCTTGGTCTCCCTCTACAATTTTACCCTCCACACTTCCCAGCATTACTAAACTGACAATTCCTTGATGCCCCAGACTGTGTCCTGTCAACCACTCGTTCTCATGACTTTCAGTAAACTTGTGCAATATATTTTTTGCTCAGTTCTATTCAATACTTCCTCATTAATTATTCGACGTACCCATCTAATACTCAGCATTCTTCCGTATCACCATATTTCAAAAGCTTCTTTTTTCTACTTGTCTGGACTGTTAATTATCCACGTTTCCCTTCCGTGCACGGCTCCCTCAACAGCAAGCAAGTGTAAGCTTTCTTGGACTCGTACAGCGCAATGGGGATCTGAAGGGTCCTAAGAGAATTGGAGCGTATGATACAATTAAAAACTCTTTGTCGTCGGATGTACTAGGTGATCTGATAGGGGGCGAAGACAGAAACCTTCAGGAAATACTTTCTCTCTTAAATTAATATTAGATGTTAAAAAATTCCCATTTTTCACTTTTTTCTTCCCATTGTCAGCCTACGTTTTATATCTTTTTTACTTTGGCCATCATCTGTCATTTTGTTACTGAAATACAAAAACTCGTCTACTCCTTTTAGTACCTCATTTCGTAATCCATTTCTTTTTGCGTAACTTAATTTAATGTGACTACATACTAATATCCTTTCTTTCTTTAGTTGACGTTCGTCTAATAACATCTTGTCAAGACAGTGACCATTCGGTTTAGTTGCTCTTCCAAGTCTTTTTCCGTCTCTGACCGAGTTAAAATGTCATCGGAAAACCTCAAACTTCCTGTTTCTTCCTCCTGAACTTTGATTCCCTGTCTAAATTTATCCTTCAGAGCTCGCTCAGTGTACAGTTTTGGGGTAGGCTACAACCTTGTCGCATTCTCTTCTGACCTACTACTTCCCCATCATGTTCTTTGACTTTTTGTAAGCAGTCTGGTTCCTGCAGAAGTTGAAAATAACCTTTCGTTCCGTATGTTGTAGCCCTACCACTTTCACTATTTCAGTCAACATTGCCAAAAGCTTTCTCTTAATGCATAAACGTTGGTTTGCCTTTATTTAAACTAACTTCTAAAGCTAAGATTAGGTCAATTTTGCCTCGCGTCTTGCTGCATTTCTCCAGAACCCGAACTGCTTATGCGTGTACACAGGGTACCTTTTCGTTGTGTACAGAAACAATGGATAATTTGCAGACGAATACTCCTCTTCCTCTTTTTATCAACGGTTTACTCAATAACGTAAACTTTTTCCTTAACAGGAACGATTATAATGAGGTTCCTTCGTCTAAATAAAGCACGTTGGTCACAAATTGCACGAAACCTTTTAGCAGCCGCACAGGAGAGTTTTGATTCACGTTGACAATATGTGGCGTATATGTTCAAGGAAAAGGACGAGACATTCGCTTGACGACACTTCCATGTGACTTTCCTAAGTAAGCCCGAAGAAATTGTGTTTTTTAAGTTGCGACCATCTTTCGCTTGAAGCATCTTGCGACCGACGTGATTCGTTAAGATCAAGAAGCTCCGTGGAATATTTATTTACGTGATCAATTAGCTAACGAATTATTTTGTTTTACATTCTTTCGATTTGTCATTTGTGACCTACAGACAAGTATCGATAGTCACATACATGTTGGTTTGTGTCATAAATGGTGCATGACTTTTCAATTCCTTTCATCATTATCCGTACCAGTACGTCGTTTGATCTCCCACGTACACGAAAAAGTCATCCCTTATGAAGAGGACACCACGATTGAATACATATTTCTTTGATCTGAATGTGTGTTAATAATTCGGGTCTGTTACATGCTCAAAGACAGACCCTGTTGCCTCGAGAAAAGCACCTTAAATAAATTCAAGGAAGATATAATTAGTGCGGATCCTCACATCCAATTCAGATTGCCTTATATGAGCAGAAACGTAAAATTATGCGCGCCAAAAAGTGAAAAAACGTTGTATCCGGTGACTAACATGAGTGTTCACACAGCGGAATCAAAAAAATAATGGGTGTAACAATTTGTAAGAATGTGAAATATGATAACATAGGCTCAGACGTATGTAAAAGCTTTCGTTAATCGGTTGGATACGCGGAAATTGCAGTCAGTATAAAAAGGAAATTGCTTACAAAACACTTGTGCGACCCATCCCAGAATATAACTCGCACATGTGAGACAAAAACCAGGTAGAGCTAACGGCTTACTGAACTTGTACAAAGAAGGGCGGCACGAGTGATGACAGGTTTGTATAATACACGAGAGAAATCACAAAACGCTGACAAACTTAAACTGATAGATTCTTGGAGAAAGAAGCCAATTATTCCGCGAAAGCATGCTTGAAAAGATACGAGAACTAGTATTAAATGAAGAATCTAGAGTTGTTCTTCAGCCCCCGAAGTATGTCTCCCGATAGGCCGTGAAAAAATCAGATTAATCACAGAACGCGCGGAGCCATGTAAGCAGTCTTGCCGGCCTGGTGGCCGAGTGGTTCTAGGCGCTACAGTCTGGAACCGCGTGACCGCTACGGTCGCAGGTTCGAATCCTGCCTCGGGCATGGATGTGTGTGATGTCCTTAGGTTAGTTAGGTTTAAGTAGTTCTAAGTTCTAGGGGACTGATGACCAAAGAAGTTAAGTCCCATAGTGCTCAGAGCCATAAGCAGTCTTCTCGGCACCCTAGTGGAACGGCAAGAAACGATAACATGTGCTTCTATGCAGAGTACTTCTGCCATCCACTTCATACTGGTTTGCAGAGTACTCCGTTTGGACGATATAGCTTGTCGCGCTTAGAGGCTAGGAGCAACATGCATATGGTGCAATAAAAAAATTCCCCTCTGTGCAGTATTTTACGGATGTAGAAATAATGACGTAACATAATGACATTAAAAGCTCAGCCTCCTCGTACGTGTAATCCTTCGTCTACGTCGAGCAGCGTTGTCACGTCTGACCTCACAGGCAACGACGAAAAAAAAAAGGTCGGTGCCAAGGCCACTTGTGAATTCTGTCACGTGACGTCTTCTCGCAGCTGCAGCTGCAAGTCACGTACAGAGCACCAGCTGTGCGTCATAACAGAAGAGGAAAGGAAGGAAGAGTAAAGGATCACGTCGTCAGTAGAGACGGAGCACAAGCTTTTTTTATGAATGGTGAAAAATATCGACAGACATCGTTTATGCGTAATCTAGTTAGGAAAATTACGGAAAACTTACCTCCCGATAGCTTTACAGGAATTTGAAGCCAGATCCTCATGAAAAAGAATCGAATCAGAGAGCCTAAGTCGAAAATCTTTACCGCACCATCTCCGTCGGGGGCGGCAGACCTGCGAATCACTTGTTTATTACACCATTCTCGGGCCATTTCGGGGTGATAAGATCTTTTGGAGACGTCTCTCAGCATTCTGGTAGAAGGGAAGCAGTGGAGCAGGAGCAGAGCCTTACCCATACCCTGCAGATGGAGCGGAAAAGGAGTGACTGCAGTAAGTAACAGATGGGGCGAGTAGGAACAGCCAAAAAGCCAACGGATGCTATTTTAAGGCATCGCCCAGTGCACATCAGATTCACCCCATTGATTCTCATTCTCTTCCTTAGTCAGTCAAACGTTTATATATCCATTACACCGTTAAAAAATTTTGGAACTGAAGTGACTGCAGCCAGAATAGGCGTCGTCGTATGACAAATGGACTCGACTGCTGATGTTATCATAGTAAGAGAAGAAGTGTTGAAACCAGTAATCACAATTGACGCTAGGTTAAATGTGAGTTAACTACAGGAATATCATCATTCTTCGCAAACATCTCTGGCAAAGTAGCGTACTCATTTTCATAATAAAATAAAACTTGCCAACTCTCGAAAAAGCGACCCTTCTACTGGTCAAATAAGCACTGGGGAAGAGGAGGGAAATATGAAGAAAATTAGATTCCAAGAAACATCTATAAAAGCTAGTGCTCTGTGGAGCAGAGAGCACTGCTACACTAAAGTTAGAAAAACTGAAAAAAAAACTGAGAAAAAAGAGAGGAGAAACCTTCGACTAATTCTGGCACCCACCATAGACGAAAATGCCAACCAAAAAAAGAAAAAAACAAATAATGCCAAACGTCAGGACACAATCCGGAGAAGTTACCTCAGTTTCTTTGGACATGTGCGAAAAATACAGGATAATAGACAACTAAAAGAACCTTCCGATATTTCAGTAACAAAAAATCAGTAGATCAGTATTCAAAACAGAGAAATCAGAACCAAAATAAAAACCTTCACAGGTTTTCAATAAAAAAAGAGGAAATGTGGAATAATCTTCACCCTGAAACAAACCCAACAGCAAAGTGTGAGAATGAAAAAATGCAGGGAAGATATGAAGAAGAACCTTATTCGAAAGAACAATCATGTAAGTATTTGTTTTACCTGGTTTGCAATTGGCCGGATTCGACGCAAGAAGACAAAGAAGTAGATGAAGGAAAAATTAAATGACAAACTCTGACAACTATTGGCAGTAGCGTATTTTTCTGGAAAACAGGCTTTCATCTAAAGGGTGTTCCTGTGACTGTTATACTAATTGCAACCGCGATGTCAACTCTGATTCCCCCGTAGCCAGCAGTGAGATTTTAGATGAAGCTGTGCACCGAACGTACACCGATACGAGACAGTCATTTAGTTTTCGAGCAGAGGAGTTGCTGGGGAATCGCAGCCTTTTGGACGAACTCTTGCAGCAGAGTGAGGACAGCCGCTGATCCGCAGACTGGCGTTGATATAGGGCCGGTCGCTCCGCCCGGAGACAAAGCGGCGTTGTTTTCGTTTCGGGGGCGCACCTTGCGCAACTTTTTACGGCCTTCTGCTTTCCTCTCCTCTCCTCTCATTGTGGGCGGTGACGTAGCGCAGGCTGTGGGAGAGGCACGCGCGCTCATTTGTCACACGAGCCCGAGGCTCCGCGCGCTCGCTCCCAAAAGGACCACTGCCGCAGCCACGGCGAAGCGGAAAAAGAGCTGCAGTAGGCTCGTATTGTGAGCGCGCGGAGGAAGCGCCAGCCCAGTTCATCCGGCCGCTATATCCAAAGACTGCCGCCGCAGACTCATACTGCTTATTTGGAAACATTTATGGGGGTGTACGAATAATTCGACTGCGGAGGGTTGCCTCCGCCGTCTGTGGTTAGCGTTGTTGGCTACTTAGGCCGACGTGCCAGGTACCAGTGCATAGTGCGTAGAAAGATAAGTAAAAGAAGTACCACCCTCTCTGTCCACAAAGTTTTTCCCTTGGCGTCTCTTTCCATAAACTGTGTTGTAAAAGAAATTCAGTTTACATGTATCTCACTTTTTTCCCTGTGCATAAAGGTTGTTTAAATCCAGCATAAATTATGGTTGCCATTAGTCATAGTGCAGCAGCCATTGGTATTATGAAAGCAAAAGAAATTATCCCACAGAGTAGTACACAAAAAGGTGCAGTTAAAGATTAACTGCTGCAACATAGAAAGATGCTAAGTGGAGCATCATCAAGATTTGTTCCACTTGTCTTTTTTATCTTTTTGTTCTCCTTCATAATTTTCAACAGTTTTGTTTCTTAAAATTTTTGCCATCCACTGATTCTGTGCTCATTTGTCTTAATGTGTTGATTTAATATGTTTATTTGTTTAATTAGTATGCCCATCAAACTTAATGACCATTATCATGAGTTTTATGCATTTTGTCTCCCATTCTCATACACATATGGCCCACACCGTTTCAAAAAGAGGACAGTAACACCTTAATCCAATCGCAGAACATAACTCAAAGACTACTTAGCGTTGCCCTATAAGATTTCTGGTTTTTTTGCCCCAGACTGGCCGAAGCTACAACCCTTCCACCAATATTCCACTAAATGCGTATATATGTTTTATTATACAACGTAAAAGTCATGCAGTAAAAATTAATTTTCGGGAAGATCGTCTCGTAAAATTACACATAGAGCCAATCGAAGCTACACAGCGCAACCGCATTGAAGGATCATTTCTTCGTTACCCTGTAATTGCCTCCCGTTGCGACGCGTAAGTTTGAAATTTGAATTAAAGCTACCTACAACCGTGCTCTGTAATGTGCCAAAGCGACATCACCCTCGGGCTCCACGACGCTTCAAACAGTGTAAGAAAGGCAAGAGATCGGGAGTTCATGTAAGCTTTAAGGTGGGTTAATGATGTTACAATGGGACCAAACTTCGCCACTACTCTTCCCAATGTCACACTGGACGTGTCACACAGTGAAAAGATCATCCACAGCCACACCCACCCCCTTGCCGAAATTATACCCCTTCTTTTGGTGCTTCTGCAGTAGAGGTTAGAAACACGACGCCCAATCTTGAAATCACGGAGTTCCCATATCTGTGACCCAGAAAACATTTCAGGCACAACCCCGCTCATAATGGACGCGAAAAGGCCTCAGGGGATAGCATGAAGGGCGTCAATGAAACCACTTCTTCCCGTAAGGCTTTGATTATGCCATGCTGTCGAAAACGACAGTTCGCGGTGCGATGGACCAAAGGATGGCGTTCTTGACAATCTTTGACATCGTTGACATCTCACGGATGCTTGAACCAATCTCTAGGGACATCATGGACTAGCAACCCCACCGATAGTCATCATATCCCTTTCGAGTGCAGCGCGACCGCAATTTTTACTCTGTGGTGTACAGTATGGAACCACAAGGGACCGTTCAAAATCATTCGACGAAATTTGAAAGCGATCCCAAGCAGCAAGGGGTGCTTATGCTTTTCCAACCCTCGTTTTTCCACCTCTTCCACCTTTTCCAAACCTCTTGTTTCCGTCGTTCTCCTGTGGTTTCCAACCCTACTGTTTTCCGCCTTCCCGTGTGCATGAACAAAACAGCAGAGGCTCCCTCTAAGACCCTCCACCTTCACCCCCCACACCCAGTTCGGCAACACCGTTTCAGCCTGGCGGATGCTGTAGCACCTGAAGATAGGCAAACCTCATCGTAGGGTTGTCGAAGGTTTTCCTTAACCCTCAGGCGGTAGAGCACTCGCCAGGCTTATTTGGTGTCGAAATTTCTGAAGGTACATTTCTACTGTGCTGAACAGAAGTGCGTGGGTGGCACCGACGGTTTTACTGAACAGGGGTCCTTAGAGGCGTCCTTTGCCGTTTTATTCACGCGCATGTTAATGTTTTACTCCTGCATGATCAAGCCACAGGATTGCGGAGAACAGGAGCGTTGAAAAAGCATAAGTACCCTTTACTGTTTCGGATTACGTTCAGATTTTGTCGAGTGGTTTTGAACAGTCCCTAGTGGTCCCAACACACGAGAGCAAAAATTGCGGTCGCGCTGCTCTCCAAATGGTTCAGATCACGTACAAAGGAGATGCAGATCCACAATGTCCTTAGAGAAGGGTTGAAACGTCCGAGGGTGTCAGCATGTCGAAAGTTGTTAAGAACATCTCCCTGTTGCCCATCGCATTGCGAACTGACGCTTTCGACCGCGAAACGTCTTAGAATCAACGCCCTAGGAAAGGGGTGGTTTCATTGACGCCATTTTTGACACCCCCTGAGGTCTTTTCATGTCGATTCTGAGCGGTGGGGTGTCTCAAATGTTTTCCTGTGTCCCCCTAAAGAAAACCAAGTGATTTCAACCCTGGTTGTCGCGTTTCTGACCTCCATCGAAGAGACGTCAAGAGAAGAGATGAAATGTGTGTAAGAGGTGGTGTGACGACCCTCTCATTGCGTGGCACGTCCATCGTGGCGTTGAGCACCATTGTAGTGAAATTTGGTGCATATTTGGCACCATTAAACCACCTTACAGCTTACATGAACTTCCGAGCTGTGGTCTTTCTTCGCATGTGTCGATACTTTGGTATTTGAAGCGTGGTCTTGCCCTAGCGAGACGTCGCAGGACGTCACGCTTTTGGACACATTTGAGGCAAATTTCAAACATATGCGCTGCAATGGTAGACAATTACGAGGTTTCGGAAAAGTGATGCTTTAATTCTATTGCACACTGTACTTCGATAACATTCTCTAAAAGACTGAAATGCTTCTCAAATGTCACAACGCAAAATAAGGCAACCACAGACAAAAGCAGAAAGACTTGATGTCTCAGTAAAAGGAAACATTAATCAACCTAATGAGAAACGAAATTTCTAAAGAAAAATATTGCAATCTAATGTACGTAACGTAACATTAATCGTTGTTTTTCTTTACATCTAAATAAATATTATGGTAGTTAAAAATTTTCCATTCCCCGTGACCACCTCAGATTGTATTGTGGAAAAGCCTGCAAACGGGGTCCACTTAGCTTCGTGAGACCAAATAAGATGCTGCTATATAAAATAAGCAGCGAAACTGAGATATAAGCATTCGAAATGGTGTTGAATAGAAAGGCTTCCACCAGGCTGAGCATCTTGGTACATCCCTCTCACGTTTAGCCCCAATGTTGCTATTTAGAAGACGTTTCGTCCGTGGAAAGTAACTTCTGTGCCGTGTGAAGTACTTGACAAAATCATTGCGCTGGGGCAGACGCAGTGGTGTAGCTCGTACAAGAATTAACCTCTCAGCAAGGATTTAGAGATTTAGACAACTCCTCACCTGACCTTTGTTGGAGTTTCTTATGATGATGTTACTCGCAGTTGGTAATCCTATTATTCTGTAAACTGATATACTGTAACTTTCGATAGGAGTGCGGGTAGGTGTTATTAATAGTGTATTACTTTGCAGTAATACTCTTCTCATAGTAATAAACTCTAAAATCGAAATTATGCTCGAAGCCAAGAAATAAATCTCGGCTGGATCATTGGATAAACGTTTCACGGATTTCTTGCCGCGTCACATTTTTATGTAAACTCTGGCTTTCGATGACTTCCTGTGTTGTAATCGTCATGAGTTACATGAGTTATCTGTAGACCATGAGGTATTTTTAGTCATGGAGACATCATGAAATCACCGAACTTCCACAGTTTACCGGAGACTATGTGGATGCCTAAGAAGGAGGAATATCAGCACCGACGCCGGTTTCGTTATGTGGCAGAAAACTCGGCTATTTCTCTGTTGCCGTTCAGCACCGGGCGGAGCGTTTCCATGCACCACGGTAGGTGGAAGTATGGGATAAGATTTTCATCACATCGACCATAATCGTACGTTTCTGAGATGGAGTTCGACAGTAGCAGGTTTGTTCGAACCGATACTAATGTGCCTCCACCATAGTCTTCTGTATAATCGCTGGTACCGTATGGAAGTTCCGTGGCTTCGGCCAACTAAGCTAAGTACATCGGCCATGCAAGCCTACATGTAAAGCCTGACGGTGACGACAGAGGAAGGCGTTGGTAGCTTCAGTTTACATACAAATCTGACGCGGCAAGAAATCCGTGAAACACTTGTGCAAGAATGTGGCTGCGAAGAATTCAGATGAAGTGTAGCGCAAAGAACACAAATGATGCAGCTAAAGGAGAAGCGGGTATCAAAAAGTTAGAAAACATGAAAGATGAAAGTGAAACTAAGCTTTCTTCACCACAACTTGTGCTAGTAGCGAGGGAAAATGATGTCGACTTCAAAATATATGGTAAGGGATGATAAACGCTGGCAGTAAATTGTACAACATATTCATAAGCAAAAATTCTTTTAATGTATAGGACCGAAAGTAAAGAAACGAATTATGTACTCAGTGTTTTACAGAATTATGACAGCTGTGTGGTCAATAAAAGCGAAACGCAATACGTTTAAGATATACAGCAATAATTGGTGTGTAATAGCTACAGCGGAGGATGACCTATATAACTAGTTTGTTGAATTCGGTTTTAGTATCAATACCTCGCTCGGGCAGTGGGATACAAGCACGTCTGCGTGCGATATACTGGGGCTGGTTCAAATGGCTCTGAGCACTATGGGACTTAACATCTGAGGTCATCAGTCCCCTAGAAGTTAGAACTACTTAAATCTAACTAACCTAAGGACATCACACACATCCATGCCCGAGGCAGGATTCGAACCTGCGGCCGTAGCGGTCTCGTGGTTCCAGACTGAGCGCCTAGAACCGCTCGGCCACACCGGCCGGCTATGCTGGGGCGTTTGGCCAAAAAAATCCAACGTTTGATATGGGACGAACCTAAAGCACTGCAGCGCAGAAAAGTAATTCGTATTTGTGCTCGGCAGCGAAATTGGTAGACCTGTCGAGTCAGAGAGACAATTTTTGTAATTGATATGATGTCCTGGAAAGTGACGTTTGCGAGTGGCGCTTTTGCCTTTGTGCTGGCTGCTCATATTAATTCGTGCTGTGCGGCAGTCGAAACCGTCGGGCACGGAAAGAGAATATTATCCGCATTCGATTATTAGACGACTGCCGCCAGCGAAAGGTCACATAACATTTTGTGTGTGTGTATGGTGAGGGAGGGGGGTTAGTGGTGTATGACAGTGAAGGCTTTGGTGCCTTTCGCGGCAGCAGCCGGTCGACTTTTAATTACGCCGGTCGCCGCGCGCTGCGCTAATTGAGTTTGTTTGCCGAGGCGACGCGAGTACGTGGACGGCAGAGGTGGGGCGGGGTCCGACGGCTTATCGTGTGGAGCCGAGCAGAACGCCGTGCCGCGTCTGCAGCGCCATCCCCCGGGCAGACCGGCCGACTGACCTGACATTTGAACTTTAGCCCTCCCCTCCCCCCTCCCCTCCCCCGCCCCACCCCACCACTTCCCACCCCTCTAGCGCCCTGGCACGTTATATTTATATATCGGCTCCGCGCCGCTCATCTCGGCTCCAGGAATCGACTGGAGTGTGCGCCAGGTGCTGCGTCACCACGTCCTCAACTCTCTGCAATGACCGTGACCTACTCCTGTGCGTCTACCTATAGCGATGCCGCGCACGTTGTTTGTCACTGCTTATGAATACCTCAGCCGCAACTTCCTCTACGATCTTAATGATGTGACGTAGAGTTTAAGATTGTAATGGCTCTGAGCACTATGGGACTTAACATCTGAGGTCACTAGTCCCCTAGAACTTAGAACTACTTAAACCTAACTAACCTAAGGACATCACACACATCCATGCCCGAGGCATAGCGGTCGCGCGTTTCCAGACTGTAGCGCCCAGAACCGCTCGGCCACTCTGGCCGGCTTAAGATTGTATTCAGAAGGAACTAGTTCCACATTTTCATTCCTCATTCCCCACCCCATGCCGCTTATGACACACTGCGGGGGCGAGCCGGCAGGAAAAGTTTTGTTACCCTTTCATCGAGTGACTGATGGTCATGCCATATGAACAGGAAGTATGGGAAAGGGAGGAGAGTTGGCTAAAGTGCCGTTGAGGGACGACAGCAGGGCATATTGTATCAGATTTGGCGTCAAGCTGTATAACATCTAGTATTAACATTTAGTATTTCAGTTATTCAATCTCACGATGCTGTATACTATATCCACTGTGATGTCTATATAACTACAATTTCAGTTATTAAAAACCGACTTGTGAAAATTAACAAAGGATTTAATGTTAGGAATGATTGGAGGGCTTAACCGACCAATTTAACACAGCCGAGGGCGGAGTCTTAAGGCTGTTTGCACACGGTGTGACTGAAAAGGAACGTCACATTCACGCAGTCTAAATCGGCAACTGGTTGCCAACTGCCTGGCCACGCAGACTGCGCGATTCTGAAATCAGAAACTACATTTACCGGGTGCGAGCATGGAGGAGAGGGAGTAATATTTATCTGTATCTACTCTCTGCGAACCTCTGTGAATTGCCTGGCAGAGGGTACGTCCCATTGTACCAGTTATTGGGGCTTTTCCCGTTCCATTCACGTATGGAGCACGGGAAGAATTCGTGCAGTAATTAATCTATTCTTGACCTCAACTGTGGAAGCGATACGCCGACGGTTGTATATTCCTAGAGCCATCATTTAAAGCTGGTTCTTAAAATTTGATTAATAGAATTTCTCAGGATAGTTTACTTCTATCTTCAAGAGTCTGCTAGTTCAGTTCTTTCAACATCTCTGTGATTCTCCTGCAGGTCAAGCAAACCTGTGACCATTCGTGCTGCCCTCCTCTGTATACGTTCAATATCCCCTGCTATTCCTGTTTGGTACGGGTTCCATAAACTTGAGCAAAATTCTAGGATGGGCCGCACGAGCGATTTGTAAGCAATGTCCTTTGTAGACTGATTGCATTTCCTAAGTATTCTACCAATAACCGAAGTCTGCTACCTGCTTTACCTACGGCTGAGCCAGTGCGATCGTTCCACGTCAGTTCCCTGCTAAGTGTTACACCGATTTCATCACTCACAGCAAGGGACCCAGCACATCTTCGACGGGGTACACCCGAGGTTATTCCTACATTCGTCGATGACTCACATCCAAGATAACATGCTGCGTCTTTCATGCCAAGAAATAATCAATGCAGTCACCAATCTCGCCATATACCCTATACAATCGTACTTTCGATAATAAGCGTAGGTATGGTATTGAGTCAGTGGTTTTCGGGGTGCGAGAAATACTGCATCTACTTGACTGCCTTGATTCATAGCCTTCAGGATGTCCTGTGGGGGAAGTGCGAGGTGGGTTTCACATGTTTTGAAGACCCTGCTGACTGGCCTGGAGGAGGTCGTTCTGTTCGAGATAACTCTTTATCTTTGTGCTGAAGAATATATTTTAAGATTCTACAACAAATAAATGTCAAGGTTGTTGGACTGTAGTTTAGTGGATCACTTCTGCTACCCTTCTTCTAGACAGGAGTGCCTTTTGCTTTCTTCCAGCTCCTGGGCACATTTCTGTTCGAGGGATCTACGATGGATCATAGCTAAAAGAAGTGGCTGACAGAGCCGCAAATTGCTTATAGAATCCGATAGGGATTCCATCGGGCTCGGGGGCTTTGTTCAGTTTTAACGATTTCAGCTTTAACTGAATGCCACAGACACTAATATCAATAATCTTTTCAGTGGTACGAAGATTAAATTGGAGCAGTACTTCTGGATTTTCCGTTGTAAAAGGACATTTGAAAACAGAGTTAAGCATTTACGCTTTTACTTTGCTACTCTACATTTCATGTCTCTTCAGCGAGTGACTGGACACCATCTTGGTGCCACTAGTAGCCTTTACATACGACAAAAATTTCTTTGGGTTTTTTGACAGATATTTCGACAGTATTCTGGTACGGCAGTGATTGAACGCTTCACGTATTGCTCTCTTGACTGCCAAACGCGTTTCATTCAACATCCATCTATAGCCCTACACTTCGTATTATACCTGTTATGCAGTAGTTTCTGTTTCCTTAGAAGTTTCCTTACAGTGCCTGTTTGCTATGGAGGACTTTTTCCATTATGAACTCTTGTACTGCGTCTATCCGGTGCATGGTCAGCTATTCTTTTAAACTTGAGCCATAATAATTACTCGTGTCCTGAGCTAAAAGTTGCAGATTCCTGATTGAGATCTGTCACTACCGCTTCTTTGTCTAGTTTGCTGAACATATAAATGTTTCTAGTTGTTTTAGTTGCCCGTTGTACGTTAGCATTCATAGTTGCTATAATTGCCTCATGATCACTGATACCGGTTTCGATGTGGACATCTTCAAAGAGGTCAGGTCTATGCGTTTCCATTAGATCTAATATTCCAATCATAACTGGAGTTCTGAACTAACTGTTCTAGGTTGTTTTCAGAGAAGGCATTTAGTAATGTTTCACAGGATTTCTTATCATGTCCTCCACTAACAAAACTGTAATTGTCTCAGTTGATTGTTGGGTGATTAAAGTCTCCTCCAATGATAACATTATGATTAGGGGTATCATGGCACACACAAACGGTTCAGCGTTATTGGTGAAGGGTGATGTTATGGATATATTTTGATCACAAGCTAAAATATTGCATAATAATTATGAAAGGGAAGCAGTGGTTGTGAAGGGAGTGAGACAGGGTTGTAGCCTCTCCCCGACGTTATTCCATCTGTATATTGAGCAATCAGTGAAGGAAACAAAAGAAAAATTCGGAGTAGGTATTAAAATCCATAGAGAAGAAATAAAAACTTTGAGGTTCGCCGATGACATTGTAATTCTGTCAGAGACAGCAAAGGACTTGGAAGAGCAGTTGAACGGAATAGACAGTGTCTTGAAAGGAGGATATAAGATGAACATCAACAAAAGCAAAACGAGAATAATGAAATGTAGTCGAATTAAATCGGGTGAAGCTGAGGGAATTAGATTAGGAAATGAGACACTTAAAGTAGTAAAGGAGTTTTGCTATTTGGGGAGCAAAATAACTGATGATGGTCGAAGTAGAGAGGATATAAAATGTAGACTGGCAATGGCAAGGAAAGCGTTTCTGAAGAAGAGAAATTTGTTAACATCGAGTATTGATTTATGTATCAGGGAGTCGTTTCTGAAAGTATTTGTATGGAGTGTAACCATGTATGGAAGCGAAACATGGACGATAAATAGTTTGGACAGGAAGAGAATAGAAGCTTTCGAAATGTGGTGCTACAGAAGAATGCTGAAGGTTAGATGGGTAGATCACATAACTAATGAGGAGGTATTGAATAGAATTGGGGACAAGAGGAGTTTGTGGCACAACCTGACTAGAAGAAGGGATCGGTTGGTAGGACATGTTCTGAGGCATCAAGGGATCATCAATTTAGTATTGGAGGGTAGCGTGGAAGGTAAAAATCGTAGAGGGAGACCAAGAGATGAATACACTAAGCAGATTCAGAGGGATGTAGGTTGCAGTAGGTGGTGGGAGATGAAGAAGCTTGCACAGGATAGAAAAGCATGGAGAGCTGCATCAAATCAGTCTCAGGACTGAAGACCACAACAACAACAATTTACATGAATTAGATTAATCGTGTACTGTGTCGAACAGCGGTTACGAGAATATTTGAATGAAAACATGCAAAGAAAGCCGTTGATCCAGATTTGCATTGTGAAAGTATGAGATACCGCACGCGCAGAGATTGCTCGAACATTGGTAAGCTTTGGCGTGGTATGTCTGTCACGCCGCGTGTATGGGGAGTGGGCTGCTCAGTCCGAGCAAGCTGTGATTCGATCTCTGGATCTTGCGCAATGCTGGTGGACACAAGCTATCTCTTGTGTCCACATAAGGGCAGCAGATAAGGCGCAAACTAAGCAGCTACGCAAGCTTATCGCGCTGTTAGTTGTGGTGTTCTAGCGTACGATTTCTATATAGTTTCAAGGGCGCTGTCGTGGCCTGCTTAGGGAGGCCCCTGCGTCTGCTTCAGTGTGACTTATCAGCGGTATGCTCAAGGATGAGATTACTGCTGCAGTTACCAGTGCAGTACGGAGGCCGTTTGTCTCGTAACTGCTCGATGGAACACTTTGGATAATCGCTATTTTGATAGCCGTGTGCGGGAAGAGCATTCTTTTATGATCGGACCAAAGCAAAACCAGTAAGTACTAGATGCCAGGGCACATTCTTCACTCGTGGTGCTGGATTTCAATAAAGAAGTAGTAGTCTGAAAGAGGCCATGTGAATAATCAGCAAGTTCGGAATTGTCGATGCTTTCGTGGCCATTTGAAGTATTCCCTGTTGGCTATCGTCCCGGGATCTGCGGCCGACGTTTTTCTTACGGTTTTCCCACGTTTCGTCAGCATTAATGGCTCGCATTCTCCAAGGTTCACGCTCCACTGGTGGTACCGGACTTCACCACACAATTTCTGGCGCTATTTAATCCGTCATTGCAACTAATAAACATGCGCTTTTGTTTCATCATTCGCGTTTAGTTTCGTTCAGTTCAAACATCTTAAGCGGTCTAGAATCCAACATGCGTACAATTTTGATTTGGCATTAGATTTAAAATCATTTCCGTAAGAAAGATGTTGAAATATGATTTTTGCTTACTGTATTTTCGTCTGTTTTCCGTTTACATCTGGGAGTGTCGTCTGCATGCACATTTTCCAGGTATTTCTGCAATAGGCACTGGTGTTTTTCCCCTAGTTTCACTCTGGTTTTCAGCACTACGCACTTCTTAACGTAAAATACGGCTAAGCATTGCATCATTAATGTTTATTTACGTCCTCCTGATTAAAAGTCCTTTTATCTTTTGTGCGTGTACTGTTGCAAAATTTTCTGGTAGATTCGCAGATACCGGTACCACAAAAGTCTCTGATCGCAAATATTTGTTTATACAGTTACCGGGTTCAATAATTGCAATCATCTTCAGATTGATTTTACGTGTGCTCGAGTATTGCCGTCCAAATCAAATTACGCAGAGAGAGAAACGTGTTTTACTATTAAATAACTGCAACCAATCAGTTTTGGGATGGTTCATTTTTTATTATACCATTTCCTCTGAACGTGAAGTCGTTCTCACTTTGGCAACTACAACTGTACGCATAAAAATTGAACCATCCCAATGCCGGCTGATTATAGTTACTTAACAGTAAGACACATTTCTCTCTCCCTGCGTAATTTGACTTGGACGACAGTAATTGAAAACGTGATATCAATCTGAAGACGAATTTTGCTTCGAACTGGTGACTGAATAAACAACTATTTGCCGTCAGAGACCTTTCAGGTCTCTACGAAAATTTCATAACACAGGATCGCTGTCACCTTCATGTGACTATGATGACCCTCGTCAAAAAAAATAATGATCTTGTGGTAGTTACTTTGCAATGCGTTTACCGTGTGTTTTTATTTACGTCTGTATAACTGTTTACTTAATTATATAAGTGAGATATCGTGGTAATGTGAGAAAATCGTAAAGTAAATACAAAATTTTAGTAGTTGCAAAGACTGATTTGAAATACCGTAAGAAATCAATAAGTTGTCTAAGACAAGATGTTTTTTTTGCATTAGATTCAGCTGTGGGAAGCTCTCTTTCACTTGCTATCAGTATTGTACTCTCTCTCGGCAATGCTAGTAGTGCATCATTACAGAACATCCATGAAATGTCTCTGCTCCAGACAGAAACCTTGACTTATCCGGTAGAACTCTCACAGATAGATGCCATCGACTGTCGATCACAAATGCACTTTAAATTTTTACTTCTATGTTTCTGTTAAATTTAAATATCAGGCCCCCACTCCCAGTCTTCTGCTGTTACTCCATTATTGCCGTTTTGTTTCACTCCTTCCAAAGTTTTCAACGAACAAATGCAAGTATTTCTTGCATATAACTTTTGTTTGATTATGTTCGGATTCAGTTCGATTGGCTGTAGCTTGCAATGCGAAGGAGGTAACCGTAGTACTGAAATCCACTTTTTCTTCTCAAATATTCTGTATGGTGTGCAAAGGTTTAGATTTATGTGCCTCAGAAATGTGTAGCTTATCTCACTTGTTCATGTCCTCTGTCTCTAAGCTATTGTTGTACATCCGCTTCTTTGCGGAAGCGCAGGGATGGGAGTTTCATTTCCAAGAAGTACGAGATACGGAGCACTGATAAGTTCAACATGAATCCACCCGGGAGACTCAGAATAAGTAATTCCTGCCGTCACTTAAAGTTGTGTATACCGTGTATCTTTCTGTAACGGGATAGTCAGTTCGTTGCGTTTCTCTTGTTTCCGTGGCTGTAGGAACACTTTATATCCGGTTTCTACTTGATAAAGTATCGGTTGCGGCTATTTCTTCAGAGATATCTGCCTTTTTATTTAATCTTTGGGAAAATCTAGTAGGACTAACTGCAGTGCACATTAACAACAGCTGCCCCACAGACTGCAACTATCGCTAACGAGAGGTCGCATGATGTTCCCACTCCCCTGACCCTGATAACTGATGCGGCTACGTCTACGTGATTACTGATTACTCTGCAGTTCACACTTAATTATCTCAGAAGGTTCATCGAACCACTTTCAGACCATTATCGAGCATTCCACTCTCCATAGCTTGGAAAGATTAACAACTCAATCTTTCCGCACGAGCTCTAAATTGTCTATTTCGATGATTATCTCCTCTATACAGGTGGGAGTCAGCAAAACGTTTTGGCATTAGAAGGGGGAAGTTACGAGGTATCCTACCCCGTTATATGATGTTTTAAGACTCAGTGAGCTGCCTTCATTCGTAGAATACTCTTCACTTGACAAACTGGAGCGTGTTTATCGGAGTGGGACGAAGCCTCATGTAGTTTTATTTCATCTTTAATATTGCTTTATATTGGTATTATTATTCTGGATTACGTTGAATATATTACGCAGGATCGTTATATCTGGCCTAGAACGAAGGGATGGCCTAAACTGCAACTTATAATTCGTCGTTGTCGGGTCACAAGCTGGAGAAAGTTACGTAAAACAATGAAGCGTCGACTTGAAAAAAAAAAATTTGTATCAATCAGCTATATTGTTTGACTTAGCTTGAGCGTAATATCTTGAATCCAATACACAAACGCCGTTAGCCGTTATATTTCAGTCACTTAACCGTGATTATGCCAGGTGATCACGCATGTAACTAACTTCGAGTGCCACTTTCTATGCACCGAAATACACTGAAGCGCCAAAGAAACTGGTATAGGCATGCGTATTCAAATACAGAGATATGTAAACAGGCAGAATACGGCGCTGCGGTCGGCAACGCCTGTATAATACAACAAGTGTCTGGCGCAGTTGTTAGATCGGTTACTGCTCCTACAACGGCAGATTATCAAGATTAGTCTGAAAGCACGAGCGATGGGACACAGCATCTCTGATGTAGCGGTGGAGGTTTTCCTGTACGACCATTTCACGAGTGTACCGTGAATATCTGGAATCCGGTAAAACATCAAATCTTCGACATCGCTGCGGCCGGAAAAACATCTTGCAAGAACGGGACCAACGACAAATTCAGAGAATCGTTCAACGTGACAAGTGCAACCCTTCCACAATCTGCTGCAGATTTCAATGCTGGGCAATCAACAAGTGTCAGCGTGCGAACCATCATCTGCAGCGCAGAGTAGCCGCGCGGTCTAAGGGCGTCTTGTCACGGTCCGCGCGGCTCCCCCCGTCGGAGGTTCGAGTCCTCCCTCGGGCGTGGATCTGCATTGTCCATAGGATAAGTTAGTTTAAGTTAGATTAAGTAGTGTGTAAGCTTAGGGGCCGATGACCTAAGCAGTTTGGTCCTATAGGATCTTACTACAAATTTACAATTTTTTTGCGAACCGTCATCGATATGGGCTTTCGGAACCGAAGGCCCACTCGTGTACCCTTGATGACTGCACGACAAATAGCTTCACGCCTCGCCTGGGCCCATCAACACCGACATTGGACTGTTGATGACTGGAAACATGTTGCCCGATAGGACGAGTCTCGTTTCAAATTGTATCGAGCGGATGGACGTGTACTGGTATGGAGACAGCCTCACGAATCCGTGGACCCTGCATATCAACAGGGGACTGTTCAAGCTGGTGGAGGCTCTGTGATGGTGTTTGACGTGTGCAGTTGGGGTGATATGGGACCCCTGATACGTCTAGATACGACTCTGACAGGTGACACTATGTAAGCATTCTGTCTGATCACCTACATCCTTTCATGTCCATTGTGCATTCCGACGAACTTGGGCAATTCCAGCAAGACAATGCGACACCCCACACCTTCAGAATTGCTACAGAGTGGCTCCAGGAACACTACTGACTTTTAAAACTTCCGCTGGCCACCAAACTCCCCAGACATGAACATTATTGAGCACATCTGGGATGCCTTGCAACGTGCTGTTCAGAAGAGATCTCCACCCCCTCGTACTCTTACGGATTTATGGACAGCCCGGCAGGATTTATACTGTCAGTTTCCTCTACCACTACTTCAGACATTAGTCGAGTCCAAGTCATGTCGTGTTGCGGCACGTCTGTGTGATCACGGGGGCCCTATACGATATTAGGGATGTGTTTCCGTTTCTTTGGCTCTTCAGTGTAGTTCACCTTCTTAAAAACCAATGGCAAGCAGAATTCATGCAATCTGCGATGAGATCGATGGCTTGGTACTACGTCGTTCAAAAGTGACCTCAAGCACTTTTTAGAGATTGTGAATTTATGACTACTTGTCTATCGCTGATTACTTTTTTTTTAAAAAAATCTGTTTTTATTACTGCACTGAGAAGAGGTATCGATATCGGTCGGTGAGGCCTGGCACGAAGTCGGCGTTCCAAAACATCCCAAAGCTGTTCTATAGTATTCAGGACAGGACTCTGTGCAGGCCAGTCCATTACAAGGATGTTATGGTGTGTAACCACTCCGCCACATGCCGTGCGTTATGAACAGGTGCTCGATCGTGTTGAAAGATGCAGTCGCCATCCCCGAATTGCTCTTCAACAGTGGGATGCAGGAAGGTGCTTAAAAATCAATGTAGGCCTGTGCTATGATAGTGCCAAGCAAAAGAACAAGGGGTCAAGCCCCCTCCATGAAAAACACAACCACACCATGACACACCCGCCTCCGAATTTTTCTGTTGGCACTACACACGCTGGCAGATGACGTTCACCGGGCATTCGCCATACCCACACCCTGCCATCGGATTGCCACACTGTGTATCGTGATTCGTCACTCCACACAACGTTTTTCCACTGTTCAGTCGTTCAATGTTTACGCTCCTTACACCAAGGGAGGCGTCGTTTTGCATTTACCGGCGTGATGCGTGTCTTATGAGCATCCGCTCGACCATGAAATGCAAATTTTCTCACTCCCGCCTAACTGTCATTGTACTTGCAGTGGATCCTGATGCAGTTTAGAATTCCTTTGTGATCGTCAGGATAGATGGCTGCCTGTTACACATTACGACCCTCTTCAAATGTCGGCCGTCTCTGTCAGTCAATAGACGAGGTCAGCCTGTACGCTTTTGTGCTGTACGTGTCCCTTCACGTATCTACTTCACCATCACATCGGAAACAGCGAACCTATGGATGTTCAGGAGTGTGGAAATCTCGCGTAAAGACGTATGACACAAGTGACACCCATTCACCTGACCACGTTCGAAGTCCGTGAGTTGCGCAGCGCGCCCCATTCTGCTCATTCACGATGTCTAATGACTACTGAGGTCGTTGATATGGAGTACGCGGCAGCACAATGCACCTAATATGAAAAACGTATGTATTGGGGGTGTCCGGATACTTTTGATCATATAGTGTATAACTTACAGTGTGCTGTAGAAAAGCAACGTTAATAGATAAAAAAAGGTAAAAAATCAGGTGGATTTAAACGATTACGTGCTCAATGACATCTATCATATTATATATTATTAATGGAAGTTTCAGGTCCACTTGAAAATACCCTGATTTAGAGGCCGAAACGGATTGTGGGCTTAATGAAGGTCTTACTATCAACTGGAGAGGCTTCTCTTTAATTAAACGTAAGTTTGTACGCCGACGGACCGCAAACGGAACATCTCACAAAGTGCTGACAGCATTCAGGACTGTAGAAGGGATGGAACACGTCCACCCCTTCCACAACACTACTTGTGGTCCGTCAGCATATTACATACCTACGTTTACTGCTGAAGCGATAGCCGAATTAAAGCCGTTCAGCTCTTTGTAGCGTCTTTAGATGGCGTTTCCAGACTTGGATTCCTAGTCTCAGTTTCTCCCTCATGACATCCTCTAAATCCTTTAGAAGTTTCGTTTTGTTACATTCTGCATGTCTGTGATGTTTCTGGTAATTACTTAGACGTAATTCCTCCAATGCTAGGTAGCATATCGAGCAGCAAGTGTCGTTCAGCGAACCCGATCAACTGCCATGTTTTGAGCTTCCTGTCGTGCATTGAAGATCCTTTATAAAGCTTCGTTTCGAAATATTACAAGGTCTTACTCTACTTCTGTATCCCCCGTTGGTTTCCACAACAGTGCTCAGGTGGGGATTCTTTCATCTTTCACAGTAGAACACGCAGGCTTCGGGCCTCTTTCAGCAACGATTTAGTGCTGGCTGCGTAGACCACTAGACAGCACTACATCATTTGAATCGTGATAGCGACAGCTGCTCTTCAAAATCCGCCTCAGGCATCGTTGCGGAAAACCATTGAGCCTGGGTAGCGATTTTGCTGACATTTCTCGAGCCTCACATGCGTATGTGACTATCGGTAGGATGACAGACAGTTGAAGCTTTGTGGAAGTATGTGTGGAGTCTACTTACATTCGTTGGAAGGATCGGAAGCTTCCCCAATTCTACCAGCGATGTCTGTATCTAGGTCCTCTTACTACAGATGCGGCTGTCGAGGTATGGCAGTCGCTCAGCATCTTTTAGTACCTTCTGTTTTATTATGATTTGAGTGGATACATGTCCGCCCTCTCGGTTAGCCGTGCAGTCTAACTTTCCGGATTGGGAAGGAGCGCCTGGTCCCCGGCACGAAACCGCCCGGTGGACTTGTGTCCAAGTCCCGTGAAGTGGCCAGTCTGTGGATGGTTTTAAGGCGGTTTTCCAATTGCCTCGGTGAATGCGGGTTGGTTCCCCTTATTCCGCCTCAGCTGCACTATGTCGACAATTGCTACGCAAACTAGTTCTCCACGTATGCATACACCACCATTACTCTACCACGCAAACATTGGGGTTCCCTGGAGGGGGGGGGGGGGGGGGGACCGACCGAACAGCACAATAATCCTGAAAGAGTGGTTCTGTGTGGGGCGGCGGAGTGGTGGACTGCGGTAGTCGTCGTGGGGTTGTGAACCACTGTGGCTGCCGCGGGGACGGAGCATCTCCGTCGTTTCTAGGCCCCCGGTTAACATTCAATACATACATACAATACGAGATACATGTCCACATGGTTACGTTATTAAGTTATGCGAAAAATAATTGTCACTTGTAACTACAGTGCTTAACAGCTCGGTGGAAACGAATGAATGTGAAGAAACATGTTGCCAGAGGTCTCCCAGTCGTGCATAGAAAGTTGCACGTTACATGGCGCAAGATCAGCGTGAAGCTGTACGAACGGGAAAATACAGTGTGTGTCAGCTGGCGAGCAGTTACGGTGCACTGTGGTGGTGTTCCTCGTTACATGCGAGCCCGAAGACAACATCTGGATGACTTCACACAGGGAAGAATTATCGGGAAACTGGAAGAAGGCTAAGTGTGACAAGTGCAGTCCAAGAGTTAGGGATAGTTCCGAACCACAAGCGCTGCTGCCAGAGGGAGAGAAGGTTGTCGACCACGGTCAACTATAGCAGCAGAAGACCGCGACATTGTGCGAGATAACATTTTGGATCTACTGATAACAAACAGACCCGAACTTTTCGACTCTGTAAGCGCAGAACAGGGAATCAGTGATCATAAGGCCGTTGCAGCATCCCTGAATATGGAAGTAAATATGAATATAAAAAAAGGGAGGAAGGTTTAACTGTTTAGCAAGAGTAAAAGGAGGCAGATTCCAGACTACCTAACAAATCAAAACGAAAATTTTTGTTCCGACACTGACAGTGTTGAGTGTTTATGGAAAAAGTTCAAGGCAATCGTAAAATGTGTTTTAGACAGGTACGTGCCGAGTAAAACTGTGAGGGACGGGAAAAACCCACCGTGGTTCAACAACAAAGTTAGGAAACTACTGCGAAAGCAAAGAGAGCTTCACTGCAAGTTTAAACGCAGCCAAAACCTCTCAGACAAACAGAAGCTAAACGATGTCAAAGTTAGCGTAAGGAGGGCCATGCATGAAGCGTTCAGTGAATTCGAAAGTAAAATTCTATGTACCGACTTGACAGAAAATCCTAGGAAGTTCTGGTCTTACGTTAAATCAGTAAGTGGCTCGAAACAGCATATCCAGACACTCCGGGATGATGATGGCATTGAAACAGAGGATGACACGCGTAAAGCTGAAATACTAAACACCTTTTTCCAAAGCTGTTTCACAGAGGAAGGCCGCACTGCAGTTCCTTCTCTAAATCCTCACATAAATGAAAAAATGGCTGACATCGAAATAAGTGTCCAAGGAATAGAAAATCAACTGGAATCACTCAACAGAGGAAAGTCCACTGGACCTGACGGGATACCAATTCGATTCTACACAGAGTACGCGAAAGAACTTCTCCCCTCCTAACAGCCGTATCCACAAGTCTCTAGAGGAACGGAAGGTTCCAAATGATTGGAAAAAAGCACAGGTAGTCCCAGTCTTCAAGAAGGGTCGTCGAGCAGATGCGCAAAACTGTAGACCTATATCTCTGACGTCGATCTGTTGTAGAATTTTAGAACATGTTTTTTGCTCGCGTATCATGTCGTTTCTGGAAACCCAGAATCTACTCTGTAGGAATCAACATGGATTCCGGAAACAGCGATCGTGTGAGACCCAACTCGCTTTATTTGTTCATGAGACGCAGAAAATATTAGATACAGGCTCCCAGGTAGATGCCATTTTCCTTGACTACCGGAAGGCGTTCGATACAGTTCCGCACTGTCGCCTGATAAACAAAGTAAGAGCCTACGGAATATCAGACCAGCTGTGTGGCTGGACTGAAGAGTTTTTAGCAAACAGAACACAGCATGTTGTTCTCAATGGAGAGACGTCTACAGACGTTCAAGTAACCTCTGGCGTGCCACAGGGGAGTGCTATGGGACCATTGATTTTCACAGTATATATAAATGACCTAGTAGATAGTGTCGGAAGTTCCATGCGGCTTTTCGCGGATGATGCTGTAGTATACAGAGAAGTTGCAGCATTAGAAAATTGCAGCGAAATGCAGGAAGATCTGCAGCGGATAGGCACTTGGTGTAGGGATTGGCAACTGACCCTTAACATGTAATGTATTGCGAATACATAGAAAGAAGGATCCTTTATTGTATGATTATATGATAGCGGAACAAACACTGGTAGCAGTTACTTCTGTAAAATATTTGGGAGTATGCGTGCGGAGCGATTTGAAGTGGAATGATCACATAAAATTAGTTGTTGGTAAGGCGGGTACCAGGTTGAGATTCATTGGGAGAGTCCTTAGAAAATGAAGTCCATCAACAAAGGAGGTGGCTTACAAAACACTCGTTCGACCTATACTTGAGTATTGCTCATCAGTGTGGGATCCGCACCAGGTGTGGTTGACGGAGGAGATAAAGAAGATTCGGAGAAGAGCGACGCTTTTCGTCACAGGGTTATTTGGTAAGCGTGATAGCGTTACGGAGATGTTTAGCAAACTCAAGTGGCAGACTCTGCAAGAGAGGCGCTCTGCATCGCGGTGTAGCTTACTGTCCAGGTTTCGAGAGGGTGCGTTTTTGGATGAGGTATCGAATATATTGCTTCCCCCTACCTATACCTCCCGAGGAGATCACGAATGTAAAATTAGAGAGATTCGAGCGCGCACGGAGGTTTTCCGGCAGCCATTCTTCCCGCGAACCATACGCAAATGGAACAGGAAAGGGAGGCAATGACAATGGCACGTAAAGTGCCCTCCGCCACACACCGTTGGGTGGCTTGCGGAGTACAAATGTGGATGTAGATGTAGAACAGACTAGAAGCGACCAACGGCAAACAGAGGATGCAGTGGTAATCACATTTAGTGGGACAGCATGACATGAAATCTCACGCTTCACATCAGCACGGTGACTGCAAAGTAATGGTGTCTTTGCCCGGTGACCGCTACGTTGTGTCCCGTGGGAGCCGAACATCGGCAGACCGTTTGCAATGGATCCAAGAGCATAGGCGACTGAACTAACGAGAAGTTAGTCGCGTGCTTTACTCGAATGAGATCAAGTTCTGGACGTATTCTCATATGGCGAGATGCGTAATGCTGTCGAACCTGCTCGTTTTGATGGTCCAGACGTAATGGTGTGGGGAGGCATTATCCTGCACGGGGGTACTGACTTCCAAATCTTTGACCACCGCACATTCAGCTGCCAACACTTCTCCTTCCCCAGATACGTGTTTCTACTGCTGAATTCGAACCTGACTTTTATGATGACAGTGCTAAACCACATCGAACACCGCAGGTGGCGGTACTCTTGGAACGAGAGGATATTCGGCGAATAGACTGGCCTCCCGTTCCCCCGGTTCACATCGAGCACTTTTGGGATGTGTTGGGGAACAAATTGCATCCAGTGTACATGTACCAACGACCATCCGGCAGTTGGACTATGGAACACCCTTCCAAAAGACTCCTTAAAAACCTTGCGGCCAGCACTGTTGCGCAAAATGCAGAGCGTATGTATGGTCCAAGCTTCATGGAGCTACGTTACGTGTAGGTGACAAGTCAAGAGCGAAAGTTACTTTCGTTCTTAACTTTTGCACCCCAGAATATGATTATACGACGAGCTTATAATAATTATTATTATTATTGTTATTACTATGAAAGCCCTAATTTTCGCATTTAGACGGTTGTTTAAATACTGAGGTGGTACGCAATAGCGTTGATTCCGGAATGTTACTTGGAACGGGCGGCCGTTGGCCTCCGGTGACGAATGCTACGGCTGAGAAATGTGGCCCCTGCCTCTGCCGTGAGACTGCTGTAACTCGACGCGGCGCCTGAGGACTCATCTCGCGGCGGGCATGTCTTACAAGCCCGTCTCGCCTTACCTCACCTCACCTCACCTCACCTCACCGCGCTCTCACAGGAACTTGGCCGCCAAGAGCGCGCGGTTTACACAAAAGCGCGGCACAAACTTCGCTGTTTCATTATCGGCGATGGTCTTGACTGTTGCTGGAAGGGAAACTTTGAGCTCTGGAACTGAAAGACAGAAAATGAAGCGTGCACTGTTACCAAGATTATCCGGGAGAACGAGAAAGCAAGTTGAGATGGGTAAATGGTTCTATGATCTGCATATCTCAGATCCGACTCTGAGAAACCTTTCAGGAAGTCTGTTAATAAACAACAGTCGGAAAGAGGGCGAAAAAAAAATCATTGTGTTGCAGAATAAAGACACTGCCGCAAGTAAGGACGCGTGGAACCAGTGTTTTCTGTGGCGTTGTTTAAATGAAATTGCGTGTACTGTACATAAATGAAGCATATGCCAATACTAAACTGAATGTTTCAGTTACAGTTGTAATGAAGCTTCTATAAAAAGTTAGTGTCCCACGTCACGAGTACGCTTTTCTATTAGGAACACAGCCGGCCGGAGTGGCCGTGCGGTTCTGGGCGCTACAGTCTGGAGCCGCGTGACCGCTACGGTCGCAGGTTCGAATCCTGCTTCGGGCATGGATGTGTGTGATGTCCTTAGGTTAGTTAGGTTTAAGTAGTTCTCAGTTCTAGGGGACTTATGACCTCAGCAGTTGAGTCCCATAGTGCTCAGAGCCATTTGAACCATTTTTTTTTTTTAGGAACACATCTAAATATTGACGCACATTTTCAGCACGTTGCGGTTCCCAAAATGGAGAGGAGTATCTTGTTGCATAGTTAACGCTTTGAGATATTGAGGGAACTGTTTTCTAAAGATGTCGTAAATGTACTTGAATTAAGGGTTGTAAGCAGGAAACTTTTCGGAAAAAGGCTGAAAATTATTCTACGTGTATAGGCCAAACCATCGAATACTAAAAAAAGATCCATTGCAGGATGTTTGAATACAATAGAGGTGAATGTGTTCTGCTGAATGAGGCTGTTTTGTATCCTTTTTTTTTTTTTTTTTTTTTTAGAATGAAAACATGGTCCAGGTAGGCTGCATTTTTCAAATCATCCATCGCAGGGGTGTCCAATCCGCAGTCCCCGGGCCTCATGCGGCTAAGAGCGAGTAGAAGACCCATGAAATTTCTTTTCTGTGAACTTACGATAAACTGAAATTTTCAGTTCAAAATTCCTGCCAAACAATGCTATTCTCTCATTGGTCCACTCCTTTCCTACTGTTCTCGCCCGTGCTATACTTGAACCCCTAGAGTCTCGTTCTTATAATCGACCAATCCGTCAGACGCGCTGGTGTGTCATCTTACGGCTATTTCCGTTGCAACTGCGAAACTAGAGGTTTAGGGACGTATAATGAAATTAATTTATGGAAATACAAGGAAATTATCTGTTGTAAAACTGTCGTAAAGAACCTTTTTCGCCGTATTTCTGAGTACTTCGAGAAGGTTACAAATCTTCATGTAGACTGCAATGACTGCCAATGTGTGCTACCTAACAGTACGGTAAATGCTGTAAGAGGTTTACTATGTTATCATATCCATTGCAACAATAAGAACCGTATTTGAACATAAACGTATCTGTAATGGGCTTTCACGTACGTTTGTAAACAGTTATTATCAAGAGTAGAGGACACGAAGAGTAAAAATAGAACCAAAATCTCAAATGAACACCTTGAGAACACTGAGAATAGCAGCCTTTACTACCGAACCTGATATTAATACATGAGTTTTCTAAATTCAGAGTCAAATGTCACATTAATTCTATATTTTGTTATTACTTATGTATAAAATTATTACTGAAATCTCATACATAAAATGTCAAATTAATTCCATCGTGATTTTTTAGAGTAAAGACTCCGATCGTCCCCCCCTGCTTTCCTCTTTTTTTATTTTTTCATCAGCGGTTATCGTCGGTGTGCTAAGCATATTGTGCGCGGCCCAAAAATGGTCGTTTTCTTCCAATGTGGCCCACGTAACGAGTACGCTTGAACATCCCTGACCTATCCACAATTGACAACGATTTTAATGCAAAAAATGGCACGATACACCGTCATTCGAAGTCCTTGATAAACTGTAGTTCATCCTACAACCGGCTGAATAAAACTTTGAAACGGTCGGAGGAAGGTAACTGCGTACCACCTGCAAATGAGCCATATCTAGTACTGTAAAGCAGTGCGGTGCACAAACGAGTCTTCTGGTTTAACATACCCTTTACCTTCACCCTAATAATTAATTTGTACTTACTTCACCAACGAGGTTGGTCGCATCGTGTATCTGATGTGTGTAAAAACAGCTGTCAATTTTTGGATGTTGGCCATGTGAGTCGTAACAGGGAAAACTCATGTGTGCTCTGGAACGGCGAAGTGAGTTTTATCAACATTGTAGTTTAGTTACATATTTATGAAAAATTGTAATTTGACATGTGGGTGTTACTGCAACACACGTGCTCGGAATTTTAAAAGTAACTCTCTCCATGACAGATAAAGCCTCTCTTAACGTTTCTTCTGTTGGAACCTGATAATCATCTCTGTGCCGCTTTCGCTGTTGCTAAACGATGCCCTTGTTGAAGGCGCTGTTCTTCGTCGGATCGTTATGTACACATATCGAAAAAAGTTTTGCATCATCCCAGTTCACAGAACTCCTGAAGGTAGATTTTGACTGGGGATATTGTATAACAGACACAGTCCCGTTGACTGTTCAGAGATGTCACTAAACCCGCCCAAAGATGTAAACAACCATGCATGAGCAGCGTCTATTAGACGGAGGGAGTCCGACAGCCGATCAGTTCCAGTCATTCCGCTAGGAAGGAAGTACACGGCTCGTTTTGTCTGTAGTTCAACCATGCCTGGACGGTCAATACCGCGGTTCGATCGCGTTCGCATTGTTACTTTGTGCCAGGGAAGGGCTCTCAACAAGGGAAGTGTCCAGGCGTCTCGGAGAGAACCAAAGCGATGTTGTTCGGACATGGAGGAGATACAGAGAGACAGGAACTGTCGATGACATAACTTGCTCGAGCCGCCCAAGGGCTACTACTGTTTTGGATGACCGCTACCTACGGATTATGGCTCGGAGAAACCCTGACAGCAACGCCACTATGTTGAATAATGCTTTTCGTGCAGCCACAGGACGTCGTGTTACGTCTCAATCTGTGCGCAGTAGGCTACATGATGCGCAGCTTCACTCCCGACGTCCATGGCGAGTCCATCTTTGCAACCACGACACCATTCAGCGCAGTACAGATGGGCGCAGCAATATCCCGAATGCACCGCTCAGGATTGGCATCACGTTCTCTTCACCGATGAGTGTCGCATATGCCTTCAACTAGGCAATTGTCGGAGACGTGTTTGTAGGCAACCTGGCCAGGCTGAACGCCTCAGTCACACTGCCCAGCGAATGTTGCAAGATGGAGGTTCCCTGCTGTTTTGGGATGGCATTATGTGGGGCAGACGTACGCCGCTGGTGGTCATGGAAGGCGCCGTAACGGCTTTACGATACGTGAATGCCACGACGACTACAGGCATGCATCAATGCAAGAGGACGTGCTACTGTATATTAGAGATACTGGTGTGTAAAATCAATCTGGACCACCATCTCCGAAGATCTCGCTGTATGGTGGTACAACATGCAATGTGTAGTTTTCATGAGCAATAAAAAGGACAGAAATGAACTTTATGTTAATCTCTATTCCAGTTTTCTGTACAGGTTCCGGAACTCTCGGCACCGAGGTGATGCAAAACTGTTTTTGATGTGTATTTCCTCTATCAGTCCTAAATGATAGAAGGCTTAGACCAAGTCTCAATATCCGTCTAACGAGTGTTGTAAGCTATTTGTGTTGTAAACCCGTTCAAGGACTCTCCAAAAAAATCTCGGTATATCTTCCTTTCTTGTGATTAGTTTTAATTGTCATTCCCCTTTAAGTGGCTCCGTAAACGTACTTTCAATTATTTAATGGATGTTAATTTTTCTAGCGCTTGTTCGGGAATAGTGAAATCATGCAGTAACAGGTATCCCCACCTGTTAATGTCCAATACGTTCATTTGATGTGGGACGATTGTGGTCTGTCAAGTTGGAAAACTAGCTCAAATTCGCCTAGCGTACAATGACCATCTAAGCTAGAGCGCATGCACGTCGCGCGAGATTTTCAGTATTCACTCACACTCCTTGTACAAACTATTAGTCATAAAGAAATATGAATAGGACATTTTTTTGTAGGAAATTTAATATGATTTAATTTCGTACTGGGATACGTTTTCGCTGGAGACCACGCATTGCGAGTTCCTCACGATAAACGTACAAAGGTGACCTACAGATGCGAGTTCCTCACGATAAACGTACAAAGGTGACCTACAGATGCATCCCTTCCCCCACATTCACCTCCCTCCGGTCACTATTCTCAGTACGTTGTCCATTAACTCCCGTAGGAGTACACATATATGCGACTACACGAATTACTTTTCATATTCGATCTTTTCCGTTGCTCATTGACTGGGCTACTAAGCCACCGGGTTGTTCATTCACTTACAAATTGTAAGGCTGACGTTTCTGTAAATTTTACCTCACAAGTTTGTAAATTTTGACAGCACAAAACTAACAAATTTTTTGTTTGCTTGGCTTCATTAGTGTGCCTGTATGAGTTAAATGTGGATGGAATTGTAAACGTGGTAAGTTTTTGCGTAATGTTTACAAAAGTCTTTTCCTTTCATTACACTCACGGGAAAGTTTAAATGTTAACGAAATAGGGAACTAAGCCGGTGGCGTAATAGGCTAGTCAATGAAGAGGAAAAAAGGTCGAACATGGTAAATAATTTGTATTGTGGCAAAGTTTTGTACACTGGTAGGACAGAGTGCCATGAACGACATACTAAAAGTTCTGACCGGTGGGAGGTGAGTGTGGGGGTGGGGATACGTTTGAAGATCGCTTTCGTACGTTTTCATTGAATAAATCGATAACCGTGGCCTCTAGCGAAAACGTATCCCAGTGCAAAATTAAGGCCGGCCGGTGTGGCCGTGCGGTTCTAGGCGCTTCAGTCTGGAACCGCGTGACCGCTACGGTCGCAGGTTCGAATCCTGCCTTGGGCATGGATGTGTGTGATGTCCTTAGGTTAGTTAGGTTTAAGTAGTTCTAAGTTCTAGGCGACTGATGACCATAGATGTTAAGTCACATAGTGCTCAGAGCCATTTGAACCATTTTTTTTTTTGGCAAAATTGAACTACATTAAATTTCCTACATACACGCTCGTATACTTTTTTCTGTAGGACTAATAGTTTGCCAACACTGACTTGGGTTATGCAAAAGTAAATTTTGCGTCTGAAGATTAAGAATAACATGCTTTTTGCTAGTAACTCTTCAGTCCAGTCACAAAGCTCATATTTCATTCATTAGGTGGCGGAGTGGAACTGTAATGAACATGTTTCGGATGTCAGTAAACAGGACATTAATGTGGCGCCGCACCAGTATATACTGAGTTCTGTGTATTGTGAACGTGAAAAGAAAGAGCTAAGTTTCAATATGTTCGCCGAAGGCGGTACAAAATATATCTACGTAGCAATGATTGAACAAGTTTATTTATCAGTGATTAGTAGCACGTCTATTCCGACAGGGATTGAAAGAAGTCACTTCCTGAAATGGAACAATAAGACTTCTGGTGGCTGAAGTCTGGGTCGATTGTCAATGAGCATAAGTTCACTAAACGTACACTTCCCATAGGACGCTCAGAGTTAGTCAAACTGAATGAGCAAATAAAACAAAACATGGTCCACAGTAGGCTGGTGTATTGTAGACGATCTTTATTTAAATTGTGCGATTAGTTAATTTCGACGACTTGTCATCTTCAAACACCTTGGTATTACTCTCATTTGCAGATAAATCTTGTTGAACCGTATACATTCGTTCAACTTTAGCATCTTTATCCAAAAATACTTTATATTTAATCACAATATCCCGTGCCTTACTAGGCAAGGACCTTAAAATTTTGTTTTTGTGGGATGCTTGAAAATGACAAGTCTTCGAAATTAGCTGATCTAACGATTTAAATACAGATCGTCTACATTACAGCCTACTACGGCCCATATTTTATTTTATTAAACATTGGAGGAAATGGATCCCCACAAATTTGAATAAACAAAATTTAAGTCCCTTAGGGAGCAAAATCCTCTAAGTTTGGCGTACAGCCATTTGAAAGTTAAAGGGGAATAAATTTACAATTCCACAAATCTGCCACAACAGCCCCCCTCTTCTCCCTCATTCCTTAGCGCGGAGGCCATGACCACAATAAATCCACAGCTGGCAGCTCCCAGGTCACGAAGTTAGACGTGAACGGCAGCAAAACTGTGGTGGTAGCTCTCGAGTGATAATCCTGATTGATAGAATCCTTGCGGAATTTGCACCTGGCTCAGAATAATCACTTGGAGCAAACTGGTCCGGTCCGGCCTGAGCGCTGTCGTAATACGCGGCGCTAGACTACGGCCAGGCCAATTTTCAATCAAGTTTCTCGTGGGAGAGAATAGGTCCATACAGCCTGTTGCCTCTAGTGGCGCTTGGGTCACTACCTGGCGGACGGTTGGAGCATGGCCGTGTGTCTTCCGGAAAATTGTCCCCTATGTCTTAGGCATCTTCGAAGCACTGAAGTGATGTTGATTACTGGCACTGCAGGCGTTATTCCTCGGTACATCAGAAGCTCACACGATTGTCGTTTGTGGAATCAATCTTGATTCCTACATTTGTTTATGTTTACATTGAACTGAGAGTCCTTCAACATATGTCGATCGTCTAAAGGTCCCTGTATTTGCCATTTTTCTGACGGGTGCGACCCTTATAAACACTAGTGTCATTGGCGAACAGTCTCGTGGAGCTTCAGGTTATCCACTATGGTACAGTTATATCATGTATCGCGAACACCAGTGGTCGTATAACGCCTCCATTGAGGTATGGCAGAAGCAACACCCAACGATTTCTGCTCGTTCAGATCGACATGCTTGTTCCTGTCTGCTAGGAAGGTCCAAATCCAGTCGCAAAACTGCTCTGGTATTGCGTAAGCTCGTTCTTTGTTCACCAAGCGATAGCGCATAAATGTAGCGAATGCCTTCCAGAAAGCTACGTCATTTGTATCTTGCTGTCTTAGATTTCGTGTATGATCAGAGCGGTTTAACAGTTTCGCTGTTTGCTGAACCCTTACATCAGACTAACGAATGAAATGGGAACATCCTGCTTTTTTTTCCAATCGGTTGTAACTCTTTTCAATCCCAGCTCTCAAGCAGTGAAAGCAGGCAAGGAGAACATTTTTCTGCTACAATGTTCTCGTGAATCTGGAATGATTTAGCCAATCCACGGATGACCGAAATCTGGATAGAATGACGAATACTGCCGAATGCGAGTCAAGTGCATTAACCATTGCGCGACTGTGCCTTGTACTTGGAGCGTACGTGGTGGGTCACACGTACCACCTTTTAACGGTTTCAGCCGCGCGACGCGTATGGGGCTGGGTAGAATGCCGCATCTGGCTCCAGTTGACGCTCGTGCGCGGCACGCGACCCGGCATGCGCTTAATGAGCCGCAGGCAAAAACGGCCGCTGCGCTCAGCGCCGCGTAAGATGCTAACACAGCGCAACGCGGCACAAGTTGGGACACGCGCCCCTAGTTTTTCTCATACTCCCGTCTGGTACTGTTTTACATCCCACATTCTCTTCTCACATGTGTTTCTTTCTGCAGCGAGATGTTGTCCAAATCACCCGGCATCTACGATGGCCAGTTCTGGCAGGAAACGCTGGGTTTAATTTTTAGTACAGGGTGTAGAAATCTACGTATTAAAAAATTTAGAGTACGTAGGGGAAACAGAAAGGAACACTTTTGTACAAAGATGTATCAAATGTCTCGTTTCCCCGCTAGGCATTCATGAAGATTTGATTCTACTGTTGTTCGGAGAGAATGTTTAAACTGTCCTATGACGAATTTGTTTTGTAGATGTTGCTGAAAATGCGGACCGTGTACATTAATTCCAAACTGGCATCTGCGCGCTCAAAACAGCTAGATGTTTCGCTGTCTTAGCCAAACCGTCAACCAGTGTCGTACAGTGCTACACATCCCACCAAAAGAAATCCATAGGAATAAGGTGGTAAAACGTGGTGGGCAAGGTACTGGCCCACCCCTGCCTATCCAACAACTAGGGAAACCCTTGTCTAAATGCTCTCTGAAATTAACGGCAAAGTGGTGGGGTTCCCGTCATCCTGGAACCATATGTTGCCTGGCTGCTAACGGGACATATTGCACCATTTCCGATAGTACTTCACGGAGAAAGTACGGTAATTTCTTCGCCTAGCATGTCAGGCAGAAAATATGTCCCATTCAGATTGGTTCGAATGGCTCTGAGCACTATGGGATTTAACTTCTGAGGTCGTCACTCCCCCCAGAACTTAGAACTACCTAAACCTAACTAAACTAAGGACATCACTCACATGCCCGAGGCAGGATTCGAACCTGCGATCGTAGCGGTCGCGCGGTTCCAGACTGTAGCGCCTAGAACCGCTCGGCCATTCCGGTCAGCCCCATTCAGATGGTCTTGAGTAACACCAGACCACACATTTATAGTAAATCTCTCTTGATGGTGGAACACAAGAGTTGCCTTAAGATTTTACAGCTTGCAGGCAGGGCTGTTGAGGCTTTGAATATTCCTATCCTTCTGAAGGCACATTCGTCACTAAGTAGAACAAACGTTTCAAAGTTAGGGATGTTTAAAATTTGATGTCGCGTTGCTGTCAAGGATGTCCTATTGTGGCTGATTAGGTCCATCCGATGGTACAGTGTTATGACGGCAAGGCCCCCATTCATACAGCATGCATCGTCAAAGACTGGTTCTGGGAGCACGAGGATGAATACTCGCATCTCCTTTGGCCACTGATCGCCAGATCTCAATATTAATGAGCCTTTGTGGTCTGCTTTGGAAACAAGGGTGCGTGATCGCTATCCATTTCCATTATCATTACCTGAATTGCCACTATTTTGCAGGAAAAGTGGTGTAGGATTCCCTTGTAAACCATACAAAAGATGTTCAAATGGCTCTAAGCACTATGGGACTCATCATCTGAGGTCATCAGTCCCCTACAACTTAGAACTACTTAAACCTAACTAACCTAAGGACATCACACATCCATGCCCGAGGCAGGATTCGAACCTGCGACCGTAGCAGCAGTGCGGTTCCGGACTGAAGCGCCTAGAACCGCTCGGTCACAGCGGCCGGCACAAGAGATGTATTTATCCATTCCGAGACGATCTGAAAATATTTTGAATGCTACGGTTTTCCTACACCGAATTAGACATGGTAATGGGTTGTGTTTTTGATGTTACCAATTTTTTTTTCACTCCCTGTCCTTACGTCCCTGCACCCATCACCAATCCTCTACAGGTCTTTGTGCATGTCGCTACAGCCTTCTATCATTGCAATCTTTCTACATTCAAAACCGTCATCCACATACATCCTCGTGGAGTTTCCAACGTTATCCACTATATCATTTCTTTATACTGTAAACAGTAAGGGCCGTATACCCCGAAATTATCTCTACATCAATCGATTTCGTCCCGTTAATAACCACGTACTGAGTTCTGTCTAGGTAAGGAAGTCCTGAATGCAGTCACAAATTGGTCTGATACGTGGTTAGCTTGTGTTTTGTTCAGTTAAACGTAGTTGGGGAAGAGTATCGGAAGCCAACGAACAAAGCGTCAATCTGGGCGTCTTTGTCAACGTCTGGGTCTCTTAGACGAACAGGTCGGTCTGAGTTTCGCAAAATCTGTGTTTGCAGAATCCTTGTTGATTTCTGTAGAGACGATTTTCGTCCTCCAAAGACGTCGTAATGGATGAACATGAAACATGTTTCATAATTCTACAATATACTGACATTAGCAGTATAGGTTTATCGCTATGTGCATCTATCCTATGACCCTTCCTGAAAACGGAAATGACTGTGCTTTGTTCCAGTAGTTTGGCACTCTTGCGGCATCGATCTGCTAGAAACTGCTTGCCAGGTCTAGTTGTCTTGTCACTGTTGAACGCTTGTAGTTGATTTTCTATTTCGCCTTCACTTATCTCAATATGTACCATTTCGGGGTTCGTCGATCATTGAGGAGAACAACTTTTTTGTATTGCGAATAACAGGCAACCGGTTGCGAAATACAGATTTATTAAAGATTGACCATGGTTTTGACAGTTTTAAAATTGTCTTCCTCAGAAGTTATTGTGCGTAGAATCACAATATCTATCTCAAGTGTGGGCGTCATTGACTCTGTCTAGTAAATGTACGTCTCATCCTCTTAATCACCATTTAAGATACGTGATTAAAAAATAGTAGCTCTCCACTGTACAGCTTAGTCTTAATTTTTTAAAATTATCACACATTTGACACAGGATCCAAAAACGTGTGTTGTGCCACTTGAGTCAGTCGGCGCACGTCACTAGTTCTATACGTCGCGCACTTATGTTCTGTAGGATCTGATGTCACGTGTTTTGTTTAATCTCGTATGTATATACAAATCTGTCAAACGGCTCAGTACACGTTGTTGGATCAAGTCTCAAATGTGCGATGTTTAAAAATTTTAAGACAACTTTCAAATGATGTATTTTAAATGCTGATCGAATGGATGAGACGTACATTTAACAGACAAAGTGAGCTACTCCCGCATTGGATATATAGATAAAGTGATTGTACGAGCAATGTCTTCTGAAGGAGACAAGTTTTAAAACTGTCGAAACCATGATTAAGGTTTCATAAACCTGTATTTTGCCGCTGATTGTCTGTTACTCCCAATCCATTGAAACTCTCGCATGCACAATTGCTGAAAATATTAGAAAATCTTAAAAAAGGAGAACCAGATTATGATATGCCGCAGTAAAACAATTTCGGAAGACTGAATTCAATATTTGGCCTATTTCTGTGGTATTCCTTTTCGGTGGGAGTGTGATCAGTGACCGACTGAATGGGTAATTTCGAGTCATCTTTTTTTTTTCCTTACATATAATCAAACTTCCTTAGGATTTTTGGTTAACAAAATTTTCTGGCCAGTTCATTGCACGCTTCTCGCACTGCATTTCTTACGCTCATTTTAGTGTCTTTCACATTTCGTTTTTCCCCAATTCTTTCACTTAAGTCTGTTATGAAACTTTCTTTGCTTTCGTAGCAACTTTCCAGTACGGATGTTGAAATACGTCTGGTCTTTCCTGTCTGTCACATCCTTACTTGGCACATACTGTGTGTTTTGTCAGACTCAAGTATCGCTTGTTCTATTCTGGAATGGCGACCTGTTACTTTGATGAACATTTGCCATTTATATGACGCGTACGGGGTCAGGTGAAAACCGTATCGGAGCGACCGGGTCAGGTTTAATTAAAACGTCGATTGTGGTCAGGGGGCCTTTTGTGGCTATGTAATTGGTGTGATTCAGCCGTGTGAGACATGCAGGCCGGCTCGTCACGCAGTTTCGCTCACTGTTCACTCGCCGCCGCCGTCCGATCGATTCGTATTAACTGATCGGGCGCGCCCCGTTCCTTTCTACGCGCGCACGCTGCTCGAGTCCAATTCTCGTGATGGATGTGGCACGGCTTTCATCAGATGAAATTTGACAGTGCCGACGCCGGGATTCCGCGTGATTTGTAGCTGTCTCTAATGAGGAAAGCTGGCTTCACTCTCGTGCCTTACTCAGGCGTACTCGTACATAGCGTTCCGAGTAAGCTTTAATTTTACGATGAATATTGGAAACTATGGCAAGTTGGAAAAGAGGGAGTGAGAGAGGGTGATATTTACACTACTGGCCATTAAAATTGCTACACCAAGAAGAAATGCAGATGATAAACGGGTATTCATTGGACAAATATATTATACTAGAACTGACATGTGATTACATTTTCACGCTGTTCGGGTGCATAGATCCTGAGAAATCAGTTCCCAGAACAACCACCTCTGGCCGTAATAACGGTCTTGATACGCCTGGGCATTGAGTCAAACAGAGCTTGGATGGCGTGTACAGGTACAGCTGCCCATGCAGCTTCAACACGATACCACAGTTCATCAAGAGTAGTGACTGGCGTATTGTGACGAGCCAGTTGCTCGGCCACCATTGACCAGACGTTTTCAGTTGGTGAGAGATCCGGAGAATGTGCTGGCCAGGGCAACAATCGAACATTTTCTGTATCCAGAAAGGCCCATACAACACCTGCAACATCAGGTCGTGCATTATCGTGCTGAAATGTAGGGTTTCGCAGGGATCGAACGAAGGGTAGAGCCACGGGTCGTAACACATCTGAAATGTAACGTCCACTGTTCAAAGTGCCGTCAATGCGAACAAGAGGTGACAGAGACGTGTAACCAATGGCACCCCATACCATCACGCCGGGTGATACGCCAGTATGGCGATGTCGAATACACGCTTCCAATGTGCGTTCACCGCGATGTCGCCAAACACGGATGCGACCATCATGATGCTGTAAACAGAACCTGGATTCATCCGAAAAAATGACGTTTTGCCATTCGTGCACCCAGGGTCGTCGTTGAATACACCATCGCAGGCACTCCTGTCTGTGATGCAGCCTCAAGGGTAACCGCAGCCATGGTCTCCGAGCTGATAGTCCATGCTACTGCAAACCTCGTCGGACTGTTCGTGCAGATGGTTGTTGTCTTGCAAACGTCGCCATTTGTTGACTCAGGGATCGAGACGTGGCTGCACGATCCGTTGCAGCCATGCGGAGAAGATGCCTGTTATCTCGACTGCTAGTGATACGAGGCCTTTGGGATCCAGCACGGCGTTCCGTATTACCGTCCTCAACCCACCGATTCCATATTCTGCTAACAATCATTGGATCTCGACCAACGCGAGCAGCAATGTCGCGATACGATAAAACGCAATCGCGATAGGCTACAATCCGACCTCTATCAAAGTGGGAAACGTGATGGCACGCATTTCTCCTCCTTACACGAGGCATCACAACCACGTTTCATCAGGCAACGCCGGTCAACAGCTGTTTGTGTATGAGAAATCGGTTGGAAACTTTCCTCATGTCAGCACGTTGTAGGTGTCGCCACCGGCGCCAACGTTGTGTGACTGCTCTGAAAAGCTAATCATTTGCATATCACAGCATCTTCTTCCTGTCGGTTAAACTTCGCGTCTGTAGCATATCATCTTCGTGGTGTAGCAATTTTAATGGCCAGTAGTGTATATGTGCGTATGATAAACCTCTTCCATCAAAAATATCTCTCTCTCCTTCACACCTTCTCTGTTTTACCATCAATGACGTGTCACTGATCTCATTTGTACTAAGATTGCAGTACACGCGAGGCGCCTATTTGTTTCCACCGCCCTGAGTGGAATGCATAAGTTCTAAATGTTTAACAACCTGCAGTCTTCTACAGTCGTTGTCCGCTGTGCAGAAAACAGCACGCAGTTAGCGAATCCGTAATCTTAAGGCAGTAAGAAACTCATTGCGAGGAACTGTTGTTTTAGAAACGATTAAATTTAAAATCAGTTGGTTTATACGGGATGCCACTCGCTTATTATTAGCAGAACAGAAGACATTGCACAATTACATTCCTTTTTAGAGTCACAAGTGATTTCTATTGCCGGCCGCGGTGGTCTCGCGGTTCTAGGCGCTCAGTCCGGAACCGCGCGACTGCTACGGTCGCAGGTTCGAATCCTGCCTCGGGCATGGATGTGTGTGATGTCCTTAGGTTAGTTAGTTCTAAGTTCTAGGGGACTGATGACCACAGATGCTAAGTCCCATAGTGCTCAGAGCCTTTGATTTCTATTCTCCAACAAATTAATGAACTGCTTATTTCCGTAATTAATATCACACTGTTCTCAATTATATATCCAAATAACCGTACATTGCTTATAAAGTCTTAACTAACACCGCCCGCGGCAGACAACATGTCTGCCATCCGAGGCTTTCCAACCAGCTCTATTAAAAAACCATAGATTACTAACAAAGACTTAACTAACACAGATCGTGGCAGACAACGTGTCTGTCCTCCGACACTGCCGAATCAGCTTTATATCTTACAGCCGAACCACTACGCCCGCCACCCAAGTTAGGCGCAATCTGGTCACCGAAGCGCTTCGTCTGCCTTTTCGTTTAGCAGTTGTTTATTATTCTGCTGGTTATTAATGTTTATGAAATAACGCTATTGAGAGATGCTTTAAATATAAAATGTAAGTAAATACGCTGTTTAGTTTATCTAATATTAATAACAGAAGAGTGTCATTTGGGCGCGCAACTTCTGTATGCAGCAGCCAATCGCGGAGGAGGATCACAATTTAGGTGGTCTTTCTCAAGATACCCGCACCTAGCAAACCATCTGTCATTCGTACCTCACACCTCATTATGTCATCTTGCAACTGCAGCTTTCTCAACTGCGTTAAGAAGCGCTTCTTGTACCTGAATGAATGTGACAGCTGCAAAGCCAGAAATATTATATAACCCCCCCCCCCCCCCAATTGTTTAAAGAATCGAATTGCCATGTATAAAACAGCTTCAGACGCCTGAATTACTTTACAAATGAATTATTGTATTAAATTTTGTCTATGAGCATGTAAAATCTGCATAGTTCAAGACACAATACGCTAATTGAATGGGAATATTGAGAAACCTGACATGTTCATTTTTTGGCAACTACAAACATATAGGGCGATCATGATATAGACAAATTGCATTTGTTTTGGTATCTTCTATATTGTTATGCAGCCGTTGTGTAACCTAACAGAAGAGCAACCGCCACGTATAGAAAATATACAGGGTGTTACAAAAAGGTACGGCCAAACTTTCAGGAAACATTCCTCACACACAAATAAAGAAAAGATGTTATGTCGACATGTGTCCGGAAACGCTTAATTTCCCTGTTAGAGCTCATTTTAGTTTCGTCATTATGTACTGTACGTCCTCGATTCACCGCCAGTTGGCCCAATTGAAGGAAGGTAATGTTGAGCATCAAGCACATCAGTACGTAGCATCAACAGGTTAGTGTTCACCACGAACGTGGTTTTGCAGTCAGTGCAATGTTTACAAATGCGGAGTTGGCAGATGCCCATTTGATGTATGGATTAGCACGGGGCAATAGCCGTGGCGCGGTACGTTTGTATCGAGACAGATTTCCAGAACGAAGGTGTCCCGACAGGAAGACGTTAATTGATCGACGTCTTAGGGAGCACGGAACATTCCAGCCTATGACTCGCGACTGGGGAAGACCTAGAACGACGAGGACACCTGCAATGGACGAGGCAATTCTTCGTGCAGTTGAGGATAACCCTAATGTCAGCGTCAGAGAAGTTGCTGCTATACAAGGTAATGTTGACCACGTCACTGTATGGAGAGTGCTACGGGAGAACCAGTTGTTTCCGTACCATGTACAGCGTGTGCAGGCACTATAAGCAGCTGATTGGCCTCCACGGGTATTCTTCTGAAATGGTTCATCCAACAATGTGTTGTAACCTCCCCACCGCAATTTTTTATATAAGAAAATAAAGCAATACTTAATAGAAATGGGGGCCAAGTGTAACCTCCCCGCAAAAATTCTAAAAGAAAATAACGATACTAATTAGAAATGCTGATGGACATGGCTCTATGCGTAACCTGCCCACAATCAAATGTACTGACAATGGCAACAAATGTGAAATTCGCAATCTGACTCAACTATAAATCCTTCAAAAAAATTAAAGTCCATTCAGTGACAAGAAAATTCAATTAAACCGAAATATCGGTCTTTGGCCCTGTGTAAAAACAATCAGAATTAAAGTCTTACCTCAGAATAAATGGATGTCACATATCTGCTCTTGTTGTTGCGCACCACTTGGAGGAACTACATTGCAAATAATAATATTCTCTTTTTTTTTGTGATTCTAGTGAAATTTTTTCTTCAAAAGAAGTGGAATGAAATGGGAAGTGCAACGAGATCTTTAGTTCAATAAAAAATTAAATTTTTGAAAAAATGCTTTTGAAATAAAAAATTATTATTGGGAGACTTGTTGGAGAATAATTACAATAAATAAAATTTTTCATTATCTAATGATTATATTAATTAACAGTATACCTTATTCCTCATCTTGACCATTGTTGCCGACCGCCTACATCACACAACCGCACTGGGCTGCTACTACTGACCGACCGCTCTGCAAAGACTACAGACTGAGTACTGCTCTCAACTAGACAGAGCTACAGACTCGCAACGACTGACTGACTGCTACTCTGCATAGCGACAACTAACTCGCAAAGACTACTACTGACTGAGAACCGCTCGCAACACTCGCGCGGTCAAGCGCATACTCTCTGGTCACAGATGCTACAATGCCTCGCCATCGCTGCTGCGTTACATACGTGTTTCATAACCCTCCACTCGGGGGGCAAAAATTTGGCAGCGATGGTGAGTCATTTGGACTTGCCAAGCGCGGCAAAATTTTTCTTTAATTAACAAAATCCTACAACTTACAGAATATTTAAATGTTGTGCACACGCACTAAGTACAAAATATATCAGACAAGGACAAAATGTGAATACTAAACATAGTAGCAAATCAGAAAAAAGTATATACAAACTTTTTGACAGATAAAGTGCACAGGCACTGAAAAAATTCTTTAGCATATGCAGAACAAATAAACAGACTGGCAAGAATAATTAGATGTAGTACATAAAGTAAATGTTGTGCACACGCACTAAGTACAAAATATATCAGACAAAGACAAAATGTGAGTACAAAACATAGTAGCAAATCAGAAAAGTATATACAAACTTTTTGACAGATAAAGTGCACAGGCACTGAAAAAATTCTTTAGCATATGCAGAACAAATAAACAGACTGGCAAGAATAATTAGATGTAGTACATAAAGTAAATGTTGTGCACACGCACTAAGTACAAAATATATCAGACAAAGACAAAATGTGAGTACAAAACATAGTAGCAAATCAGAAAAGTATATACAAACTTTTTGACAGATAAAGTGCACAGGCACTGAAAAAAAATTCTTTAGCATATTCAGAACAAATAAACAGACTGGCAAAAAATATTATGTTGACAAGTGTACATGCACTGAAAAATGTCTTTAGCATTTTCACAACAAATAAACATAATGGCAAAAAAAAATTCATGTCCAAAGTGCACATGCACTGAAAAATGTCTTTAGTATTTTCACAACAAATAAACATAATGGCAAACATCATGTCGACCAGTGACATAAGTGTACTCACACTGGAGTTTAGCGAATCGAAAAATGTATAACCTATGAACATAAATGATGTTACCAAAAAAATTTTTTCTTTATGTGACAAGAATCAGGATAGGAAAGGGAAGGATTGCATCATGGTTGTAGCACTTTAGATTGCACACAGCTGCTCTGAAAGTCCATATCTTTCCACAGTAGTACAACACCAAGTGACACAACTTGAAGTTCTTTTCCCATCAGAATTTATCAGTGTAGCCAAGACACTGAACTGTCGTAGTAATGTTCCATGTTTTCATTTTGGCAGTACATTAGGTACACCAAACAGTGGGACCATAATAATGTCTTCATCGCTCATGGTGGTGGACAGCATGTCGTGTCAACACCACACTCTTACAAGGCACACCAACGTAGAATTAGTGCAAAACCAAATATAGTGCTCCATGATCACTGGGATAAACAGGACAAATGGACATTGCAGTAATTCAGGGTAGTCAGCTTATGAGGTGAAGGACATCAAGTCACATAATATTGACAATTACAGTCTTCATTGATAGTTCGTGGCATTCATAGCCCAGTTATTGAACATTTCTGTACCAAGTATGTAGTATTACAGAAAAATGTTCATTAATTGTTTTACATAGAATCAGTAGCCTTCTTTTCCTGGTTACAAAATATTATGAAATAATCGCATTCTTTTCAGTTACAGAGTATAATTAAGAATCATTAACCTTTTCTTAATTACAGTTAATTAATCATTTGTCATTAATTAATCATTTGTCTAATTACAGTTAATTAATCATTTGTATAATTACAGTTAATTAATCATTTGTCGTTAATTAATCATTTGTCTAATTACAGTTAATTAATCATTTGTCGTTAATTAATCATTTGTCTAATTACAGTTAATTAATTAATCATTTGTAGCCTTAATTAATTACAAAGCATTATTAAGCAGTACCATAGTTAATTAATTATGTGTCATTCCAATCTATTAAGAATCATTAGTCTTTTTCTAATTACAAAGCATTATGAAACAGTCACATTCATTTCCAATTACAAAGTATGAACATTGAAAACAAGAGTTAATTAATGGCATAATTAATAACAATTTCGTTGATTGACATTAATTATTGGCACTCAGTGGCCATCAAGTATTGAATAGAATAAAACATAGTTCATCATTCAGTATTATTCAGATCATTACAAAGTCATTATTAAAAATCAGTTAATTACAGTCAAATCATTAGTAATCACAGGCATTACAATAAACAGTGGCAGTTATTAGCTAGTGACAAAGCATTATTTTGAATATAGTCTCATTAAGAGGTCATTACTCGAGTGACATGCTATTCAGAGTTGATCAGTATTATTCAGAATTATCATAAACTAGTGACATTATGTGGGACTGGTAATACATTTTTTTGGTAGCAATGCATTGCGTTGGGATCGATAATTAATTGCTGAGGCATAATACTTTTTGCTTTTGACCTATTGCTGCAAATGAGGATAGGTAACGTCATTCGTCATGAGTCAGCTGTAGCAAGATTATGTAACAAGGCAGTACATGTGATCACATTTATAAATGATAAACACAAATGGGTAAAAAATATAAAAATGCAAGTACTAGAACAGGTATAATAAGTAACAGGTTTAGTAAGTGTCATGAAAAACTTCTCCTGGAAAAAATACAAAAATGGATTATTGACCTGAAAGAAGAAACGCACACTATGCTGAAAAGTAGTGAACTTCGAATTAACAAGTAGTGAAATGTGTATAAAATGTGTTCCATAGCTGTCCTTTCCAAAACTTTCCGTCATCCTACTATGCAATGTAACACCTGCTGTCAAAGCAAACTGCAACAAATACTTAAATAACTACGTAGCATAAATACATTACTTCAACATTATCCTCATCTGTAAAGAAAAAAAACTTCATTATCCATATCATCATAACTTCATTATCATCATCACCTGTAAAGAAAAACTTCATTATTCATAATACCATTTCCTTCATCATTATTCATCAGTATTCACTATCATCTGCAAAAAATCACTTCATTACTCATTACCTAACTATTCCTTATCTCTAGCATATTTCATCACTAAAAATAAGATGTGTAGTTCTCTCTGACAGCCTGCATCAATCACCTTGTATTCTGAAAGAAAAAATTAGTTAAGACTGCTATTCTGTGATGAGTATAGTATAGTCTTGTTAATGCTTGTTAATCCTGATCCCTTTACTCTTCCTCATAAAGTTATTGCATCTCCTTTCGTTTATTCCGTAGGTGAAATTCCCATTTATGTTAAATTTATTTCTTAGAATCATCATTCCTTTCTGAAATTGATGAACAAAGATTGATGTCTTGCATTTAAATCCTATACCCACTAAATAATGACTGGTTTATGGTGACACAATTAACCATACAGCATAACATGACAGAAAACGTAATATGTCCAAGACATTGACAGTGTTCGGATGCGAAAAAATGTACACAGAATAATACAATGCAGTAGCAAAAAAAATGTGAAACAGTCACGATGTTGAGATGTCATAAGGCAAAAAAAAAAAAATGTCAAAGTCGACTGGTGTGTGTTATATCTTAACTATTTCATAGTGCATACAAACAAAACTGGAGTACAGTCATATACACAAAAAAATGGAAAATGTGCACGGTCTGATGTGTAACGACAAGAAAAGCGACCTGCTAACCTTACCTTGCCGGGCACTTGCCAAGAAAAAAAATACGATAATCATCAATAAGTAGTCACATAAATATAATTGCAGAAATAGTCGTAAATGTGTAAATTCATCTGGAAAAATATGCACGGTCTGATGTGTAACGACAAGAAAAGCGACCTGCTAACCTTACCTTGCCGGGCACTTGCCAAGAAAAAAAAATACGATAATCATCAATAATTAGTCAGGTGAATTAATTGCATTAGTAAATGGCATCATAGTGTGTTGAATCATACAGTGGTTTCACTCAATAAACGGTTTAATGTTTGAGATATGGTGATTGCCTTTCGATTTTCTGGTTCTCAAAGTTTCGACGTGTACAACATTGGGGTGAGGGATGCTGCGAATCCGATACGGACCTGCGTATAGAAGTTCAAATTTACTGCACTTACCTTTTAATTTGCTGGATAAATAGTGTGTACGTACTAATATCTTCTGTCCAACGTGAAAGTCGCGGCGTGTACAAACCTGTTTTTGCTGTCTTCTCCGGCGCTCTGCGGCACGTTTGATGTTGTTCAGCGCAATGTCAATTATTTCGTGGTGTCGTAAGCGACGATTTTTTGGGGAATTCTATTAATTCTTTAATTTTGTTCGGTGGTTCAACGTTTTTCAGTATAACAGTCGGAGATAGCATAGTGGATTCATTTGGAATGGAATTAATTACATCTTGGAATGAGAGTATGTGTGTATCCCAATCAATATGTCTTTTGTGGCAGTATATTCTGCACAGCTTACCAATTTCCTTCATTAATCTTTCACAAGGGTTCGAAGAAGCGTGGTACTTGGATATATAGATCGGAGAAATGTTTCTAGCTCGTAACATGCGTGTCCATACACTACTACGAAATTGAGATCCATTATCAGAAATTACTTTCATTACATGCCCTACATGAAATAGAAAATGTTTTACAAATGCTTTCGAAACAGTTTTAGCAGTACCTTTGCGTAACGGAGTGAAAGTAACAAATTTTGAAGTGAGCTCAACAGCGACAAAAATGTAGCAAAAACCTCTGTTAGTTCTCGGAATCGGACCAAAAATATCTACTGCGGCCATGTGTCTTAGTTTAACAGGTATAATGGGATATAAAGGAGGAATATGTGAAATGGTGTCTGATTTAGCTTTCTGGCAAATTTTACAAGACGCTAAAACTCGTCGTATACGTTTTTCCATGTTGGTAAAATAACAGTTCTGTCTCAGTATAAGAAAACATTTTCGTGCTCCGTAATGTGCGTAACTTAAATGAGTGTACCAAATTAGTTTGTTAACCAGTTCGTCAGGAATGCATAATAACCAAATGTTGCTGTCAGGATGAGAGCGGCGAAACAGAATGTCATTGCGTACAGTGTAGTGGTTCCTAATCGTAACATTTTTCCTATCTTGCCAAAGGTGTTTAATTTCTTTCCACACATTGTCCTTATTTTGTTCTTGTGCTATGTCCTGTAATGACGATGAAATAAAATTTTCAAATGCAACTTGTTGAATGTACATGACACTGAAATTTGTTTTGCAGAAGTTGGTTGCTACGTCTTGCTGATTGTTACTGAGAGAACGCGATAGTGCGTCTGCTATAACATTTTGCGTACCGGGAATGTGAACTATTGTAAAATTAAATTCCTGTAAATATAGTTTCCATCTGCTTAACCTGTCGTGAGTGAATTTAGCTGAAAGTAAAAATTGTATCGCTCTATGGTCTGTGTAAACGGTGGTGTGTCTGCCATAAAGAAAATGCCTAAATCTCGTGAAAGCCCATACAACACATAATGTTTCGAGTTCTGTAACAGAATAATTTCGCTCAGCAGGTGACAAAATGCGGCTTGCAAATGCGATGTTTTTAATAACTGTTGAACCATCTTCTTCTATTTCCTGGAAAATGTGTACGCCTAAAGCGGTGTTGGAACTGTCGGTAGCAATGGAAAAATTTCTAGTAAGATCTGGGTGCGATAAAAGTGGAGCATTCAACAGAGCATTTTTCAAATAACATTCTCGTGAGCAAAATTCTGCGTGTCAAAAGTAATGTTTGCGTTACTGTAATATAAAACCTGTACTGTGTCTGGTGAAATTCTGTCATACGTACTATTATTTACGGGAGAATGCTGTGGCATTTCCACTATATGAACTGTTCTGTTATATCTTACTGACGTGTTACGCCATGGATGACACCTATTGTCTGTTTCATTCATGATTATTTGTTGTTGCTGATGTTGTTGCTGCTGATAATATCGACTGTTATTAAATGTACGCTGAAAATTGTGCTCGTTATTTTTACGTCTGTCAAGATAGTAATTTCTATACGGCGTATTGCTATGCGAGTTGAAATAGTGTGTTGTCTGTACGTAGTTATTTCTTTGCTGCCATGCGTTACCATTTGTTGTAGCTGAGACTTTACGTGTACGCGGCGAAACATTAAAGTTTGGTTGACCTTGTAGACTGCATTGTTGGTTAGGTATGCTAAGCGGTTGACTTTCATGCTGTTGTGGTGAAAAGGTCTATTGTTACCAAAATGTGGTTCCGACTGCTCAAAATTTTATACATACTGATGATTACGATTTTATCTGTAATTAAAATTACGGCGGTAGTTGTCATTACGGGAGTGCCTACTGAAAATTGTCACATTCGGTAAAAGTTTGTCACATCGGATATTCATTACATGTTTCTTAATACTACAAAGAGCAATAGTTAAAGAGCAGTTTGGATAGATATAAAGGATAGTGGAAGAGAAGGCAGCAGTGCAGAAAACTAAAGATGAAACAGCACTACTACAGCTCGGGGCCCTATGCTCGCTACGGCACATATTCATTAAAGCGTAATGAATCCCCTGAGGTCAATTACGCACTGCAAATAAATTTTGGCTTTTGCGTTGCACGCAATAGCGGTAAAAATTCAAAAGCAAATAGTTGTATCCATGTTAATTCTAGTTTCCTCATTACAGGCAATGCTGATGAAAATACAATAGCAATTTGTCGCTTCAGGTTCAAAGCTAGCTTCTCCATTACCGATAATAGCGGTGAATGTACAAAGGTAAATTGTCGTATACAGTGCAAATCGTGTATCTGTGTTCTGTCATTATTAAATTCTTTACATTTGCTTACAAATGCAAATTGCTCGAAATCTACGTTCTCGTCACTCGGTTTGATAACACGTTCAGGTTTGTGTGTGAATCTGTTCGTCTGTGTCATTTCGGATTTCAAGTTGCATAGCTTTTCAGATTTTAAGTCGCGTGGCTTTTCGGATTTTAAGTCGCGTAGTCTCTGTAAATTGTTCACATTATACACGCTGCGTGAGTCAGACAAATGTTCGCAAACTGGCGGATTCTGTGACGTATTGGTGACTGGAATAGTTTTCAACTCTGTTACTGTAACACTTTCGTCAATTTGGTTGATCTGTCGTGCAAATTTCTCGTCAACTTCCGTATTCGGAGTGTGTGAAACTTCCACTGACTCTAAATTAACCTCGTCGCGAATCTGTACTGCGTTTTTACGGCATTGTTCGGTGACTGCATTAATTTCGTGTATCAATGTTGCGTTTGCCGAACATTGTTCGGTGACTGCAATAATCTCGTCTTTATGTGATTCTGTTGTGTCTACACGTGTGCTATTTAATTCTTGTGCAAAAGTGCCAACTTCTTTATTACTGTTTTTAGCACAATCCTCAGTATCCTCACGTAATTGTTCTTTATTGTCCTGACATTGAACGGTAACAGCTGTAATCTGTTCACTAACTTGTTTCTTCTGTTCATTAACGTTGTCGTGTTTTTCGTTCTGCTGTTTAAAATTTTCAGAAAATTGTTTGTTCCGTTCTATAAATTCTTTGTGCTGCTCATCAAATTTTTCACAAATTTGGTCAAGTCGTTGCAACACTAGTGCCAAAAATCGATCAAAGCCAAAATTAGCGTTTATACTCTCTGTGCTGTTTAGTGGTGGATCTGGAATTCTCTCGCTTTCTGTAACCATTTGGTTATTCTGAGATTTACAAAAAGGTTTCTCACTCGAGTCCGTCGTAATTTCGGTACACTGACCACTTTCACGAGAATTTTTCAAACCGGGTGTGTTAGGCTCGGCAGCGCTCATTACTATAGAGCATTCTGCGTCATCAATTGTCGTCAAGTTAACAGACGAGACAATTGAGTTCGTTTGTTCATCATTAAGGTGAAAGTCATCATTAGTGGTTGGAATGCACTGATTGTTAGTGAACGCAGGATTGTCATCATTACGTTGCGTACCACAATTACTATCGGTCACGTTGTTTAAGTCGGTAATTTCATTCACAATACTTCGCGATACACTATTCACAGTCTTTCGCGGCATTTTTACAATAGTCAAAATTTTTCACAAAACAAATCAACACAATGCAAAAGCAACACACAAATACAACAAAGCAACAAATTGCCGTTAACCTGTAGAGAGAAAGTCACAAGATTAATAAAAGCGTAGCGCCAAATCCTAATTATACTTAAGCAAATAAGAGCAGATATCTGACTGTTGTTCAAAAGACTCTCAACGAAATTCGATCCTGGACTGGGTGTCGCCAAGTGTAACCTTCCCACCGTAATTTAAAAGAAATAAAAAAGACAATAGTTAATACAAATGGGAGCCGAGTGTAACCTGCCCACAAAAATTTGAAAGAAAGAAATATGACAATATTTAATTATGAATCCTAATGGACATTGCGCTAAGCGTAACCTGCCCACAATCAAATGTACTGACAATGGCAACAAATGTGAAATTCGCAATCTGACTCAACTATAAATCCTTCAAAAAAATTAAAGTCCATTCAGTGACAAGAAAATTCAATTAAACCGAAATATCGGTCTTTGGCCCTGTGTAAAAACAATCAGAATTAAAGTCTTACCTCAGAATAAATGGATGTCACATATCTGCTCTTGTTGTTGCGCACCACTTGGAGGAACTACATTGCAAATAATAATATTCTCTTTTTTTTTGTGATTCTAGTGAAATTTTTTCTTCAAAAGAAGTGGAATGAAATGGGAAGTGCAACGAGATCTTTAGTTCAATAAAAAATTAAATTTTTGAAAAAATGCTTTTGAAATAAAAAATTATTATTGGGAGACTTGTTGGAGAATAATTACAATAAATAAAATTTTTCATTATCTAATGATTATATTAATTAACAGTATACCTTATTCCTCATCTTGACCATTGTTGCCGACCGCCTACATCACACAACCGCACTGGGCTGCTACTACTGACCGACCGCTCTGCAAAGACTACAGACTGAGTACTGCTCTCAACTAGACAGAGCTACAGACTCGCAACGACTGACTGACTGCTACTCTGCATAGCGACAACTAACTCGCAAAGACTACTACTGACTGAGAACCGCTCGCAACACTCGCGCGGTCAAGCGCATACTCTCTGGTCACAGATGCTACAATGCCTCGCCATCGCTGCTGCGTTACATACGTGTTTCAGTGTCAATCCTCATTTCAGTGCAAATGTTCTCTTTACGAATGAGGCTTCATTCCAACGTGATCAAATTGTAAATTTTCACAATGAACGTGTGTGGGCTGACGAGAATCCGCACGCAATTGTGCAATCACGTCATCAACACAGATTTTCTGTGAACGTTTGGGCAGGCATTGTTGGTGATGTCTTGATTGGGCCCCATGTTCTTCCACCTACGCTCAATGGAGCACGTTATCATGATTTCATACGGGATACTCTACCTGTGCTGCTAGAACATGTGCCTTCACAAGTACGACACAACATGTGGTTCATGCACGATGGAGCTCCTGCACATTTCAGTCGAAGTGTTCGTATGCTTCTCAACAACAGATTCGGTGACCGATGGATTGGTAGAGGCGGACGAATTCCATGGCCTCCACGCTCTCCTGACCTCAAACCTCTTGACTTTCATTTATGGGGGCATTTGAAAGATCTTGTCTACGCAACCCCGGTACCAAATGTAGAGACTCTTCGTGCTCGTATTGTGGACGGCTGTGATACAATACGCCATTCTCCAGAGCTGCATCAGCGCATCAGGGATTCCATGCGACGGAGGGTGGATGCATGTATCCTCGCTAACGGAGGACATTTTGAACATTTCCTGTAACAAAGTGTTTGAAGTCACGCTGGTACGTTCTGTTGCTGTGTGTTTCCATTCCATGATTAATGTGATTTGAAGAGAAGTAATGAAATGAGCTCTAACATGGAAAGTAAGTGTTTCTGGACACATGTTCACATAACACATTTTCTTTCTTTGTGTGTGAGGAATGTTAGGAAAGTTTGGCCGTACCTTTTTGTAACACCCTGTATAGGCTTTCTCAAAATTTTATGTTGTCAGCACTGTTTTAAACAGAGAGAATAATCGATTACGTACCTACGAATGTCCAGGAAATGCATGACATGAGGCGATTTCTACCATTCCTATCAAAGGAAGAAATCATCCAGAACTTCTACATTGTCATATATAATTGACCGACATGTGTGAAAGAATGACTCATGTGTGGAGCAAAATTCCAAAGAGAATGAAAAATAGGCGTCATCTGTTTGATTTTTGTCCATATTCGTAATAAAGTATGAGTTAAGTAATGATTTGTGCTTATTCAGTACAAAACATTGAGAAAGCCCACATGTTCACTGAATAAATTTTAACTTAACGTCAAGACGTCTCACGACTGTGTACAGTCAAGTGGCATTCTTCGTTGTACATTCATATTCACGAATAATGAGGAGGAGGTCGGAATTTCAGCATGATTTTAAGACCAGGAATGTTTTTCGTATCTCCTAAAAAGTTTAATTTTTTGGATGTGTGAGGTATCTCAATATTCCATGAAGTTGTGTTGGTTTCTTACTTTCGGACTATTCACCCATAGACTAATGAAAAAGTCAGAACCAAAATTGTGCTGGGGTATTACTTTGTGGAGCTATAAGTGAGAAATGGATTAGAAAAAGTTTGAAATTATGTTTCAAGTTCGTTGGAAGTATCTAAATGTCCCCATTATCAAACAATGGATGAGTCTAGTCGGGGAATTTTGTGCTCCGTTAAAAAAATAAATGAATAGAGCTAGTTTTCACGCATTTGAGTGGTTATGACGTATCTCCGAAACCGAGGCCATCCGAATATACGAACACAGTGCAATGCGTCACAGCACGCGACACTACACGACTTACGAGCTCCACGCAACTGTCGCTGGCGCGAAGCGAGTTACTATTTCTGACGAGTTTAATAATTCTTAGCTGCGCGTTTAAATACAAGAACGTTCGAGATAACACTTGACAAAGTTAAGGCTTTTAGTGGGTACTTTCCCATTCGTATGCTGAGTTCCCACCTGGCCCCGGACGGATCCTAGCGTTCGTGATGTCTGTCGGGCAAGGCAACTAGGGTGACGACACACGTTTGTTGATGGACCGTGCCGGCCGAAGTGGCTGTGCGGTTCTAGGCGCTGCAGTCTGGACCGCTACGGTCGCAAGTTCGAATCCTGCCTCGGGCATGGATGTGTGTGATGTCCTTAGGTTAGTTAGGTTTAAGTAGCTCTAAGTTCTAGGGGACTGGTGACCTCAGAAGTTGAGTCCCATAGTGCTGGGAGTCATTTGAGCCATTTGATGGACCGTATTTCTCGTGGGTCACGTCCTGAAATATGTGTCCTATAATGATATGATGTTACGGGTACATTCAGTGATATATGTGGATACTGTCTGCAAAATGTGCTGCGAATAGTGTTTGGAGTAAAAAAAGTAATAAATTAAATCGTCATGCCTGATTCTGAAATTTTACTGCATGAACAGCTGTTCTGGAGTTTCATTGTTAAAAGAAGAGTGCAATTTACAGGCCATTTATTAAGACATAAAGGACTCCTGAACACAATCATAGAGGGATATGTCAAGGGAAAAAGACCAAGAGGAAGACCAAGACTGAGGTACATGGATCAAATCGTGAAAGATGTGGGATGTAATACCTATAAAGAAATGAAGAGAAAAGCTGAAAGACGCACAGAATGGGGACAAGCTGCCATTGTAGCTGTTGCAAACCAATCCTTGGATTGACCTCTACAGAAGAAGAACAGCGAAATTGTATTAAGCGGTAGAGTATTTTCCTTTCATTATTTTTCTACGGGCTGACAGCGAGACAGTTGTGAAAAGATTGGAAATAATGTGTAAAGTTTGTTTGAAGTTGCTAAGTTTTCTCATCAGATACTGGATGAATATAGTATGGCTAATTTGTGCGCTGTGAGTTACGTGCCTCGGTTTATGTACATAGTTTCTAACTGTAGCGTTTGACTTATTGTCTTAAACCTTTCACTTAATGAGCTGATCTTGCGAGCATTTTCAGTTTGGTCAGTAATGATACGATATACTAAAAATCAAATTTTTATTTCCCATACAAGTGGTTTGATAGGCAACCTGCAACTGGAAATAGTTGAACCGTTGTAGCTGAAGTGTCGGCAGAAGTGCCAACACCGTGTTGTTTGAGGAAGCCGAAATGCACGCTATAAGCTCACGCAGGATGGCGTGAGGTCTGAAACAGGATACTTAATGAATGCTATAAAGAAAAGTACGTAGCTTCTGGAATACTTAACTTTAATCCACAATTGGTGAACATTGGTCTTGTTACTGTACATGCTTCATTACATACATAGCAAAGGATAAATGGCGCCTTGCTAGGTCGTAGCAATTGACTAAGCTGAAGGCTATGCTAACTATCGTCTCGGCTAATGAGAGCGTAATTCTCAGTGGACCTTTCCTAGCAACGTCGGCTGTACAACTGGGGCGAGTGCCAGTACGTCTCTCTAGACCTGCCGTGTGGCGGCGCTCGGTCTGCTATCACTGATAGTGGCGACATGCGGGTCCGTCGTATACTAGCGGACCGCGGCCGATTTAAAAGCTACCACCTAGCAAGTGTGGTGTCTGGCGGTGACACCACAGTAGCCATTTATTTAGCAAAATAGATCCCCCGCTCTACAAGAAAGTCAGATGCTTATGTGCAGCTGTAGCGTTGAAACTACTTCATAGATTATGCGGAAAAGGCGCCACAATACCCTCGGTTTATCTGTGCCAACTTCCCTTTCGTTCGTACTGGTACTAAAGGTCATCCCAGGCGGTCGTTTGATGGGAGCTGAGTCGGACAGCGTAAGCGGGGTTCCCTACTGGTGCGCTCGGAACGGGTAATTCCGGTTCAGTCATGCGAGGCAATGAGAAAACCAATTAGGGTCGCTCATTTCACAAAAAGGACGAATGGGTTTTCACGCTTTACGTTGTGGTAAACTTAACGTGCCAAACTGACCAACATTCTCCCTGTGAATGTCGGACTTACGTTTATCGTAAAATATATAGTATTGAGAGAGAGGCAAATATGTGACTTAGTGGCTCAGTCGATACTGAGATTTCCTTTTATTTTTTGTCACTTGTCCCTTACTTGACGTCTGGCAAACATTTGTTAGTCCCAAAAATACCAGACTTCACTGTGATGTGGAGCCCACGTCAAACTCGGCAAGTCAGTTCGAAGATGGGGCAAAGCTATAACGGAGGGGACAGAACCATACCTAACAGAGCACAGCAGAAACTTCCTGGCAGATTAAAACTGTGTGCCGGACCGAGACTCGAACTCGGGACCTTTGCCTTTCGCGGGCAAGTGCTCCACCAACTGAGCTTCCCCAGCACGACTCACGCTCCGTCCTCACAGCTTTACTTCTGCCAGAACCTCGTCTCCTACCTTCCAAACTTAACAGAAGCTCTTCTGGAAACATCCCCTAGGCTGTGACTAAGCCATGTCTCCGCAATATCCTTTCTTTCAGGAGTTCTAGTTCTGCAAGGTTCGCAGAAGAGCTTCTGTTAAGTTTGGAAGGTAGGAGACGAGGTACTGGCAGAAGTAAAGGTGTGAGGACGGGGCGTGAGTCGTGCTTGGGTAGCTCAGTTGGTGGAGCACTTGCCCGCGAAAGGAAAAGTTCCCGAGTTCGAGTCTCGGTCCGGCACACATTTTTGATCTGCCAGGAAGTTTCATATCAGCGCACACTCCGTTGCAGAGTGAAAATCTCATTCTGGAGAGCACAGCAGTTTTCAAACCAATCCTTCAGAATGAGGACAACTTTTTTTTTTTTTGTCGAAACGAAGATGAGAGGTGTAGCAGCAGTTCTAAAAAGCTGAGGAGCAACTTTTTTTTCTTTTGTGGAAATAACTATCATTTATCAATCATTGCACCATCACTTATCCTGGCGCAACTAAACGAGATCCATCTCGGCGTCGACAAAATGTCAAACTGTCAGTTTTTTGTTCTTATAATACCTCAGTGAGGTAATGAGTCTGAATAATACACGATTAAACATGAATTTACATATGTGTGTATTGAAGGTCATTGTATTCTCCAGCCTGGGCACTGGTTGCGAACGAAATCGCGCAGCGCTGTGCAACTTGTCTGGCAGCTATGATAATGGAATTACCGTCATTTTATCTACACTCTTGCGGTGGAAATATCTTGCACTCGCGTTGGCTAACAGAAAAAAGATGTAATACATATTTCATATGATCAGTTGTCAATTGTTTAAACTTAGCTTTTTACAGATTGAGTCTATGCACCGAAGAAGTAGCTGCCCTTCTGAAAACCTGGTAAGTTCAATAAAAAATCAGTACAGACATACAGGCCAGTAACGATAAAACTGATTATCACACAGGTGAACAGCAGACGAGATGTTGCAAACAACAGGCAGTGATTAATACGTGAACGCAGCCATCTGAAGACGGAATTACACGATCGTGTTACAGCTTCAATACAGAAATAAATTCTCATAAATGGACTGTATTAAGTTTCTTCTATATGATGAGTAGAGCGGCATAAGTTAAAAATAATTTGTAAGATTACGTAAATATTGAAAATTGTGTTTTGAACCCAACTGTTTGCTTTAGTTGCATAGCTCCTGTAACACTCCGAACGTTGTACACTGAACTGCGGAGGTGCGAACTATGTATATCACCTGATGGGGACGGCAGCCACGCACTTGCTACGCAAGGCAGAGACCTTGGTCCGCGGCTGCAGTGGTTCTGCCGCGTGGCGGCCGGAAACATGCCGCGCCGAGGTCACCACGTGACGTCACGGTCAGAGAGCGCTTTCAGCGGCCCCTCTGACTGCGCGGCCGGGGGCCCATTTGCCGACACGCTCTGCTGAGGAGCGCCGAATGCCGGCTGCTGTGGTCGACGCGCGGTCGATGCTTGCTACTGCTGACCACGCACTTTTTTTTTCGATATTAAATTTGCTGCTGCGGCTATTTCTGTTGCTGCTGTCTTCGTCAGTCCAAAGACTGGTATGATTCAGCTCTTCATGCTACTCTGTCCTGTGCAAGCCTTTTCATCTCCGCGTAACTACCGCAGCCTACATCTATTTGAACCTGCTTACCGTAATCAAACATCTACAGTTTGTACTCTCCCCTCGCCACACACACACACACACACACACACACACACACACACAAGCGCGCGCACGCGCATACACGCTCACTTCCTTCCTTCCGTCCTTCCTTCCTTCGGTTACCAAACTGTCTGTATCTTGATGCCTCAGGATGTCTATCAAGCTGTAACTTCTTTCAGTCAAAGTATCCCATAATTTCTCCCCAATTGAAATCAGTACCTCCTCCTTTATTATTCGATCTAACCATCTATAGCGCCACATTTCAAAGGCTTCGATTCACTTCTTTTCTGAATTGCCTGTCTTCCACGTTTCACTTCCATACAAGGCTATACTACAGACAAATACTTTCAGGAAAGACGTCACAGCACTTAAATGGCCCTGAGCACTATGGGACTTAACTTCTGAGGTCACCAGTCCCCTAGAACTTAGAAATACTTAAACCTAACTAAATACATCACACACATCCATGCCCTGCGACCGAAGCGGTCGCGCGGTTCACAGCAATTCAGCTTGCGTTACGTGTTAACAGTCCTCTTTCTCAGAAATGTTTTTCATGCTATATCCAGGCTCCTTTTTTTTTTATCTTACCTACCTCGGCCGTCATCAGCTGCTTTGCTGCCCAGATAACAAAACTCAGATACTGCTTTTAGCGTCTCGTTTCCTAATTAACTCCCTCGGCATCGCCTGATTTAGTGCACTATATTCCATTACCCTTATTTTTACTTTTATTGATGCTCTCCTCAAAACACTATCCATTCCGTTCAACTGCCCTTCCATGTTCTTTGCTGCCTCTGATCGAATTACAGTGTCATCGGCAAACCGCAAAGTTTTTACTTCTTCTGTGTGAACTTTAATTCCCTTTCCAAATTTCACCTGCTTGCTCACTGTATTCGTTGAATAACCGTGCGGATAGGCTAAAACCCTACGTCACTCCCTTCTGAACTGTGGATTACCTTTCATCCCCTTCAACTCTTATAACTGCCATCTGGTTTCTGTACAAGTTGTATATAACCATTCACTCCCTGTATTTTTATCCCTACTACCTTCAAAATTTCAAAGAGTATAGTCGAATCCATTTTGTCATTTCCTCGGAAACGAAACTGATCTGCCCCAATTTCGGCTCTATGAGTCCTTTCCATTCTTCTATTAAACTCCATGTCAACATTTTGCAGCCAAGACATGTCAAACTTATGGTTCGCTAATGCACACATCTGCCAGCATCCGCCTTTTTTGGAACTAGCATTATTGCACTCTTTCTGGAGCCTGAGAGTATTTCACCTGTCTGATACATCTTGCACACCAAGTGGAATACTTCTGTCATGGCTGGCTCACCCAGCGATCTCAGGTTTTCAGAGGGAGTGTCGTCAACTCCAGGGCCATTGTTGCTACTTTTATCTTTCAGTGCTCGGTCAGATTCTGCTCGCACTGTTATATCTATCAACCGCCAACTACTTCCTCTTCTCACACTGCCCTCAGGTTTGTAAAGTTTGTCAAGTTACAAATTAGGCAGAAACTGGCGATAGTTCCTGACCAAGGCTACTGTTACGAATAACTGGATGCCATTTTGTATCGTGTAACCCAGTATCAATGAAGACAGATGCTGATAGGTGTGATTATTATCGAACCATCAGTTAGTGTGTCACGCTTGTCAAATACTAAAACGAATCGTTTACAGAAGCAGCCTGCTAGAAGCAACCCTGGGAGAATTTTATTTTCCGTCAGTAGAAATGTAGGAACACCAGAGGCAATACTGACTCCATGGTTTACCGTAGATTGAAGAAAGGCAAACCTGCATGTGTAGATTTAGAGAAAGCTTCTAACGACGTAAACTGGTTTTCGTTGTTTGTATAATTATGAGATTATCAGGGTTAAAATAAAGGGAGGGAAAGATTACGAACAACTTTATTGAGTTAGTAGAGAAAACTGGAAAGGGAAGAATACAATTCATCGAATAAGGAAAAAAAATTCCAGAATTACAGTGTCACTGTCGAATCATACAGACTGCTAAATACTTGGAAGTTCACTTGATGGAAAACGCATAAACCCATCGCCATTGACAATTACAGAGTATTGAAGTTTATATGCTGGCTATCACTGTCATGCAATTATATAATTGCGTGAATATGATTGATACGTTCTAAGACGCGACTATACGGGGTGGTCTATTGATAGGGACCGAGCCAAATATCTCACGAAGTAAGCATCAAACGAAAAAATTACAAAGAACGAAACTCGTCTAGCTTGAAGGGGGAAACCAGATGGCGCTATGGTTGGCCCGCTAGATGGCGCTGCCATAGTTCAAACGGATATCAACTGCGTTTTTTTTAAAAATAGGAACCCCCCATTTTTTATTACATATTCGTGTAGTGTAGAAATATGAATGTATGACTTGGACCACTTTTTCGCTTCGTGATAGATGGCGCTGCAATAGTCACAAACGTATAAGTACGTGGTATCACGTAACATCCCGTCAGTGCGGACGGTAGTTGCTTCTTGATACATTACCCGTGTTAAAATGGACCGTTTACCAATTGCGGAAAAGGTCGATATCGTGTTGCTGTATGGCTATTGTGATCAAAATGCCCAACGGGCATGTGCTATTTATGCTGCTCGGTATCCAGGACGACATCATCCAAGTGCCCGCACTGTTCGCCGGATAGTTACGTTATTTAAGGAAACAGGAAGTGTTCAGCCACATGTGAAACGTCAACCAAGACCTGCGACAAATGATGATGCCCAAGTAGGTGTTTTAGCTGCTGTCGCGGCTAATCCGCACATCAGTAGCATACAAATTGCGCGAGAATTGGGAATCTCAAAAACGTCGATGTTGAGAATGCTGCATCAACATCGATTGCACCCGTACCACATTTCTATGCACCAGGAATTGCATGGCGACGACTCTGAACGTCGTGTACAGTTCTGCCACTGGACACAAGAGAAATTACGGTACGATGACAGAGTTTCTGTTTAGCGACGAAGCGTCATTCACCAACAGCGGTAACGTAAACCAGCATAATATGCACTATTGGGCAACGGAAAACCCACAATGGCTGCGTCAAGTGGAACATCAGCGACCTTGGCGGGTTAATGTATGGTGCAGCATTATGGGAGGAAGGATAATTGGCCCCCATTTTATCAAAATGGTTCAAATGGCTCTGATCACTATGGGACTTAACATCTGCGGTCATCAGTCCCCTAGAACTTAGAACTACTTAAGCCTAACTAACCTGAGGACATCACACACATCCATGCCCGAGGCAGGATTCGAACCTGCGACCGTAGCAGTCGCGCGGTTCCGGACTGAGCGCCTGAACCGCTAGACCACCGCGGCCGGCCCCATTTTATCGATGGCAATCTAAATGGTGCAATGTATGCAGATTTCCTGCGTAATGTTCTACCGATGCTACTACAAGATGTTTCGCTGCATGACAGAATGGCGATGTAATTCCAACATGATGGATGTCCGGCACATAGCTCGCGTGCGGTTGAAGCGGTACTGAATAGCATATTTCATGACAGGTAGATTGGTCGTCTAAGCACAATACCATGACCCGCAAGTTTACCGGATCTGACGTCCCCGGATTTCTTTCTGTGGGGAAAGTTGAAGGATGTTTGCTATCGTGATCCACCGACAACGCTTGACAACATGCGTCAGCGTGTTGTCAATGCATGTGCGAACATTACGGAAGGCGAACTACTCTCTATTGAGAGGAATGTCGTTACACGTATTGCCAAATGCATTGAGGTTGACGGACATCATTTTGAGCATTTTTTGCATTAATATGGTATTTACAGTAACCACGCTGTAACAGCATGCGTTCTCAGAAATGATAAGTTTACGAAGGTACATCTATCACATTGGAACAACCGAAATAAAATGTTCAAACGTACCTATGTTCTATATTTTAATTTAAAAAACCTTCCTGTTACCAACTGTTCGTCTAAAATTGCGAGCCATATGTTTGTGACTACTACAGCACCATCTATCACAAAGCGAAAAAAGTGTTGCAACTAAAACATTCATATTTATTTACGTACTACAGGAATATGTAATAAAAAATTGGGGGTTCATATTTTAAAAAAACTCAGTTGATATTCGTTTGACCTATGGCAGTGCCATCTAGCGGGCCAACCATAGCACCATCTGGTTTCCCCCTTCAAGTTAGACAATTTTCGTTCTTTGTAGTTTTTTCGTGTGACACTTATTTCATATATACTTGGCCCTGTCACGATCAATGGACCACCATGTATATAAGATGCTGGTGGTGTGCTTTGGACAACTTACGTCAATATATGGGTCATTTTCAATGTTTGCCAACTGCAAAGTACATGTACAGGAAATATCGTCTTGAAAGTAGGCTGTAAGACTGACATCAACAAAAGTGAAGGTGTTTATCCGAATTAAATCAGTCGATGGTGAGTGTGTTAGATTAGAAATAGAGGCACTAAAAGTAGTAGACGAGGTTTTGTTATTCGGACAGCAAAATAATTAAGGATGGTCGAAATAGAGAAGATATAAAACACCGACCAACATTTCTGGGAAAAACTTGTCTCAAAAGCAAATATATTAACGTCTAATATACGTAAATTTGAAGGTGAGTAAGTCATTTCTGAAAAAAAAAATTGTCCGGATCGTGGCCTTATACTGAAGTAAGATGAAAAGAAGTGTTTGCAGTGTGGTGTTACACCTAAGCATGCTGAAAATTAGATGGATAGATTGGATAACTAATGACAAGGTACTGCATCAAACTACGGAGAAAAGAAATTTATGGGATAACTTGATCGAAAGGAGGGATTGTTGACAGTACACATCCGGAGGCATCAAGGACTCATCAGTTTGGTAATGTAAGAAATGTGGCGAGTAAAACTGACTACAGTAATCAGGCCCAGTTGGTTGTGGTTGGGTTGGGTTGCAGTAGTTATACCGAGATGAGGATGGTAGCGAGATTAGCGTAGAGAGCTGCTCCAGACCAGTCTACGTACTAAAGACCACAACAGGATGTCAATACGATAAACAATAAAGTAGCTTTTCTTTTGCACCTTAGCTTTTTAGTAATCCCGCAATGGGAGTTAGCAGCAGAACCACATTTGTAAGCGTACTCTATGCCGCTTCCGGCAGGAGAATCTTAGTCATTGTTGGCAGTGACTGTTTCGGAAGAGTACGCAATCTCTATCTGTGCGAAGATAACGCATTAGTGACATTGGCAGACCGTGTAATTAAGCGCGGATTAGTGGGCAGGGTGCAGTTGGTAGCTATCTGCATAGAGGGGCCGTTAATCAGCCAGGGGCTGTAGTTTCGTTCTGCTTGCCCGCAGACTGCGTGGAGCCGGCTAATGGACTCTGCCAGCAATCTCGCGCTTAATGGAGCCGCATAAAGTCGAGCATATCAAGCGTCCGCCTTCATCTACGTGCGCCGTTAACGCCGCCATTAGCGGTGTCTGTACATGTTTACACCTGGCGGCGGGTTTCACCGTTTTCTGGGACGTGCTGGCGTTACTACACTGTCCCCACATCCCGGTCTTTGTGTGTGTGAAGATGTTGGGGTCTTGTGTAATGCACACAACTCGAAACGTGTTCCGTAACAACGAAATTTGACTACTGGAAAGTAAAATAATGTAATCGTCAATACTAAGGTTCCTCCGCACCGCAACAGTTCCCTGCTAAATATCGAAATCTATACTTCGCTAAGCCAAGCCACACTATACAGTTCATGGCTCGCTCTACTAGTATTATCCACTCCCAATCCTGTCCCATTGACGATTGGAGCAAAACTACAAAGCATTCGAAAGCACTCTCCGTAATCTGTTATTTTATTAACACAGTCGTACGCGAGATATGGTGACAGTACTATTTCTTCTTCAAACACCGTTTCTGTAAATACTCCAGACAGAATTTCGTGGCTGCAACGAACACATTCACGGACATGCAGTTAAATCCCCTAGCACCTCTGTCATTCTAATGTATGTGTAATGATTTTTCCAGCACGTACGTTCATTCTTTTGTTTTCTGCTGTCCTGCTGCCTACTTCATAAAATCCCAAAACACTTCGGTAGTACAGGGTTATTATACATTCTTGCGTTCGGCTCCCCTCCGTCCATCCTTATTTTATTGTTACGTTGACGATGCATTTATGATCTGGCCACACGACGCAGAAGCTCTCGAACAATTCATGGAACACATGAACAGCATCCATTCGAACATCTAGTTCACTGTTGAGATGGAGAAGGAAGGGAGACTGCCTTTCTTAGACGTTTTAGTACAACGACAGGCGGACGGGCGTCTCGGCCACTCTGTATAACGTGAAAATGCTGCACACTCACAGGATGAAACACCGGTTGCGTTTCTTCCTTTTTGTGGCGCGCTTTCCAGCAAAATAGGAAGAGTCCTGTGTAGACGAGGTATAAGACCGATTTTTCGTCCTCCTAAGAAAATTAAGGAGATGATGCGGCCTGTTACGGACAATCTAGGCCTCAGGGTCCCTGGAGTTTATAATATACCCTGTGAGTGTGGAAGCAATTATATAGGTCAGACGATTCGTACCGTTTCCGAGCGCTGTGCAGAACACAAACGCCATATTAAAAATAAAGAACTGGACAAATCGGTAAATGCGGAGCACAGCCTCACGAACAAACATAAAATATTGTTCTATTATTGAGGAGGCTGTTGAAATAAGAATGAGCCTAAAGAACTTTAACCGCGATAGTGGATATCATCTGAGCTGTGCATGGAAACGAGCGTTTGATGCAGAGAAGCGGCAGAGACGTTCCTTCCAAGGTTTACGTTCCAACGGAACCGGTGGCGCCACCGGCGCACACAGTGACACCGTCTGCGACAGCAGTACGTAATTGCCGACCAATCAGAAGCCGTCCAAGGGCTATAAAAAAAAAGTCTACTACAGCAGCGTTGAAGACGGTCAGCTCCTGACGATGACGATGGAGGTAATCGTCGAAAGCTCGAGATTTTATCCAGAATTGACGCGGCAAGAATACCGAGAATATTTTATATATATTGATAGTTCTATATTTTCCGAAATATTACATGTGCAAATATGACTGATGCGAAAATAGAACCGTAAACTCATCGAGATTGCATTGTGCTCTCCTATCAGCGCCGCGAGGAGTGACCGCGCAGTTGTTCTGAGCATAAATTATTCGTTTAACTAGTGTGTAAGTCTAGGGTCCGATGACCTCAGCATTTTGGTTCCTTAGGAATTCACATACATTTGAACATTTCGTCTGTCGGCATTATGAGTGCAGTGCCTTGACTAAATGGTGACGATACAATAAAAGAGTTTTTGTGTGTAGAATTATGCGAGATGTTTATCTATTACAACAGTGCAGCGTGCATTCAGAAGGAATCAGTTGGGACTGATTACGAAGGACGAACCGTTGTCTTTGTACAATATTGCTCTATAAGTACCTCCAGGTTTTCAGAACACGACTGCTCGTAAACCACGAAGAATGCAGAAAAAATGACATATCGGTAATAGAGTTTATGACCAAGTTGAGATTCCTAATATGCGCCGTGGAGTAGTTTCAGAGCGCACAACTAGGGAGCAGACGGGTCAGAAATTGGCATATGAAGAGCGATGCATGCGTTTTGTGTCCATGAAATGTATAATTTTGGTGGCGCGGCTATGATTCAGTACCAAATATTGGGCAGAAGCTCCAGAGACAAAACAATGTATGGTAGGTACAACGCATTGAGCGAGTCGACTTACAGCGCTACACATTAAGGAACAAGTATTCATGAACAGACCAGGCAATAAATATTGGACAATCGATTAATTCATTACTGAAATTTTAACTCTTGCCGACTAACTGTTCCCGATAAATGTTGTGTTTTGCCTACTATTTAAATTGTTCCTTTGAATTTTTTGAATGAGCAATTTTAGTTTTGTCATCAAAAAATCAATCGTATTCAAATTCGTCTTAAAAAGGAAATAAATATATTTGACTACAAAACGGGCTCTACATTCGAAACAATTAAAGAAAGAGAGTGCTAAAAATTTTGCGTAAAAGTTTATTATTTGTCTGCTATTTCTATGAAATAGTAAAAGAGATAAGAAATTAAGGCAACAGTAATAAATTAAAAACGCAACAATTCATTGATTGTTTATATTGGAAGTAGAAAGTAGTTGACATGCGTGCCTTCATCTGTTTGCAGCCCTTGGAAACGGACAGCATAACACGAAAGATAGTTTTCCAACCTGTTTTCGTCCTTTAGCACTGTCGATACATAATGCCCAAATAATTGTATGATCTTCAATTGCAACACAATTTTTGAGCAGAGTTTCAAAAAATTCTCAGTGGGAGAATACTGGCAATTTTTAGCAGTATTTAACACACCATTACTTTTTAAGTGAAGCATCAAGCAGTATACGGATTAAATTTTCTTTGATTTACCCATTTTATTTGCTGATATCATTCTATAAACCTTGAAACATGTAATTCAAAAGCCTGTTCGATATCTACGTTTACTACTGGAAATAACAGCAATAAGAAACCGAAACTCGGTTATTTTGAGCGGTTTTAATAGACAGGTTCAACTGGAGATAAAAAAATCGGTATAACCGTAAACCGGTTGTTTAAGCGATCACTGCCATCCCTACTCTACAGCGATAGCGCCTTCCAGAATGAACTGTTCACTTCGCTCGGCGCGCATTTTTGGCGGGGCCGATGACGCACGAATTGTTCCGTCTGTGCAACGTTGCTCTAATGTTACTAAAATCGGCTATTAAAATGAAATCTAGAGTCAGTAGATGACAGCTCACTGTTGAGAGGGTAGCCAATAAAATTTGAGTTGCACTTTAAAAAAATATTAATAGATGAAAACGAGATATTTGGCGCGCTGGCTCAAGCATAGTCTCTATATCTGCTGTTGCGGCAGCTAATCGGCTGCTAATCAAATTATCCGACTACTAAGTTGGCGTAATTTCTCACGGAATCGATACCCGTTGTACTGTTATCTGTTCCTCATTGCATTTCTTACGCCACACACCAGTTACTGCAGTCTCAACTGAAGTAACAAGTGAAGCTTGGAACTGAATATTATGGATCAAAAGCTAGAACTGTTTAACATTTCTAGCTTACTGTTAAACATGCCCTGTTCGAAAGTTTACTGACCAT